>NC_041386.1:187029457-187094455 GCF_002162155.2 Triticum dicoccoides | reverse complement strand
AGAAAGAGACTCTAGAAGGGTCGATCTTCTCGAAGATCGAACAACTCACGGAATGAGACATAGGACCATCTCTCGGGTTGAGACACGAGATACACATCAAGAGGGGTGGAAAGAAACGGATGACGAAGGTTCACTAGGTAGACAACAATTTCACGCTTAAGAAGGTGGTAATCGATTGTCAACGTAGCGAGGAGTTGAGTTGCCATGATACCACAACGAGGCATCCTAGGGATGGTGACTCGTAGATATATCCCCTTAAGTGGCAAGAAGAATTACCTTTGATTCAGAGATCATTGAAACTCTTTAAACCAGCCTAAGGCAATTCTCGAGCGATCGTTTGGAGGGGGTCGGTAGAATGGCATACTCGGACTTGGATGATGTGGATTACCTTGTTGAAGACAACGTAATGGATGAATTTGCTTGCCACCGGAAATGGAAGAGACCCATGGTAGAATGGCACATTGGCGGTGCAAGCTAGGAACAAAATGCAAATGCTAGGAATGATTCTGGTAACTGGGGAGAGGCTCAACAATAGAGAGTTATTCCACTATTGGAATGGTTATAGCATAACCGAGGAAACTGAGAGCGCTATACAGTTAATGCCGACGATCAAACCTAGCACTTGCGCGTGCTCTCAAGAACTTGAGCAATTCCATAATCATCAAGGTTTTACCAACATCCGTGTCAAGGGTCCGGTAACACAACTTACTACCATGTTGAAGGGTGATGGAGGAGGCAGATGCAAGGAAGATAACACCTTCTCAGATTTCACCCTTGGCGGGGCCAAGGAAATAAAATCTGGATGATCGACCGAGAGACATTTAGCACTCCGCTTCTAATGTTCTCCTTGATGTGCTAGTGTAACCCATTCATAGATATGGTTTGATATCTAGAACATCAAGTAAAAAGGTCGGACTTCGGGATCTCAAAATCCATAGGGGCAACTAGGGAGTAAATCCTACAAAATCCCTATGGGGAGGTGGCCAACTTCATCAATCAAGATATTATAATAACAGGTCTTCCGGCTGGGTGTGTTGGCCACGACATCCACTTTACCGGTTATCGCGCGACCAATATTATAATTCTTGGGAAATATTCCAACCATCATATCTGCCTGAGATTCAGATCTGGTTGGTGTCAGGATATTCCAGACTCATCGAGTCTAGGAAGAAAACGGAAGTTTGCAACATGAATCGACGAGATGACGTTGCGAGATTCTCGGGGAATGAACTACGATAGCAAGCTCCAAAACATGAGCTGGTTCTGCTACAAACATGTGAACACGTTGTCCCAGACAAGCATGCCCACATGGTAGTCTTACAATAAAACACTACCGAGTTCAGGTTGGGAACCATCAGCGAGGATATCGAAGTTCTTTCATAAGTCCGGATTAGCTCTTATGAAGATACTCCTTCTCCTTGAACAAATCAGTCAGTGGCTTGGTGTGCTAGGATACACATATGGAATGAAGGTTGCAAGTCTCCAGACCACAAAATACTTCGCACGTGTGCATGACTGACTTGCGATGATTCCAGAGGAAGCAACATTGACTTTCTCGAGTCCACGGCGGCAACTTGCATCAAATGCACATGAACTAGAGGAAGTCACTTCTTACATCCGAACATATGCTTCATGAGCTAGCATGAACAAATGCTTCAAAAGTTTCCAACACTAACTTATTGTCCAACAAAATCATGGAGGAGATAAGGATGTTGTCAATGGGCTCAACAACTATTCATCTGGGTTTCCCTTTAAAAGGAATTCCATAGTTAAGTGAACAAGTGATAGCATTGGTCAGACCCGAAAGATATAATGGTGTATGCTCGAGGGATCAACCACGAGTAAGACAACATTACGAATATCGTTGGTTCTGGTCTGATTGGATGATAGCCCATACTCCAATCAAAGGTTAGATAAAAATGATAGGTCCAGCAACTGATCACAGGGACCAATCGATGAAGATATCATCTTTCGTCAACACATACTACACAAGAATATCCCTTTGGAACGAACTAAGTCAGGCAAGCTTTTATCTTCCAACTCTCCAAGTTGTTGTCTAGCTTAACCAACTAGCTCAGGGATATCCAACACAGATTCTTGGAGAAGGGTGGTTCACAAGAAACCAACTTGATCACGAGCTCAACACAGCGGTCAGGTGACAACCTGGTAATACTTCCGAGAAGATCTTCGGAAATCACGAACCACCGATATGTTACTAAGCTCGAGAACAATCTTGCTTTTTGAGGCAAGACGATATGATCAATAGAGCGAAGATTTGAAATAATCCTAACTCATCGATCGAGGAGTGCACCGAGAACAAGGACTAGGTAGCATGATCTACCTTAGAATGATGATTCAAAACCAACACGCTAAGAATGAAATTATTGTCCATTAACTACCAAGCAACAAGGTTGCTAGGAGTATTGAATTCACACATCACGACTCACTTGTCGGCATTCCGGTTGCGACAACACGGAACCGAGGGATGAATAATGATGGCGAGAAGTATCACTACATCAAGAATTCACAAGAGCCGGTGCAATCCTCATGAAAATCCTGACATAAAGACGGTAATACTTCAGGGTAGAACAGAATCAAAAGCTGGGCTGGCATTTTGATCTGCGGAGCACAATTGCTTTGACCCAATCCTATATATGGAAGAGGTACTGGAGTTTGTTTCTCCTATCATTCCGGAATAGAATGGCTTGATGGACCACAAGAGTAATAGGTATCGATGAACGATTGCACGCATACTCTTGACTATCAATTGATAGACGAAGGTCAGTAGACAGCTAAAGAGGGACAACTCAAAGGAACATATAACTTTCTGAGTTGTGGAGGCATAGATTAGTATGTCGAACCAAGTTCAACAAGTTTCTTCCGAATAACCCATGCAGAAAAGTAGAACTGGCAGGGTCACAATATATAATGGAGAACTCATCGAGAGCACTCTTGTTGTCATCTTTTGGTTCAGAAGAACTTCTGCCAAGAATGGTTCATGGTAATTGGAAGAAGGATGTACCATGAACCTCGAGGACTATCGCAAAGGTTACTATTATCCTAAAGGAACTAGCAACACTATCAACATGATGTAAGTAGGATGAATCTCGGGTTCAAAACCCAGGAATAGAATACCTACTCCTAAGTAGCATCACGGAATGCTTTCGAGAATAAAGGCCAGAATCATCACACTAGGACACAAATCATGGCTAGACCACTAGATGATCCCCTGAGACACCTAGGGTCATAATAATTATTCCAACATAAAGGTCGAGGCAGTAGAATACCTCAACTCAACAATTAGTGTGATTGAGCTGGCATAAAGGAGCATCGAAACCAGAGGGAAAGGATTTTGCAAATGCATCAGACTATTTAGAAACCTGGAATGACTCGGACAGCATAACGGCTGTAAATGCTCAGAAGAGATTTGAGACATTCACAAAAATGGTGGCATAACCACTCAGAAGCACAATATCAAGGTTTCGAGATCAACAATTAACATACGGAAGTAGTAGAAACTGAACTCAAGCTTAAATCCAACAATCTTATAAGTCTACGGATTAGTAACACGTGATCCTGATAGAAAGAAGAGATAGCCTAGCTCTTAATCCCCGTAGGAAAGATAAGATGACTCAGATCAGAAGGGCATGAGGTATAAGGAGTAAAAAGAGCCTTACGTTCCATCCCACAATCAATTCCCTTATATAACTAAAGAATTTCTAGACTCAACTTCGACCAGTTTGGCTTGGTAATCCTACAGGCAGTCAAGCTCTGATACCAACGCTGTCAGGACCCTGACTCAATGCCACATCGATCTAGCATGTAACACCTCATATCACTTTGCGGCCTCATGCACGGTATTCCCACGGGTTTCGCCTTACCTTTGCCCGGGACCGTTTGCGCCTTTTGGCACACGTATATGATAGTGTCGCTAGCATCCATATGATAAGGAGCCCGGGCTGACATGGCTAGTCGTAAACCCAAAGTGGCACAAACTTACAGGGACAGGCATCCATGACCCAGCATCGAACGTATCGGTCATCAGCGAGTGAATCCAGGCTGTAGCACTGGGCTAGCAGGACTCCGGTGAACCGGGCTGTAGCGGGCTAACAGGACTCTGGTATTCATCGCGTGACATTTCCCCGAAGGGACAGACACAGGAACGAAGAAGGACACATGCCGGCCAGCCTAAGTGTTCCCGAGCAGTAGCAAGCTACCATGGCTCAGTGGAAACACTAGGAGACATTTCCCGGTAAGAGAGGCTACTAAGAATAAACAACTAGATAGTCAGATCCCACACATACCAAGCATTTCAATAACATACACACAATATGCTCGATATGTGCAAATACAACATGGCATCACAACATGACTCTATAACTCAAGTATTTAATCAATAGGCTCCGAGGAGCGAGATATTACAAACAGGGGTCTCATGACCCAACATTCAGAGCATACATATCAAAGCACAAGCGGAAGCTATCATGTCTGAGTACAGACATCTATAAATGAAAAAGGCTGAGAAGCCTGACTATCTACCAAATCCTGCCGAGGCACAAGACCGTAGCTGAGGTAACAAGCTAAACGTCGAAGTCCACGTGGAACTACTAGTGAGACCGAAGTCTCTCTGCAAAAACATAAAATAGGCAAACGTGAGTACAAATGTACCCAGCAAGACTTACATCAGAACTAACTACATATGCATCATTATCAACAAGGGGATGGTGGGGTTTAACTGCAGCAAGCCAGCTTTGACTCGGTGGCTATCCTAAACTACGACTGCAAGCAACTCTTTTGAGGTGGCGCACACGAGTCCACATATTCACCATATCAATACACCACTATGGATCCGCTCCCGTCTCCCTACGAGAACGCCATCCATAGCAATCATGCTTATCTTGTGTATTTTAGAGTATCCACTTTCACTTGTCTATGAACTGATATAAGCAACCCAGAAGTCCTTTACCGCGGACACGTCTATTCGAATAGATGATATTAACCCTGCAGGGGTGTACTTCATACATGTTTCCACCACTTAGCGTCTGCACACGACATGTGCTCGGCAGACTTCAAGCGAAAGCCGACGTGGGTGTAGACCACGACCTACCTAAACACCTAAGTCTCTAGTCCAGGTTTATTGCCTATTCGGGTTCCATCCATGAGGAGATCCGGCCGGAGTTTCGCTCACAGCCCCAAACGATGTGAACAGGGTTCCCGAGACACCAAACGGGCATCCGGTACACCGTGCCACGTACCTACCGCATCACAGCCCACCCCTACGGTCAGCGCTGTCCACGGCCTCCAGTAAGCTACAAACACCAGAAACTACTTGCAACTCCTGGACAGAGGACAAGGGTGAATAAGAAGTCGAGCGGGGTCATATTTCAGGGCCCAATGTATGGTAGTAGCTGAATCATGGATCACAAACACAGAACTCAGTTCCTGAGGACGGCTGCAATGAGACAACCTACCATGTACTCCTACATGGCCTCTCACCGCTACCTTTACCAAATCGTGTTCACACACTTAGCTCACACACAGTAGGACATGTTCACACACCTCTGATTCATCCCCGATGAATCAGACCTGACTCAACTCTAAGCAGTAGCAGGCATGACAAACAAACATGAATGAGTAGGCACAACAGGGCTCAAACAACTCCTACTCATGCTAGTGGGTTTCATCTATTTACTGTGGCAATGACAGGTCATGCAAAGGATAAAGGGGTTCAGCTACCGCAGCAAGTAACAGTTGAATCGTTGTTGTCCTAATGCATTAAAAGAGAGCAGGATCGAGAGAGTAGGATTGTATCGGAATGAACAAGGGGTTTTTGCTTGCCTGGCACTTCTGAAGATAACATTGAGTCTTCATCGGTGTCAACGATCACATCATCGGTATCACGTCTATCGAGAGGGGACAAATACCGGCAACACAAAAGGGAACACAATCAATGCAATGCACAATATGATGCATGATCATGACATGGCAAAATGAATGTGTTTTGAGCTAATGCAACTAGCAACAGATTAAATGAAGTTGGTTTGAATACAAGATTCAAATTCGAACTCCATATGTGATTATTTAAATGCCCTTTAATTGATTTGTGCTAAACAGCAGCTATAAGTTGTTCTAACATGCATGAAAGTGGTACAGATGGATTCCTTGAATTTTTCTGATAATTTTTCATATATAATTTATTTCATTTGGAGTTACGGTTGAATTTCTATGATTTTTAGAAGTTTAGGACATTTTCTGAAAATAATAAATCATTTAAGAATTATTTAAATTCCAGAAAACATTTACTGCGTCAGCAGTGCGTCACCGTGACATCAGCAGGTCAACAGACGCTGCTGCTGGTCAAACCTGACGTGTGGGGGCCACACGTCAGTGACACAGGGTTGTTTAACTCACTGACAGGTGGGACCGGTCAACGGCCACGTCAGCTAGGTCAACTCCGACGCGTGGGGCCACTGTGGTTAACTTAAACTAAACAGGGGTTAAACCGTGGTTAGTTAAGGGCGTGGGGCCCATATGTCATAGACACGCGACACTGACTAAACGCGATTAGCACCTAAACTAATGGTGCCACGTCAGCCACCGGAGACCAGCCGGCGGCGACCACAGGACACGGCGGGGGCACGCCGGACTTACGCTAGAGGCGTCAGCTTGGCGCGCTGAGGGCGCCAGGGGATGGCCCTTGCTCTCGCGCATCCAGAGGACCAAGTGGGAGGTCGTGGGGTCGCCGGAACTCATGCCGGCGATGAGCTTTGGCGGCGATGGTGTTCGGTGGTGCTCGGGCGCGTCGCTACGGTGCATCAGTGAGCAAATGGAGAGGCTGGGCAGCACCTGCTAGACATGGGGAGCACTAAGAGCAGCACAGTGAGGCCAGGGGAGCACAGAGGCTATGCGTGTAGCAGCAATGGCGGACGGTGGCTTCGGTGCTCGTGGGGAACGGCGCTACGGCACGGAGGAGAGCATGCTGAGTTAGGGGAGAAGGTCAGTGGCTCACGGCGATGACGAGGGGACGCTCGGCGAGGTCGGGGACGGTCCGGAGCCGACGAATTTGACGAAGATGGCCGGCGGTCCCGAGGTTGAAGAAGACATCGAGGGCGGTGTTGCGGCACGTCCGGGGCCTCGTGGCTCGTTGAGGAGGTAGAGGACGAAGTGGCAGAGTTTCTGGGCGCGTCGGTGAGGCGTGGGGTGGCCGGTGGCCGTGGTGGCAGCGAACGGCGGCGTCGGGTGCGCTCGGGTGTGGCGCGGCAGAGAGCAGAGGAGGGGGGGAAGAAGCACGGGAGGGAGTGAGAGGGGTCCAGGGGGTGGCGTGGCGCTGCGGGAGACGTCCCGGGGGAGGAGGAGGCAGCCAGGCAGGGAGGAGCTGGCCTCCTCGGCCGCGCGCGTGCGAGCACGCAGCTGCTCCCACTGGCAAGAGGAAGATGACAGGAGGGGAAGTGGAGATGGGTTGGGCCGTGCTGCTGGGCCAGGTGGGCTACCAGGTGAGTGCCAGGTAGTCCTTCTCTCTCTTTCTATTTCTGTTTTTATTTATCTATTTTGTTCTGTGTTGTTTTAGTTTAGTAAAATACTAAACCATTTTATAAAATCCTGAAAATAGTTATGTGGCTAGAGTTAAAATATACCAAACCACATAAAATGTTCCAGTAATTATTGGACATATATTATTTATATATCAAATATATATCCAATGCAAATAGCTATTTATTTAATTCAAAGGCCCAAAATAATTAACTCTGAGATACTAAAAATATTGTTTTGAGTTTTACCTCTTTGCAATATTTTCAGAGACTAAGAGGAACATTTTCTTGGACTTCTTTGAGGAGATTTTAATGTTGATCATTTTTAGAAGGTTTCTGAGGCTTTGAAAATTCCTCAATTCAAATTTCATTTGAATTAAAACATGATGCTCACATGAGGTCTAGCCTAGTGCATAACAGGACCAGGGGTGTGACACGAACATTGACCCAACTCACAGCCTTCGGGCATGTTGGGTACTCTGGCAGGTGGCTAAAAGTGGCGAGGCTATCCTCACCACCGCTACTCCAGAGAAGCATTCTTCGGAGGATGACGATCTTAACGTCCTTATGATATTCGAGACTTTCTCTTCAAATAATCGGCGTAAGAGGGCACTCCGTAACCACAATGACCCCATGGAACGACGCGGCAATAACCTTTACCGCCGAACATGAACCAAGGGCCCGATCAGTCCGAGCACCCGCCGCCTTGGTTCTAAACCCAATTGTGGACGGCTTCCAACTTACCAAAGTGCTCATGGACGGCGGCAGTGGGCTTAACCTCATCTACGAGGACACGCATCGAGCAAAGCAGTACCACCTTTCGAGGCATCATCCCCAGTTGTGAAGCACGATGTTTGGGGAAAATAAAACTGGTTGTAGTTTTCGGCCTGCCTGAGAACTACAGAAGAGTTGCTCTTCCACGTGGCTCTCTTTAGCGGATATCACGCCCTTCTGGAGCGGGATGCTTTCTCACACTTCCAAGCCATACCCCATTACGGGTACATGAAGCTTAAAATGCCAGGGCCCAACGGAATAATCACAGTCACGAGCGATCTGGATAAAGCACTCCATGCCAAAAACAAAAACTGCATCCTTGGCCCTTGAGGCACTATCCGAAGCCCTTGCAGCCGAAGAACTAACCACCCTGCGATCCACGGTGGACAAGGATGATATGATTCTTGATAAGAGACCTAAATCCACCTCTTTCAATCCAACAGATGAAATAATTAAATTTCAAGTACACTCGATGGATCCTAATAAAACATCATCCATTGGAGCACAGCTGGATCCGATGGTAGACGCCGCCCTATGCGCGTTCCTACGCAAAAATTGGGATATCTTTGCTTGGCACCCTTCAGACATGCCCGGGATCCCACGCAGACTGGCCGAACACAACCTCAACATAATCTTGGGGTTTAAACTAGTCAAGCAAACGCTGCAGCGATTTTCCGAATCCAAACGACAAGCTATGGGGGAGGAGCTAGCCAAACTACTCGAGGCCGAGTTCATCAGAGAAACCAAACACCCAGATTGGCTAGCCAACTTGGTCATGGTGCCAAAGAAGGATAAATCTTGGCACCTATGCGTTGATTTCAAGGACCTTAATAAGGCTTGCCCTAAAGACCCCTTCCCATTGCCCTGCATTGACCAGATTATCGAAGCTACTGCAGGACACGATTCGTTGTGCTTCCTCGATGCTTAATCTATGTCGGATTGCGGGTTCCGGCTAACCCTTGAGGTTCGAATTCTAGGGTGCGCATGAAGAACACTCTCTCCCTAGTTCGCTCGCTCAACGATCTCACGGCCTAGCTTGATGAACCCAAGGAACAAGAGACACAAGGGTTTATACTAGTTCGGGCCACCTTGCGGTGTAATACCCTACTCTAGTGTGGTGTTGGTGGATTGCCTCACGGGCTATGGATGAACTAGTACAATGGGTGAACAGCCTCAGGAGGAGAGGTGTTCTTGAGCTCGGCGAGCTGGAGGATGTGAGGATGGAATGGATGCGATCCAAGATGAGTCCCTCCCATATGGTGGTGGCTAGTCCTATTTATAGAGGCCCTGGTCCTCTTCCCAAATGTGAGGTAGGAAGGGATCCCACAACGGCAAAGTTTGAAGCGAGACAACTAGTACAAGCTTCTTGACAAAAGGTGGTCTTCACCTGCCAAAGGCTCTGGTGGTGACGCTGTTGTGGGCTCCGTGGTGACCTTCGTCCTGATGTCCTGCTGGTCTTGGTCTTGTTGCACAGATATGGAAACCTTTGCTTGATGCCTCGGGGGTCCCTGACTGCGCCTACCTCTTTAATTAGCACGAAAGAGGAAACTGGTACACTGCGCCCGCTGGCGCCCGCCTGGCCTTGGTCGTCACGGCTCACGTCACGTGAACCTCGTGAGGTGCCCCTTGCATAGAAATCTCCGCTCCTCGGGAGCCAACCTAGTGAGGCTGCTCCAGGGGAGGCCTTGGTGTCGTCCGTCTCGCGAGGCTTGGCCCCTCACGAGCGTCTTGAGTGGTTTCTGCTGAAGATGGGTCATACCACGCCGTTGGTGGAGCCACACACAAGCCCGTAGGCAGGCAAGTCTGGGCACCCCCGGTCCCAGAACGCCGACAGTAGCCCCCGAACCCAAGGCACGCTCGAGCTTGGCTTCAAGGCAAAGCCAAAGGGAAAGTGCGGAGCGCCAAGAGCCCCAACCGCCTGAGGCCTTAATTGGCATGTGGCGATTGATGGGACGTGGGCGTCTCCACTTCCCCATGCTGCCTTGGAAACCATTCGACTTGACGAGACCCTGCTGCATGCAGATGAAAGACCATCATTACATGTGATCATGGAGGCCGGTGGTTGGCCTCCCTCTGGCTATAAATGAGGAGAGGGGCAGAGCCCCCATTGCTCATCTCCTCCTCCACTTCGTCTGCTTCTTCTTCTTCATATTTTCTCTGCCGTCTCGCTACGGCACCCATGGCGCCGATAAGGATATTCTCAGCCACTGAGAAATGAAAAACCCCTCATTAAGAGCAGGGGCCACTTCCGCCAAAGAAGAGGTTGGCCTGCCCCCTCGGCGTCATCGTGTGGCCGGAGGTGACGAGGCCCTAGTACGAGCAGCCTCCCCCAGGCTACTCGCTGCCCTTGCATGCCCAAGCACAAGGCCCTAGAGGAGGAGGCGGCGCCCCGCGCCGCTCGTGTCACGGCCACGGTGGCCAAGTCGTGGTGGCACGAGCCGCCGTCCCACGAACTCACGCAGAGGACTCCTCCCGTGAGTTCGTGATGTGGGCGGTGATGCCGCCGCGCACGTGGATCAGATTCCTGCAGTTCTTTGTAGAAGAGATGCCGCCGAGGGAGCCGCTCGAGCTATGGCTGCAGCATGCCAAATGCAGCACCCCAGCTACGGGAGCGGAGGTCGAGGTCATCTTCGCGGGCAAGATCTTCATGACTCATGGATAAGGAGAGGTCGCCCGCGCCTACCGTGCGGCGGGCGCCCTTGCTATCCATTTCGAGTATGACGGCGCCTCCATGCTATGCTTCAAGGTCTTCTACGAGGAAGGCAACTTCCTAGAGTGCTTCCCTGGAGGGGGTTGCTAGGACAGTGCAGCGGCAGGCACTGGGCCCACCCTCGGCCCTGCCGATAGCTCCTCCGGTAGCAGTGACGGCACCTTGGAGTCCAGCGACTCTCCTGAGCCTGAAGAGACTCCGGACACGAGCGACGACAGCTACATGCCCCTGAGCACTCGCCGTGCCTGGAGCGCAGCATCGACATCCGCTCGTCGTCGTCGTTGATCTGGATGGGGTTGACTTCGGCACCTTGCGACCCACTGTTGATGATGGCGTCGGTGGCGACATCTATAGATATGACTCCTGGAAACCTCCTTTTTGGTTCCCTGCAAGGAATCGAGATGAACCACGTGGGGGTGTGTAAAGAATCTATAGCGCTTTTGCATCAATGTTATTCTTATTATGAAATTTGCGATTGCGAGTCTTGCTTTGGCATTGTCCCCCCTTTTCGACCTCGTGGTAGCTCAGTGCTCTACGCCGATAGGTCCTAGTCTCCAGGAAGGCTTCAGCCGTCACTGGTATGCCACATCGCGATGCCGTGGTCAAGGACAGGAGGTGAGCGGCCCAAATCCCGGTAAGAGCTCCTGAGGCGCGATGCTCAAGAGGTCCCCCTTGGCATGCAAGCAGCTTCCTAAAGGAAGAAAAGGGAGGCGGCATTGCCGGAGCAAGGCTGCAAGAGCCGAAAATCCCAAGCCGCAGTGCCGGGTCAACTTGAATGCGTGACTAATCTTAGCAAGCCTGAAGCGATTCCTTGCGCAATTCTCGATTTATGCGCCAACGATCATGGTGCTGCTAGGTCAGATCCGCGCTAGCTTCCCCTTTTCATGTCCCGACCCTCGAGCGAAGCTCAGCCGCCACTGGTACGCCGGGTCGCGATGCCGTGGTCAAGGCTAGGGGTGAGGGCTGGAGAGTCAGTAAGGGCTCCTGAGGCGTGATGCTCAGGAGCCCTCCCTTTAACGCACAAGCGAATCGCACAAAAAGGTGCAGCTGACAGGGCTACCCATAGCTAAGCTCCGTAGATTCCTACGGGTTACGAGAGGGTGATATAGCTTGTAATCGCATTTGCTGTCCTGCCACTGATCTTTCCAAAAGAAGATGAAGGCAATGAGGGTCTAGTGAGGTGACGTGCGCGAGGCATGCCGTGAGACAGAGCTCGACCACTCAGGTTTGTCAGTGCTGCAGGGATGGACTCGAGCACACGCGCCGTGCCAGCATGTGTAGTCCCCGTTATGGGATGAGCATGAGGCCGGTCAGCAACGCGGGTGGCCGCGAAGGCCAACATGCAAGCAGGTGATGATCATAAGGTAACTCATGCAATGAGGCAAGCTAGTTTGAATAGATGCAAGAACGATACATGCCAAAGGGACGGACCCATGCGGCCTGGGGATGATGCAGCCTAAGGGGCGCCCCCAATAGAGTAAGCTAAGGATGCAAAAGGATGCATGTCGCAAGGACATGCTACTACCTCTTGAGAACTGCATTGGTTTTCCCTTGAAGAGGAAAGGGTGATGCAGCAAAGTAGCATAAGTATTTCCCTCAGTTTTTGAGAACCAAGGTATCAATCCAGTAGGAGACTACACACAAGTCCCTCGTACCTACACAAACAAATAAGAACCTTGCAACCAACACGATAAGGGGTTGTCAATCCCTTCACAGTCACTTATGAAAGTGAGATATGATAGAGATAATAAGATAAATATTTTTGGTATTTTTATGATATAGAATGAAAGTAAAGATTGCATAGTAAAATAGATGGGAAATTTATATGATAGAAGATAGACCCGGGGGCCATAGGTTTCACTAGTGGCTTCTCTCAAGATAGCATAAGTATTACGGTGGGTAAACAAATTACTGTCGAGCAATTGATAGAAAATTGCATAATTATGAGAATATCTACGCATGATCATGTATATAGGCATCACGTCCGCGACAAGTAGACCGAAACGAGTCTGCATCTACTACTATTACTCCACACATCGACCGCTGTCCAGCATGCATCTAGAGTATTAAGTTCATAAGAACAGATTAACGCATTAGGCAAGATGACATGATGTAGAGGGATAAACTCAAGAAATATGATATAAACACCATCTTTTTATCCTCGATGGCAACAATACAATACGTGCCTTGCTGCCCCTGAAGAGTAGGCCAAACCAAACTGATAATTCGAAGAGACTTGCACATATAACAAATCATAAATAAAAGATTTCAGAGAAGAATAAAATATTGTTCATATATAATCTTGATCATAAACCCACAATTCATCGGATCTCGACAAACACACCGCAAAAAGAATTACATCGAATAGATCTCCCAGAAGATCAAGGAGAACTTTGTATTGAGATCCAAAGAGAGGAAGAAACCATCTAGCTAATAACTATGGACCTGAAGGTCTGTGGTAAACTACTCACACATCATCGAAGAGGCTATGGTGTTGATGTAGAAGCCCTCTGTGATCGATTCCCCCTCCGGCGGAGCTCCGGAAAAGGCCCCAGGATGGGATCTCTTGGGTACAGAAGGTTGCGGCGGTGGAAAAAGGGTTTCGTGGTGCTCCTAGATGTTTTGGGGGTATATCGATATATATAGGAGGAAGAAGTAAGTCGGTGGAGCTGCGAGGGGCCCACGAGTGTGGGGGCATGCCCAGGGGGGCAGGCACGCCTCCCTACCTCGTGGCCTCCTTGCTCCTTTCTTGACGTCTACTCCAAGTCCCCTGGATCACGTTTGTTCCAGAAATAACTCTCCCGAAGTTTCATTCCGTTTGGATTCCGCTTGATATTCCTTTTTTGTGAAACACTGAAATAGGCAAAAAACAACAATTTGCACTGGGCCTTGGGTTAGTAGGTTAGTCCCAAAAATAATATAAAAGTGTATAATAAAGCCCATTAAACATCCAAAACAGATAATATAGTAGCATGGAACAATCAAAAATTATAGATACGTTGGAGACGTATCACATGCCCATGCGACCTGGGGATGATGCAGCCCGAGGGGCACCCCCAGCTGAATAAACCAGAAAATGTCACTTGGCACCGTTATTGAAGAGGCGCTGGAGCAGCTGAAGATGTGCTTTGAAGAAGTCGCTCCTCACGAGTCATCCCGCGGCTGGTTCCCACGGGACCTTGGAGGCTCCGGCTCCTCGCCCCCCCAGGACAACCTGGCACCTGTCCTCATGAGCCACCAGGGCGCCCTGCGTGAGCCAGTTGAAGGCGACAGATGCGTTCAGCAGGCCGAAGGGCATGCAAACATAGCTATGTGGGGGGCCTCCGCACCGACCAACGCTCAATGGCCGGAAGTGCCCCTAAGATGCGGCCCTGTTGAGCCCAGGAACGTCGACACAAACGTGCAACTCGTCGTCCGCGCCAGGACAAGGAGCTGCACCAGGTGGTGGGCGGCGGTCACCGCACATGGCTATTGCCTCTTGAAGCTCCTTGGTGGTCTTGGTGATGAACTCCTGAGCACCGGGCACCTCATGCCTTATGCCCTGATGAGGGAAGCGTGCGGTGAAGCATGCCTCCACGTGGTGCCCGAGCACCTCGCTCGTGACGTTGGCTAAGTCTGAGGTCCTCCAAAAGAGAGCCCCCGAGTCCAGCCTATGCGAGGGAGGGAGGCACCCCATCTACCAGCGCAGGTCCTGAGGTGGTTCTGCTAGAGACGCCGCTCACCTGAAGCCCTCGATGGAGCATCTACTTCTTCTTCTCAGGGATGGCCTCAGGAGGGTAGACGGCGCCCTCATTATCTGGGTCTTCAGCCGCTGTAGCTTGGTAAGCACGCTCGAGGGAGCACACCGCATCCTTCTCCTCACAGGCGACCGTGACGACGCCGCATCTCCCAAGCATCTTGAGGACGTTGTAGCCGTGATGGGTCACTGCCATAAACTTGACTAGGGCTGGGTACCCAAGGATGGTGTTGTACAGCAGACGGATGTGGGTGATGTCGAAGTTGGTGAGCTCGGTGTGGTAGTTGTCGCGCGTGCCGAAAGTGATAGGAAGACGGACCTGCCCGATCGGGGTGGTGGAGCCGTCGGTCAATCCTGAGAAGGGCTTGGTAGGCTGTAGCTGGTCGTATGGCACCTGGAGGCGGTCGAGCGTCTCGACGGATAGGAAATTGAGCCCCGCGACACCATCGATGAGGGTCTTGGTGACTTGGACATTACTCATGATGGGTGAGCAGAGCATCGGGAGGGCGCCGGCAGTTGCTGCACACTTGAGTTGGTCGGAGGAGCTGAAGGTAATGGTGCACTTGGACCAGCTAAGCGGGCGCGCGACCTCTGTTGGGGAATGCAGTATTTCAAAATTCCTACGATCACGCAAGATCTATCTAGGAGATGCATAGCAACGAGAGGGGGAGAGTGTGTCTATGTACCCTCGTAGACCGAAAGCGGAAGCATTTAGTAATGCGGTTGATGTAGTTGAACGTCTTCGTGATCCAACCGATCCAAGTACCGAACGCACGGCACCTCCGCAATCTGCACACGTTCAGCTCGGTGACGTCCCTTGAACTCTTGATCCAGTTGATGTCGAGGGAGAGTTTCGTTAGCATGACGGCGTGGTGACGGTGATGATCAAGTTTCCGATGCAGGGCTTCGCCTAAGCACTACGATAATATGACTGAGGTGTAAAACTGTGGAGGGGGGCACCACACATGGCTAAAGATCAAATTGTGTGTCTATGGGGTGCCCCCTCCCTCGTATATAAAGGAGGGGAGGAGGAGGTCGGCCGGCCCCAGAGGGCGCGCCCAAGGGGGGGAGTCCTACTCCATGTAGGAATCGGCTCCCCCCTTTCCTAGTCCAAGTAGGTGAAGAAGGAAGGAGAGGGAGAGGGAGAGGGAAAGAGGGACCACGCCCCCTCCCCTAGTCCTATTCGGACTTCCCTTGGAGGGCACCTCTTGGCTGCTGCCCTCTCTCCACTAAGGCCCAATAAGGCCAATTACTTCCTCAGGGGGTTCCTGTAACCCTTCCAGCACTCCGGTTTTATCCGGAACTATGCGGAACACTTCTGGTGTTCGAATAACATGGTCCAATATATCAATCTTTATGTATCGACCATTTTGAGACTCCTCATTATGTCCGTGATCTCATACGGGACTCCAAAAAAACTTCGGTACATCAAATCACATAACTCATAATACAAATCGTCACCGAACATTAAGCGTGCGAACCCTACGGGTTCGAGAACTATGTAGACATGACCGAGACACATCTCCGGTCAATAACCAATAGCGGAATGTGGATGCTCATATTGGTTCCTACATATTCTATGAAGATCTTTATCAGTCAAACCGCATAACAACATACATTGTTCCCTTTGTCATCGGATGTTACTTGCCCGAGATTCGATCATCGGTATCATCATACCTAGTTCAATCTCGTTACCGACAAGTCCCTTTATTCGTTTCGTAATGCATCATCCCGCAACTAACTCATTAATCACTTTGCTTGCAAGGCTTATAGTGATGAGCATTACCAAGAGGGCCCAGAGACCTCTCCGAAACACAGAGTGACAAATCCTAATATTGATCTATGCCAACTCAAAAAACACCATCGGAGACACCTTAGAGCATCTTTATAATAACCAAGTGACATTGTGATGTTTGATAGCACGCAAGGTGTTCCTCCGATATTCGGGAGTTGCATAATCTCATAGTCATAGGAACATGTATAAGTCATGAAGAAAGCAGTAACAATAAACTAAATGATCAAAGTGCTAAGCTAACGGATGGGTCTTGTCCATCACATCATTATCTAATGATGTGATCCCATTCATCAAATGACAACACATGTCCATGTCTAGGAAACTTAACCATCTTTGATTAACGAGCTAGTCAAGTAGAGGCATACTAGGGACACTCTATTTGTCTATGTATTCACACATGTACTAAGTTTCCGGTTAATACAATTCTACCAGGAATAATAAACATTTATCATGATATAAGGAAATGTAAATAACAACTTTACTATTGCCTCTAGGGAATATTTCCTTCAGTCTCCCACTTGCACTAGAGTCAATAATCTAGATTACATAGTAATGATTCTAACACCCATGGAGTCTTTGTGGTAATCATGTTTTGTTCGTGAGAGAGGCTTAGTCAATGGGCCTGCAACATTCAGATCCATATGTATCTTGGAAATCTCTATGTCTCCCTCCTTTACTTGATCGAGGATGGAATGGAAGCGTGTCTTGATGTGCTTGGTTCTCTTGTGAAATCGGGATTCCTCTGCCAAGGCAATTGCACCAGTATTGTCACAAAAGATTTTCATTGGACCCGATGCACTAGGTATTACACCTAGATCGGATATGAATGCCTTCATCCAGACTCCTTCATTTGCTGCTTCCGAACCAGCTATGTATTCCGCTTCACACGTAGATCCCGCCAGGACGCTCTGCTTAGAACTGCACCAATTGACATCTCCACCAGTCATTAAAAATACATATCCGGTTTGTGACTTAGAGTCATCTGGATCAGTGTCAAAGCTTGCATCGACGTAACCGTTTATGACGAGCTCTTTGTCACCTCCATAAATGAGAAACATATGCTTAGTCCTTTTTAAGTATTTCAGGATGTTCTTGACCGTTGTCCAGTGATCCACTCCTGGACTACTTTGGTACCTCCCTGCTAGACTAATAGCAAGGCACACATCAGGTCTGGTACACAACATTGCATACATGATAGAGCCTATGGCTGAAGCATAGGGAACACTTTTCATTTTCTCTCTATCTTCTGCAGTGGTCAGGCATTGAGTCTTACTCAACTTCACACCTTGTAACACATGCAAGAACCCTTTCTTAGCTTGATCCATTTTGAACTTCTTCAAAACTTTATCAAGGTATGTGCTTTGTGAAAGTCCAATTAAGCGTCTTGATCTATCTCTGTAGATCTTGATGCCCAATATATAACCAGCTTCACCGAGGTCTTTCATTGAAAAACTCTTATTCAAGTATCCTTTTATGCTATCTAGAAATTCTATATCATTTCCAATCAACAATATGTCATCCACATATAATATTAGAAATACTACAGAGCTCCCACTCACTTTCTTGTAAATACAGGCTTCTCGAAAAGTCTATATAAAACCATATTCTTTGATCACACTATCAAAATGTTTATTCCAACTCCGAGAGGCTTGCAATAGTCCATAAATGGACCGCTAGAGCTTGCACACTTTGTTAGCTCCTTTAGGATCGACAAAACCTTCTGGTTGCATCATATACAACTCTTCTTTGAGATATCCATTAAGGAATGCAGTTTTGACATCCATTTGCCAAATTTCATAATCATAAAATGCGGCAATTGCTAACATGATTCAAACAGACTTAAGCATCGCTATGGGTGAGAAGGTCTCATCGTAGTCAACTCCTTGAACTTGTCGAAAACCTTTCGCAACAGGTCGAGCTTGGTACACAGTAATATTACCATCAGCATCAGTCTTCTTCTTGAAGATTGATTTATTCTCAATGGCTTGCCGATCATTGGGCAAGTAAACCAAAGTGCACACTTTGTTCTCATACATGGATCCCATCTTAGATTTCATGGCCTCAAGCCATTTCACGAAATCTCGGCTCATAATCGCTTCCTCATAGTTCGTAGCACTGCTGCGCGTCGGTCCTAAACAAACGGTTTAAAACCCCTTTCTGCGGCGCCATTTGGAACCGTCGCCAAGTGAGTGTGGGCGATAGGGGGGTCCTTCCCACACGACCCAAAAACCGTCGGGGATAGGGCCCCTACAGTACTCCTACTCGTTTCTGCTCGCATTGCCATCGTAGTCGGTATTCTGTGGTGCTACGTTTATGATGCGCGTCCCATCACAAACGGTTCACTATTATAGAACGTGTATGATGTGCGTCCCATCACAAACGGTTCACCATTAAGAAGATTAGCTAATCGTCGTACGAGTGTTAGACAGGATTATGAAATGTCGGACCGTCGTAACATCGTCGTACACGACAACTATCGCGCACGCTATTCTGTGGTGCAACATTTACAATGCAAACTTCATCAGAAACAGTTCATGGTTGCGAATCGTGTACGATAAGGCAACTAACACAAACGTTTAGTTTGCCCGCACCGTTTGTGATATTTTCTGACATCGCACACGCTTTGCAAACGGCAACTGTCTACATGCTTGCACACATTTCCCCTCTGTGAACCGTCTCGTATTATGGTGCATATCGCAAACGTTTGTGTTTTACCAATCGTGTGTGCCGTAACAACCTGGAGAGCGTAATTTCACCGTAATTAAATTGCTTCCTTTCCAAATTGTACCGGATTTGGATTTGAATTTGAATGTATGCTACAACTTTATTCATATCCATCAGGTTCAAACAACCAATGCATTATTCGATACATAGGTACATATGTTCAAGAATTACATAAGAACCAAATAAATAATGCGATGAATGCTACCTCTTGAGCTTGCGTTGGATTTCCCCGAAGAGGAAGGGATGATGCAGCAAAGTAGCGTAAGTATTTCCCTCAGTTTTTGAGAACCAAGGTATCAATCCAGTAGGAGGCCATGCTCAAGTCCCTCATACCTACACAAAACGATAGCTCCTCGCAACCAACGCGATTAGGGGTTGTCAATCCCTTCACGGTCACTTACGAGCGTGAGATCTGACAGATATAATATTTTTGGTATTTTTGGTATAGAGATGCAAAGTGAAAAGTAAAAGGCAAAGTAAAAAGCAAAACAAAATTAAAGTGATGGAGATTGATATGATGAGAATAGACCCTGGGGGGCATAGGTTTCACTAGTGGCTTCTCTCAAGAGCATAAGTATTCTACGGTGGGTGAATAAATTACTGTTGAGCAATTGACAGAATTGAGCATAGTTATGAGAATATCTAGGCATGATCATGTATATAGGCATCACGTCTATGACAAGTAGACTGAAACGATTCTCCATCTACTACTATTACTCCACTCATCGACCGCTATCCAGCATGCATCTAGAGTATTAAGTTAACAATAGAGTAACGCTTTAAGCAAGATGACATGATGTAGAGAGATAAATTCATGCAATATGAAATAAACCCCATCTTGTTATCCTCGATGGCAACGATGCAATACGTGCCTTGCCGCCCCTTCTGTCACTGGGAAAGGACATCGCAAGATTGAACCCAAAGCTAAGCACTTCTCCCATGGCAAGAACTACCAATCTAGTTGGCCAAACCAAACGGATAATTCGAAGAGAC
Organism: Triticum dicoccoides; assembly: GCF_002162155.2. Classification (NCBI taxonomy): domain Eukaryota; kingdom Viridiplantae; phylum Streptophyta; class Magnoliopsida; order Poales; family Poaceae; genus Triticum; species Triticum dicoccoides. The sequence goes on along the minus strand of NC_041386.1, from coordinate 187,074,194 downwards.
TTGCAAAGATAACCAATCATACATAAAAGAATTCAGAGAAGATTCAAATATTATTCATAGATAGACTTGATCATAAACCCACAATTCATCCATCTCAACAAACACACCGCAAAAAGAAGATTACATCGAATAGATCTCCACAAGAGAGGGGGAGATCTTTGTATTGAGATCCAAAAAGAGAGAAGAAGCCATCAAGCTACTAACTATGGACCCGAAGGTCTGAGGTAAACTACTCACACTTCATCGGAGAGGCTATGATGATGTAGAAGCCCTCCGTGATAACGGCCCTCTTCGGCGGAGCTCCGGAACAGGCCCTAAGATAGGATCTCGTGGATACAGAAAGTTGCGGCGGTGGAATTTGGTTTTTGGCTCCTGTTCTGGTCGTTTGGGGGTACGTAGGTATATGTAGGAGGAAGGAGTATGTTGGTGGAGCACCGAGGGGCCCACGAGGCAGGGGGTGGGCGCGCCCCCACCCTCGTGACTGCCTCTTTGACTCCTCGGAGTAGGGTCCAAGTCTCTTGGATCACGTTCGGTGAGAAAATCACGTTCCCGAAGGCTTCATTCCGTTTGGACTCCGTTTGATATTCTGTTTCTCCGAAATACTGAAATAGGCAAAAAACAACAATTCTGGGTTGGGCCTCCGGTTAATAGGTTAGTCCCAAAAATAATATAAAAGTGGAAAATAAAGCCCAATATAGTCCAAAACAGTAGATAATATAGCATGGAGCAATCAAAAATTATAGATACATTGGAGACGTATCAGGCATCCCCAAGCTTAATTCCTACTCGTCCTCGAGTAGGTAAATGATAAAAAGAGAATTTTTGATGTGGAGTGCTACTTGGCATAATTTCAATGCAAATCTTCTTAATTGTGATATGAATATTCAGATTCGAAAGATTCAAGACAAAAGTTTATATTGACATAAAACTAATAATATTTGAAGCATACTAACAAAGCAATTATGTCTTCTCAAAATAACATGGCCAAAGAAAGTTATCCCTACAAAATCATATAGTCTGGCTATGCTCTATCTTCATGACACAAAGTATTTAAATCACGCACAACCCCGATGACAAGCCAAGCAATTGTTTCATACTCTAACTTTTTCAAAACTTTTTCAATCTTCACGCAATACATGAGCGTGAGCCATGGATATAGCATTATATGTGGAATAGAATGGTGGTTGTGGAGAAGACAAAAAGAGGGGAAGATAGTCTCACATCAACTAGGCATATCAACAGGCTATGGAGATGCCCATCGATAGATATCAATGTGAGTGAGTAGGGATTGCCATGCAACGGATGCACTAGAGCTATAAGTATATGAAAGCTCATCAAAAGAAACTAAGTGGGTGTGCATCCAACTAGCTTGCTCACGAAGACCTAGGGCATTTTGAGGAAGCCCATCATTGGAATATACAAGCCAAGTTCTATAATGTAAAATTCCCACTAGTATATGAAAGTGATAACATGAGAGACTCTCTACTATGAAGATCATGGTGCTACTTTGAAGCACAAATGTGGTAAAAGGATAGTAACATTGTCCCTTCTCTCTTTTTCTCTCATTTTTTTATTTGGGCATTTTCTTTTTTTTATGGCCTCTTTTCTTTCTCTTTTTTTGGGCTTCTTTGGCCTCTTTTATTTATTTTTCGTCCGGAGTGTCATCCCGACTTGTGGGGGAATCATAGTCTCCATCATCCTTTCCTCACTAAGACAATGCTCTAATAATGATGATCATCACACTTTTATTTTTCTTACAACTCAAAAATTACAACTCGATACTTAGAACAAAATATGACTCTATATGAATGCCTCCGGTGGTGTACCGGGATATGCAATATGACAATGATGGAGTGTGTCATAATAAACGGAACGGTGGACAGTTGCATGGCAATATATCTCGGAATGGCTATGGAAATGCCATAATAGGTAGGTATGGTGGCTGTTTTGAGGAAGGTATAAGGTAGGTGTATGATACCGGTGAAGGGTGCGCGGTATTAGAGAGGCTAGCAAAGGTGGAAGGGTGAGAGTGCGTATAATCCATGGACTCAACATTAGTCATAAAGGACTCATATACTTATTTCAAAAATCTAGAAGTTATCAAAGAAAAGTATTACGCGCATGCTCCTAGGGGGATATATTGGTAGGAAAAGACCATCGCTCGTCCCCGACCTCCACTCATAAGGAAGACAATCAATAAATAAATCATGCTCCGACTTCATCACATAACGGTTCACCATACGTGCATGCTACAGGAATCACAAACTTTAACACAAGTATTCTTTAAATTAACAACTACTCAACTAGCATGACTTTAATATTATCACCTCCATATCTCAAAACAACTATCATGCTTAAACCTTTTCTTAGTATTCAACAGACTCAAAAGAAAGTTTCACAAATCTTGAATACCAAGCATATTATTATTAAGCAAATTACCATGCTATTAAGAGACTCTAAAAATAATTTAAGTGAAGCATGAGAGATCAATAGTTTCTTTAAAAAAATCCACCATCATGCTCTAAAAGATCTAAGTGAAGCACATAGAGCAAAAATTATAACGCTGAAAAGATATAATTGAAGCACATAGAGCAAAACTACATAGCTCAAAAGATATAAGTGAAGCACATAGAGTATTCTATCAAATTTTAATTCATGTATGGCTCTCTCAAAAGGTGCATACATCAAGAATGATTGTGGCATACTAAAACACAAAGACAAAAATAATACAAGACGCTCTAAGCAAAACACATATCATGTTGGTGAATAAAAATATAGCTCCAAGTAATTTACCGATGGAAGTGGACGAAAGAGGGGATGCCTTCAGGGGCATCCCCAAGCTTTGACTTTTTGGTGTCCTTGGATTATCTTGGGGGTTCCATGGGCATCCCCAAGCTTAGTCTCTTGCCACTCCTTGTTCCATAATCCATCACAAGAATTCACCCAAAACTTGAAAACTTCACAACACAAAACTTAAAGTAGAAAACTTGTGAGCTCCGTTAGCGAAAGAAAACAAAAGACCACTTCAAGGTACTGTAATGAACTCATTATTTATTTATATTGGTGTTAAACCTACTGTATTCCAACTTCTCTATGGATTATAAACTATTTTACTAACCATAGATTCATCAAAATAAGCAAACAACACACGAAAAACAGAATCTGTCAAAAACAGAACAGTCTGTAGTAATCTGTAGCTAGCGCAATATCTGGAACCCCAAAAATTCTAAAATAAATTTCTGGACGTGAGTAATTTATCTATTAATCGTCTGCAAAAAGAATTAACTAAATAGAACACTTCAAATAAAATGGCAGCAGTTCTCGTGAGCGCTAAAGTTTCTGTTTTTTTACAGCAAGTTCAATAAGACTTTCCCCAAGTCTTCCCAACGGTTCTACTTGGCACAAACACTAATTAAACACAACCAAAACAGAGGATAAATAATTTATTTATTACTAAACGGGAGCAAAAATCAAGGAATAAAAATAAAATTGGGTTGCCTCCCAACAAGCGCTATCGTTTAACGCCCCTAGCTAGGCATAAAATCGAGGATAGATCTAGGTATTACCATCTTTGGTAGGCAATCCATAAGTGGCTCTCATGATAGTTTCATATGGCAATTTTATTTTCTTTCTTGGAAAGTGTTCCACTCACTTTTTTAATTGAAATTGAAATCTAATATTCCCTTCCTTCATATCAATAATCGCACCAACCGTTCTAAGGAAAGGTCTACCAAGAATAATAGGGCAAGAAGGATTGCAATCTATATCAAGAACAATGAAATCTACGGGCACATAATTCCTATTTGCAACAATAATAACATCATTAATCCTTCCCATAGGTTTGTTAATAGTAGAATCCGCAAGATGCAAGTTTAGAGAGCAATCATCAAAATTGCGGAAATCTAGCAAATCACACAAAGTTTTGGGGATAGTGGAGACACTAGCACCCAAATCACACAAAGCATAAAACTCATGATCTTTAATTTTAATTTTAATAGTTGGTTCCCACTCATCATAGAGTTTTCTAGGCATAGAAACTTTCAACTCAAGTTTTTCTTCATAAGATTGCATCAAGGCATCAACAATATGTTCGGTGAAGGCTTTCTTTTGACTATAAGCATGTGGAGAATTTAGCACGGATTGCAACAAGGAAATACAATAAAATAAAGAGCAACTTTCATAATTAAATTAATTTAAATCCAATATAGTGGGTTTAGCAACATCTAGATTTTTATTTCTTTCAATCCCACTTTCATCAATTTCATCATAAAGATCTAAATACTCCAAATTTTTAGAACACCTTCTAGGTAAAGGAAGATCATATTCAGTTTCATGAAGATTCATATTGCAAAAACAAGATTTAATAGGGGACACATCAATAACTTTTAGATCTTCATCTTGATTTTCATAGGAATTGGAAGAACACACTTTAATAAAGGCATCTTTGGAAGCACGCATCCTAGCGGTTCTTTCCTTGCACTGATCAATGGCAATTCTCATGGCTTTGAGAGACTCATTGATATCATGCTTAGGAGCAATAGATCTAAGCTTTAAAGAATTAATCAGAAGAGAAATTCTATCAACGTTCCTAGCCAAATCATCAACTTTAAGCAATTTCTCTTCAAGCAAAGCATTAAAATTCTTTTGTGAGTTCATAAACTCTTTAACACTATTCTCAAATTCAGGGGGCATCTTATTATAATTTCCATAAGAGTTCTTGTAGGAATTCCCATAATTATTAGAAGGATTACTAGGATATGGCCTAGGATTAAAATTCCCTCTATAAGCGTTGTTACCAAAATTATTCCTACCAACAAAATTCACATCCATAGATTCATTGTTATTCTCAATCAAAGTAGACAAAGGCATATCATTAGGATCAGAAGAAACACTCTTAGTAGCAAATAATTTCATAAGTTCATCCATCCTTCCACTCAAAACATTGATTTCTTCGATCGCATGCACTTTTTTATTAGAAGATCTTTCAGTATGCCATTGAGAATAATTAACCATAATATTATCTAGGAGTTTAGTAGCATATCCTAAAGTGATTTCCATAAAAGTGCCTCCCGCGGCCAAATCTAAAAGATTTCTAGAAGCAAAATTCAATCCGGCATAAATTTTTTGTATAATCATCCACAAATTCAAACCATGAGTAGGGAAATTACGTATCATTAATTTCATTCTCCCCCAAGCTTGTGCAACATGTTCATGATCAAGTTGCTTAAAGTTCATAATATCGTTTCTAAGAGAGATGATCTTAGCGGGAGGGAAATACTTAGAGATAAAAGCATCTTTGCACTTGTTCCAAGAATCAATACTATTTTTAGGTAAAGACGAAAACCAAGCTTTAGCACAATCTCTAAGCGAAAAAGGAAATAGCTTCAATTTAACGACATCATTATCGACATCTTTTTTCTTTTGAATATCACATAAATCAATGAAGCTATTCAGATGAATAGCGGCATCTTCACTAGGAAGGCCGGCGAATTGATCTTTCATAACAAGATTCAACAAAGCAGTATTGATTTCACAAGATTCAGTATTGGCAAGAGGAGCAATTGGAGTGCTAAGGAAATCATTATTATTGGTATTGGTGAAGTCACACAATTTGGTAGTATCTTGAGCCATCGCGACAAACAAGCAATCCAACACACGAGCAAACAAAAAGGCAAGCGGAAAAGAGAGGGAGGAGGAGAAGGAGATTGGGAAAGAGAGGGCGAATAAAACGGCAAGCGTGAAGTGGGGGAGAGGAAAATGAGAGGCAAATGGCAAATAATGTAATGCGAGAGATAGGGATTGTGATGGGTACTTGGTATGTTGACTTTTTGCGTAGACTCCCCAGCAACTGCGCCAGAAATTCTACTTGCTACCTCTAGAGCTTGCGTTGGATTTCCACGAAGAGGAAGGGATGATGCAACAGAGTAGCATAAGTATTTCCCTCAGTTTTTGAGAACCAAGGTATCAATCCAGTAGGAGGCCACGCTCAAGTCCCTCGTACCTACACACAACGATAGCTACTCACAACCAACGCGATTAGGGGTTGTCAATCCCTTCACGGTCACTTACGAGAGTGAGATCTGATAGATATAATATTTTTGGTATTTTTGGTATAGAGATGCAAAGTGAAAAGTAAAAGGCAAAGTAAAAAGAAAAAAATTAAAGTGATGGAGGTTGATATGATGAGAATAGAACCCGGGGGCCATATGTTTCACTAGTGGCTTCTCTTAAGAGCATAAGTATTCTACGGTGGGTGAACAAATTACTGTTGAGCAATTGACAGAATTAAGCATAGTTATGAGAATATCTAGGCATGATCATGTATATAGGCATCATGTCCGTGACAAGTAGACCGAAATGATTCTCCATCTACTACTATTACTACACTCATCGACCACTATCCAGCATGCATCTAGAGTATTAAGTTAAAAATAGAGTAACACTTTAAGCAAGATGACATTATGTAGAGAGATAAATTCATGCAATATGAAATAAACCCCATCTTGTTATCCTCGATGGCAACGATACAATACGTGCCTTGCTGCCCCTTCTGTCACTTGGAAAGGACACCACAAGATCGAACCCAAAGCTAAGCACTTCTCCCATGGCAAGAACTACCAATCTAGTTGGCCAAACCAAACGGATAATTCGAAGAGACTTGCAAAGATAACCAATCATACATAAAAGAATTCAGGGAAGATTCAAATATTATTCATAGATAGACTTGATCATAAGCCCACAATTCATCAATCTCAACAAACACACCGCAAAAAGAAGATTACATCGAGTAGATCTCCACAAGAGAGGGGGAGAACTTTGTATTGAGATCCAAAAAGAGAGAAGAAGCCATCTAGCTACTAAGTATGGACCCGAAGTTCTGAGGTAAACTACTCACACTTCATCAGAGAGGCTATGATGATGTAGAAGCCCTCCGTGATGACGGCCCTCTCTGGCGGATCTCTGGAACAGGCCCCAAGATGGGATCTCATGGATATAGAAAGTTGCGACGGTGGAATTAGGTTTTTGGCTCCTGCTCTGATTGTTTAGGGGTACGTAGGTATATATAGGAAGAAGGAGTATGTCGGTGGAGCACCGAGGGGCCCAAGAGGCAGGGGGCACGCCCTAGGGGGGTGGGTGCGCCCCCACACTTGTGACCGCCTCTTTGACTCCTTGGAGTAGGGTCCAAGTCTCCTGGATCATGTTTGGTGATAAAATCACGTTCCCGAAGGTTTCATTCCATTTGGACTCCGTTTGATATTTTGTTTCTCCGAAATACTGAAATAGGCAAAAAAACAGCAATTCTGGGCTGGGCCTCCGGTTAATAGGTTAGTCCCAAAAATAATATAAAAGTGGAAAATAAAGCCCAATATAGTCCAAAACAGTAGAGAATATAGCATGGAGCAATCAATAATTATAGATACGTTGGAGACGTATCAATGAACCACAGTTGTATACTTGTGTAAGTGCATCTAGTGCCCCTTAGTGATTTTGGTCTATTGAAGACTTATAGGTTAAGGGACTAATGCGTTTGTGAGTGTACACAGGTCTATAAGTCTATGAGGAGTTTGATATTTATAGAGAAAGTCGAACCCTAAAAATGAAGTTCTTCGACTCAAGACTTTGGATTTCTGAAGACTTTCTGAAGACTTTGAAAGTGAAGAAATTGGTGTGACCTTGAAGACTTGGTATTCATTCGAGGAACATGAAGCGTGAAGACTTTTGTTTTCGTAGTTTCATTTTCTCTTTCTTGAGTCATAGGAAACACCATACTGTTAAAGAGGGTCGAGGAAATACTAAGGAAAAATTTCCATGTGATGCTCAACTCAAATCCTACACCTACCAATCCCTTCGAGTGAAGCCATTGGAAATCTCATACAGTTCAGTCATATTCTTCAGTGACAGAGATTAAGTTCTTCTGGTCTATGAGGAATTTGTTCTGACTGAGGAGTTAGGAATTCGCCAGTGCGTATTGCCTACACAGTGAGGAACATGATAGCCCTGAGGATTTCGCCACTCAAAATTCCGACCGTTGTTGTGCTATGCGCCAGCTATCCCAAAATATCTATCCACCTAACGGTCTTATCATTGAAGGGCATTTATGTCTTATCATGTCGGGCTGCTTCCTAGGCTATAAATAGCCACCCCCTACAACCACTAGCTGGTTGGCTGCTCCGAGAGAAACTGACACTTGTCATTTGAGAGCATCCCATCCTCCGAGGACTTTGAGCAAAAATCATCAAGTGAGGAAAACCCAAACCCAAACACCTACAAAGCCCAAGTGATTGAGCATCATTGAAGAGATTGATCCTGCATGGATCAGATGCTTGTTGCCTTTGAAGACTGTGCTTTTTCCAACCGGTTAGGCGTCATGGTCTAGAGCATCCAAGAGGAATTGTGGATCGCCGAGTGACCAAGTTTGTGAAGGTTCGGAAGTCACCTAAAGACTTACCATGAGTGATTCGGTCTGGTCTGTGTGACCTTAGCTCAAGGGGAATATGGTGAGGACTGAGTGTCCTGAGCTGCGTGTTCAGGATTGGGTGTCCGAGATCGTGTGTCCACAGGTTTAAATATCTAGCCGCCCTAACCAGACGTACAACTGAGACAGCAGTTGGAACTGGTCTACCAAATCATTGTCTTCACCAAGCTTACTGGTTCTATTTCCTCAACTCTTTCATTTCCTCATAACTGTGTTGTGTCCTTGTTCATATCTGTGCTTGAAGACTTTGACTGAAGATTTTCTCAATTTCCTTAGTTCAATTTCTTCAGTCTGTTTGTCTTCATCCCGTATTATCCTGTGCTTACGCTTTATGTACTCTGTGCCTGTCTTCATTTCATCATGATGACTATGCTTGTGTTCTATATGTTTACTTTTGAGTACTTATTCCGCTGCTAGTAGTTCTTCGCTAAGGAATTTCCTCACCTGCAAATTCCTCAGTGAAGAATTCATAAAAATCGCCTATTCACTCCCCCTCTAGTTGATATAACGCACTTTCAATTGGTATCATAACAAGGTTCTCCCTTGTTCTGTGTGATTTTGGTTTAACCATCTGGAGTTTTAGTTATGTCGACCGTAGGTATGATCAAGGTCTCTGCTGGGTGTCCTACCTTCGATGGAACAGACTACCCCTACTGGAAGAATAAGATGCGAATGCATCTTGAGGCAATTGATAACGATCTTTGGTATGTTGAGGAAAATGGTGTTCCCTCAGTCACACCTTCTCTAAATGCTGCTGACGTGAAGAGATTCAAGCAACTTGATTCTCAAGCGAAGAATATCATATGTGGCCATCTGAGCAAAGGACAGTACGGAAGAGTGAGTGCTTTGGAAACTGCTAAGCTTATCTGGGATAGACTGTCCAAAGTGAATGAAGGAGTCTCAACACAGCGTGACTCTCGAGTTATGCTTTTCGCAATCTCTTCAACCGCTTCAAAAGACTCGACAATGAAAATGTTCAACAGACCTTCGATCGCCTAACTGACATCTCAAATGAGCTTCAAGCACTTGGTGCCACTGACATCACCGACCATGAGGTGGTGAAGAAATTGCTGAGATCCCTTGATTCCTCATTTGACACTCTAGCATTGATGATACAAGAACGTGCTGATTACAAGTCACTTGATCCTGCTGATATTCTCGAGAGGCTAAATACTCATGAGTTCCAACTTGCTGAAAAAGAGATCTCTATGGTTTGAGCTATGGCAGATCACGTGCACTGAAGGCTAAGGCAGTATCTGAGTCCGAAGATGAAGACTCTGGTAGTAGCCTTGGTGATCCTGAAGAACTAAGCCATCAACTAGCACTGCTCGTGAAGAAGTTCCAAAAGTTCTCAAGACGTGGTCGCTTTGGAACACCCTCAAGGAGCAATGATTCCTCATCCAGTGACTACAAGAGGAGGCTCTATCACAAATGCAAGAAACCTAGACATTACATTCAAGATTGTCCTCAATGGGAAAAAGAATCAAAGAAGAAGAAATACAAGGATTACAGTTCTGATGATGCAAAGAAAAAGAAGAAATCCTCAAAATCTTCACCATAAAAAATCTCAAAATCCTCATCTCACAAGAAGAGCAGCTCCAAGAAGGCTAGGGCATTCATTGGCAAGGAAATGGACTCTGAGGCTGAATCTGAAGAAAATGAGGAAGAGGAGGCATCTAAGGAGTCCGAATCCGGAGTGGCGAGCCTAGCCCTCGCTACTGCATTCGTCAGCAAGTCTATCTTCAACACTGAAGAAAATGACCTCACCAACAAGGCTGATGAAGGCGATGATGACTACGCTCCCACCTATTGCTTCATGGCAAAGGGTGCCAAGGTACTCAAATATACCTCCTCTGAATCAAGTGAGAATGAATCTGATGAAAACCTTAAGCCCAGCTATTCTAAACTTGCTAAGATGGCTGTAAAACAACAAAGGACTTTTGAAAAGGTTCAAAACATGCTAGACAAAAGTGATGATATGTTGAGTGAAGAAATGCATCGCACTAAAGCCTTGACTGAAAATCTCCAGAGACTTCAGACTAGGTTTGACAACCTTCAAGGTCATAATAACACTATCTTATCTGATCATGAGAAGCTTTCTTATGAATTTCTTCAAAGAAAGCAAGACCTTGAGAAGCTAAGAGTGAGTTATGAAGATCTTCAGAAGGAGCGCTATTCATTACTTGCTCAACAAATCAGCGCTTCTCAGGAAGAATTTGTTCCTCCTTGTTTGAAATGCATTGAACGTGAATCTGCTAATTCTTCACCTGAATGTTCAAATGCTTCTAGTGCTACAAATTCTTCACCTGCCTCTACTATCACTAATTCCTCATCTGAGGACACAGCTAGTGTCACTGACGATGCAGGGCTGAAGGAATTGTACATGACAGGCATGTACAAAAGCCTCAAAGGGCATCAGACTCTTTGTGATGTGCTTAAAAACAAATCCTCAACAGGAACCCTCAGAAAGAGGGTATTGCCTTTGAGAGGAAACTCAATGCTGATGGTACATATTGGAAGCCTGAGTAGTATCCCAAAACTACATGGGTTGCTACAAAGGGACCTCCAGTTGATCCATCTAACTTATCTGGATTTGCATGTGAATCTCCTCCTTCTGATGATGAGTCATTTGACTCCAACTATAAACTGTTCAAAAATCAGAATGGTGAAGTATTTGCTAGATATGTTGGCACTAACTGCAAGAATGGTTCCACTATGAAAAAAATCTGGATTCTCAAAAGGTGCCTTGAAAGTCTTCAGGTGAATGTCCTCAGGACACCACCTGTGAAGAATAGGAACCCCAGAGCAAATTCTTCATATGGACCAAATTCTTCATGTGGATCCAAGTCCTCATATGAATATCATCGTGCTAACAACTCTGTTTCACAGGGAAGAGCTAAGGGCTATGAATCTGAGCATTATTCTTCTAATCATCATGTTCATAAGTCCTCGAAGAATTTCTTTGCTTATTCATATGCTTATCCTAACTCCTCTTATGTGAAACGAAATGGACTGGCTTCTATGCCACCTTTCTCCTATGGAGCTCGCAGAGTGATGAACTCTTTGCCACCCCTTCAGATGTGGGTGGTGAACAAAAAGAACTAATCTCTTCTGCAGGGTCAGGTCTCCTGACGTATGTAATCGTCTGAAGAATCTGCTGGAGACCTGTGTATGCCTGAAAGGACATAGGCTAATCATGAAGAAATGAACTTTCATTTCTCATGTCCTCATACTGCTTTATCTGTTCTTTTGCTTGATGAAATTGATCTGATGAATTGATGTCATATTCTTCACTGATGAAGTATATGAGTTCGTAAGTTGCACTAATTCATCTGCAGGATGATCAACCCAAAGCCACTGAGTGGGTCCTTGTTAGTGGATGTACAAATCACATGGCTGGTGACAAGAATCTATTGATGGATGCTCCATTATCTCCATCGCATCTGAAGCATATCATCTTTGCCGACAAAGGCAAAAGTCAGGTATTGGGTCTAGGTAAGGTTGCGATCACAAAGGATCGACACATGGACAAAGTCATGCTTGTCGAGTCCTTAGGATACAACCTCATGTCTGTCTCAATGCTTTGCGATCTTGATATGGTTGTTGTCTTTGGCAAGTACCTTTGTGTTGTGGTTATGGAAGCTGACAATTCCAAAGTCTTTGAAGGCTTTAGGAGAGGAGACCTGTATATTATTGATTTCTCTACAGGACCACAACCAGTCATGTGCCTACTTGCAAAAGCTTCAGAAGGCTGGCTCTCGCATCGACGACTTGGTCATGCAGGGGAATTTGCACACGCTTGCGAAGAAGAAGCATGTCATTGGCATCGAGAATGTCAAATTCCTCAAGGATCACCTATGCGGAGCCTGTGAAGCTGGGAAGATGACAAAGGCTAAGCATCCAGCGAAGACTATCATGACCACTACTCGTCCATTTGAATTGCTTCACATGGATCTCTTCGGTCCTAATCATTATTATGCAGTTACAAATGATGCATCTCTATATGGCTTTACTATTGTTGATGATTATTCTCGATACACATGGGTACACATTGTTACTTACAAACATGAAGTGCAGGAAGTCTTCAAACGATTTTCCTCGAGGGCTTCAACCAACTTTGGTGTGAAGATCAAGCACATCAGAAGTGACAATGGAACCGAGTTCAAGAATTCTGGTCTAGATGACTATCTTGATGAACTTGGTATTACTCATGAGTTATCTTCTCCTTATACTCCTCAGTAGAATGGCGTCATCGAGCGCAAGAACAGGACAATTGCTGAGATGGCTCGCACTATGCTTGATGAATACAAAACGCCTCGTCGTTTCTGGATTGAGGCAATTGATACTGCGTGCCACATCATCAACAGAGTATATCTTCACAAATTCTTCAATAAGACTACCTATGAACTCCTCACTGATAAGAAACCCAATATAAGTTATTTCAAAGTCTTCGGTGCTAAATGTTGGATTAGAGATCCTCATCACAACTCAAAATTTGCACTGAAAGCACATGAAGGTTTTATGCTTGGTTACGGAAAGGACTCGGACACCTATAGAGTCTTCAACAACGTTCTTCACAAGGTTGTTGAAACTGTAGATGTGCGGTTCGATGAAACTAATGGCTCGCAAAGAGAGCACCTACCTACTGTGATAGATGAACCAGCACCTGAGGAAACTATCAAGTTCAAGGCTACTGAGGATGTCGTTCCTACTAAAGAATCTGATGAAGAATTCATTCTAGAACATGAAGAACGTCGAGCTAATGCACATGAAGAAAATATTGAAGAAAATGGTGCTGAAGAGATCAAATTCCTCAATGACAACCAGCTCATCCTCGTATTGCAAAAGAAGTGCAAGTTGAAAAGATCATCAATGACATCAAAGCACCAGGTCCTCTCACACGCTCAAAAGCTTCACATTTATCTAACTTTTGTGGGCACTATGCTTTTGTCTCTATCACAGAGCCCACTAAGGTAGATGAAGCATTTTTGGAGCCTGAGTGGATTCAGGCCATGCAAGAAGAATTACATCAGTTCAAGCTCAACAATGTCTGGGAACTGGTCAAACGTCCAGATCCTCGTAAGCACAATATCATTGGCACAAAGTGGATCTACTGCAACAAGCAAGATGAAAATGGCCTTGTGGTGAGGAATAAGGCACGGCTCGTAGCTCAAGGCTACACACAGGTTGAAGGAATTGATTTTGATGAAACTTTTGCACCTGTTTCTAGACTTGAGGCTATTCGCATATTACTTGCTTATGCTAACCATCATGATATCACTTTATATCAAATGGATGTGAAAAGTGCATTCCTCAATGGTAAGCTTGAGGAAGAAGTATATGTTGCTCAACCCCCAGGTTTTGAAGATCCAAAGAACCCTGACAAAGTCTTCAGACTCAACAAGGCCCTCTATGGCCTCAAGCAGGCCCATGGGCGTGGTATGATACCTTGAAGGAATTCTTCATGTAGAAAGGCTTCAAACCCGGTTCACTCAACCCTACTCTTTTCACTAAATCTTATGACGGTGAATTGTCTGTGTGCAGAGTATATGTTGATGATATTATCTTTGGCTATACTGACCAACGTTATAGTGATGAATTTGCCTACATGATGAGTGAAGAATATCAAATGTCTATTATGGGAGAATTAAAATTCTTCTCAGGTCTTCAAATTCGTCAACAACGTAATGGCATATTCATATCTCAGGAGAAATACCTCAAGGATGTACTGAGGAAATTCGGCATGCAAGATTGCAAAGGCGTCAAAATTCCTATGCCCACAAATGGCCATCTGTGCACTGATGAAAATGGTATTGACTTCGATCATAAGGTATACCGCTCCATGATTGGTTCTTTATTGTACTTATGTGCATCTAGGCCAGATATAATGCTTAGTGTTTGCATGTGTGCCCGATTTCAAGCTACACCGAAGGAATCACACCATAAGGCTGTGAAGCATATTCTTCGATATCTAGCTCACATACCAACACTAGGATTATGGTACCCCAAGGGCTCGGCTTTTGATCTCATTGGATATTCTGACTCTGACTATGCTGGTGATCGTGTGGACCACAAGTCAACATCTGGTACATGTCATTTCCTCAGACGATCTTTGGTCTGTTGGTCCTCGAAGAAATAGAACTGCGTATCACTATTTACTGCTGAAGCTGAGTATATTGCCGTTGGTTCTTGCTGTGCTCAATTGCTATGGATGAAGCAAACTCTCAAGGACTACGGCGTCAACATGAAGAATGTGCCTCTCTTCTTTGACAATGAGAGTGCCATCAAGATTGCTCACAACCCAGTTCAGCACTCGAAGACTAAGCACATTCAGATTCGTCATCATTTTCTTCGTGATCATGTGTTGAAGGGCGACATTTCTATTAAGCATGTGAAGACTGAAGAATAGCTAGCCGATATCTTCACAAAGCCCTTGGATGAGAAGAGATTTAGCAAGTTGCGGTGTGAGCTAAATATCCTAGAATCTTCGAATGTTCCTTGAAAAGGACACTCATCCTAACACTTATGAAAAATTGATGAATTAGATGTGCAACACATGAAGAAACATTTTTCTTCAATCAATGAAGAATAACACTCTAAGTGTGAAGAAATTAACGAAGAATTTGATTCTCAGAACCCTACGATAATTGTACGCGGTGTCTGAAATCATCATTCTTATACGGTGGGTCACACCACCACCAAAAGTTGAAATTCCTTAGTTGTTCAAATTCTTCAACTTTGCATTGTCTTCACTGTTTCCGTTGTTTTTCTTCATTGGCTATATATTTATATATGAGTTTATGTGCTCTACATCATTCACTTATGGCTACTTCTTCAAGTTGGTTTTTCTGCTAAGTGAATGTGATCGGACCCTTCCCCCTCTATGCTATACTCAACCCAATCTGTTCACAAATTCTTCATGTGTGTTCTATTTGAAACTCGTTCAAAATCTTCACTGTGTCCTTGTCAGCTGAAGAAATTGAGAATGGAACTTTTAACTTATCTTATCCAATTTTTGGGCGTTGCTGCTCAAACCATTCCGCATCCCACGACATACTTATCCACTCACCCACGATCTAACATGATCTCCAGTTCTCAGTATGTGGGTGACACATGTCATGCGACGGAGAAGGGTCAGGGGAACGTTCGTCCAAATTCTTCAGGAGAACAGTTTTTCACCATGGCTATAAATACCCCTCTCCCCTTCCTCACTTCTTTTACTCTGCTCGACCTCTCTCCAACTCGAGCTTCTCAAACCCTAGCACCGCCGCTACTTCATCATCGCCGGTGAGGAAGAGCTTCACTTCCTCGACCTCATCGCCGCCGTACTCGTGCCGGACGCGGAAATCTTCACTCCGCCGCCGCCGTAGCTGTATTCCTCCGCCAAGTTAGGGCGTGGAAGATCTGCACTGACGAACTTCACATCTCCACATTCCAGTTCGTCGTGTTCTTCGTCCAGGGTAATTAAAAGTTACTTTTACTGCCCTCGTTGATTCGAATGATTATCTACAAAATCTTCAAAGGTGTTTTTCTTCATATCTTCACGCACTAAAACACCTCTCATATCATTTGTTCTTGATTCATTTCTCTAAGCTGCGAATTTCTCTTCAAGATTCCTCAATTGTGCGGATTTCTGATCTGTACAACTCTGGAACCTAGGACTAAGAACGCTTAGTGAAATTCTTCAAGACTTATCTGGTCAAATTCCTCAAACTTGTTCTTTATAAAACCTTCTGAGAATGCATATGACCTCTCCAAATTCCTCGCGACTATATTCTGTTCACAGGTACTCATGTCAGCTGCTGAATCACTAGGTTCTCATCAACATAACTCATTTGCAGCGTTCCTCGAAGAAAAGTTGCATACTTCTTCAGAGAATTCAATTGTTCAAATTCCTCAACTGAAGAAAATGGCTGACGGTAAGAAGCCACAGAAAGGAGGGAAGAGGGCTGAGGTCAACACAATGTTTGAGATCCCTGATGATATATATGCTGGGTACTGCACACCTCCTGAGGAAGACAAAAATCAGCGCAAGGTATGCATTCAGAAGATAGAGAGGAGATGGGCTAGAGAGTGGAGAGAGTACATATATGTCACTCCCAAATACATGAAGAAATTCACACTCAATCCTCCATGCCCAAGACCTCCATTGGCACCAGGCCAAATAGCTGATCCCACCAGCCTTAAGCATGGTGAGGATTATCCTGATGAATGGGCTAAGCGCCAAGCCAAGTTGGCTAAACAAGCCAAAGAAGCTGTGAGGAAATTCAACGAAGACTCTGCTACTGCCGCTGAGGCCTCTGTCAAGCCTAAGAAGCCTGCGCACAAGCCAAGTGCTTCACCTTCAGTGGTTTCAAGGCCAAGTTCCTCAGCAATGCCCTCACGGCCAGAATCTTCAAAGCCCTCAAGGCCAACTTCTCATGTTGCTCCCGTTCCTCCCAAATCCTCAGCTCCTCACAAGTCCTCAGCTGCTCCGACAAAGTCCTCTGCACCTGTGCATCTCGCCATGTGTCAAAGGACCAGAGGCGTCTCAATTGCCTCAGGAGCTTCAGCTAGTTCCTCAGCTGCTCCAAATTCTTCAACGGGACCCTCTCTACGAAAGACAAAGGCCACTGCTGGATGAGGTCCTCGCCCTAGTCCTCAGAAGAAGCAGGTCGCCTTCCAAGTGTCGTCTGAAGAAGATGAAGCTGATGATGATGAATTTGCTAAAATCATCAGAGATAGGCAAGTCAGGGCCGCTAGAGCCAAGGGAACATATGTGCCACTACTTTTGGATCCAAAGTTGATCCTCGAATACATTGATGTTTGGCACAAGGACCCCAACACTCCCATGCCTGACTTCAAGATGACTCCTGGCCAAAGTCACATGCTGACCCACTTCATACAAGAAGAAAAATGGAAATATGAGAAGGCCAGACAGATCAAGAAAGTGCAGTACAAGAAGGAGCGCTATCTGAAGAAAAACATTGTCTCTATGACAACTGAGAACTTGTCGCTGTTCAAACTGAGATCAAGAAAACTCAATGATGAATTTGACGCATACCGCGCTGACTGGCTTGGAGACAAGGTGCGCTTTGTGAAACTTGTGGATAACTTCACCTCAAATGTTGCAGCCCCAACGCAACAGGAAGTTCCTTAGGCTGAAGTATCTGCTCAGCTGACTAAAGAACATGCCAGCACCGCTGATGAAAATCAGGCTGCTGAAGAAAATGCGAGTTCCAGGGCTGATGACTGCATACCAGCCGCTGAAGAAATTGCCAGGGCATCCACTAGTGGTGCGCCTGAAGAATATGAAGAAATCAGGGCAACTGCATCAGTTGTGCCTGAAGAAAATCAACCAGATTCCTTTGCACCTCCTGCGCCAACACCAACTCCGATCCTTCCAGCTGCATTAGATGTGAACAAAACCAAGGCTGCAGAGCGTGCAACAGTGAAGAAAAGGAAAGCATCATGTAACATCCCAAATTTTCAATTTGGAATGTTATACATTAGATCATCATGCATATCATATTTTACTTTGCATTTTGGTTGATCCTAGAAATTCTACGCAACTCAATGACCCACGGAGAGAGTTGGGGATTTCATTATTTTCATATTTGAGTTCTCTCAAATTTTGAGAATAGGATCATTTGATTTTATTTATTTTATCATCAATTATTTCTATTACAAAAATATGAGAGAGGGAATAAAATGACTTTCCCAAAATAAAGAAATATTGAGGATTAATAATAAAATCGAATAAGATTTTATTTCGCAGTTTTTCGGTGTTTTATTTGAATTTAGGAAAAAAGTGCATTTTTCAAAATTGCATTTAGGGCCCAAATAAATGTTCACCTTGTGCGGCTTGATTTTAGAAGCCCGTGAAAATTTATTTTGGAATTTTTGGAGTCCGTTTAGTATTTCTTTTTATTTTTCTTCCGAGCGGAATAATTAAAAAAAAACAAACCGACTTCGGGCCGTACCCGAGCGGGACACCGCCCGGGGGCAGCCTTTAAATAGCGTCGCCCCAGCCCATCAGCCCCGCCTCGATCCGCGCGCGCCACCGGAGCCGCCGCCGCCGATGGTCCCGCCGCCCGAGGTTCGTCGCGCCTCGTTTTCCGTGCCAAAAAAAGAGAATTTTTTTCGGCGTTCGTCGTTTTTCTTTTTCCCGGATTAAATCCGCGATTTTTCTGATCGCGATTCCTGATCCGATTTTCGTTTTAGTTTAACTTTTCGCTCGTTCATCGGAATCAGGCGATTCAAGCGCCTAAAGTTTCGTCTCGAAACCCTCTATCCGTTTAACCAACTTAAACAAGATTTTGCTACTGTAAAATTTGCCCTAGATCCAGATTAGTAGAACGAAGTTGTTTTCTTTCGCCGTTTGTCTTTCGTTGCTTCGTTCGATTTGATTCTTTTTGCCAACCGGAGTTCTTAAGTTGAACCTTCTGGTTAGATCTCTTATTTGAGTTTTACCTGTGCATTAGATGAGTACTTATTGTATGCTTGTTTGTTTGTCTGCGATAGAGTACCCGGAGTGCGCTGCCTGTTACTTTGAATCATTAGGTTTCGTTGATCATCAGCAAGGCAAGTAACACTTTGATCATACCTTTTCTACTACCCAATTT
Source organism: Triticum dicoccoides (assembly GCF_002162155.2). Lineage (NCBI taxonomy): Eukaryota > Viridiplantae > Streptophyta > Magnoliopsida > Poales > Poaceae > Triticum > Triticum dicoccoides. Next base: position 187,055,114 of record NC_041386.1, on the reverse strand, counting down.
TATTGCATTAGATCAATACTCACACATTGCATGATTAGGATCTAATTAAATTGTGGGATGGGAAGTAGATGAGGTAGTACCTATTACCTGTTATTATCAAACCTTTGGGAGTTACTTCTACGTTTGCTTGTTATGCCATGCTATGCTAGTAGACGTGGATTGGGTGAGTGATATCCATGACAGATGTGAGAATGTTAATTAATGGTTTATCTAAGGTGGCAACTTAAACACACATCTGGGTGGATTGAGGCACCTAGGTATTCCAGGACTTGCCTGTTTTCTTTTGGACCGCCACCCAGGCTCAAAGGGATCATGAGACTATTCATACTAGGAACTTCCGTGTGCAGCCACAAGCTATTATGGGCTCTAGCATAGTTGACTAAGTTGTGTGAACTCTTACAGTGGTAGACTAGCAGATGTAGGGGATGTAGGTGGTACGGTCTACCCGATAGTAAGGTGCTAGCGCTTCTGAAAGACTATGTCTCGGTCATCCGTCTTCTCAAACACCCCGTAGTGCAAGAAAACAAACAGAGGCGATCGAGTCTTGTGGGGAAAAGTGCGCAAACCTCTGCAGAGTGTAATAAACTAATCATGGTTAGCCGTGTCCCCGGTTATGGGCATCTTAAGTATCTAGTACTTGGATTTTCATGTGAATCTCAACATGTTACTCTAAATTAATTTTGTTGGGTTATGTTTAATGATGATGCTTAATTGGGATTGAGAATGCTGTCAACCATTCTCAATGTTTAACAAGCACCATGATAGTAATTAAATTTTATTCCTTTGAAGTAGGGGAAAATTGGCTTTACACAAAACTGTAACCATAGAGCTTTCCACCAGCCAAATATGCATATAGTATAGCCGTTTCATTCCATTATTCTCTATGTGTTACCTTGCCAGCATATTCCATGTGCTGACCCATTTCGGGATGCAACGTTAATGTTGCAGACTTTTTAGATGACGATTAAGGAGTTTTTAGGTCGTGGTTCTATACTCAGTGATGCCATTGGAGTTGATGGACTCACTTATCTTCCAAGCCTTCCGCTGTTATCGTTAGTAGATGGCCTTATGCCATATTTATTGTAATAAGTTCTCTTTTGAGACACTCGATGTAATAAGTGTGTGATTGCTACTCTGCTATAAATCCTCCGAGTACTGTGTGGTGTCAGCATTACTGATCCAGGGATGACATCGGAGCACAGAGATCAGACTGTTTGAGGTCTGTCGCTACAGAGATGGTATCAGAGCACACCTTGACTGTAGGACACGACCACTAAGCTAAAGACCTAGATCACTATTCACTCTCTTCTCTTCTGACCTCTCATCTTTTCTACTCTTTAGGATGGCGGATGCAAGGAACAAGTTCACACAACCGGATGAAGATACACCCTTTGGACGCCACTTGAAGGAAGTCACTAGATACCTGAACATAGGAGTACCAAGTTTCATAGGAACCTACAACGCCACTTTACCTGAAGAAGAGCGCTGGATGATTCAAGTTCAAGTTCCAGGAAGGACGTTCATGCCAGTCATTGAGCCCATAGAATTTTCTTTTAATGCACCAACTTGGAATCTAGGAAAGAGCATGGCAGCTCACATCGCCATGGGACGCATTGGAGAAGTCTACCGCAAGGATCTCAAGGATACTATCTACCAGATTTGTGGGCGCCGAGATGAGCACTGGGAGATGATCAGCAATAGGAAGGATAGATCCATTGCAGCTTTTATCCAGGAGCTAAACCAGCACATTCGACGACAGGAGAACTAGATGTGCGCCGACATGATAGATCTGAAGAAGGCTAAGACTAGAATCAAGGAACTGGAGGAAGAACTCAAGGCTACACGTGAAGATTATGAAGAGGAAATTGAAGTATTGGTGGAGAAGAATGACGACCTGATCAGGAAGATTGGAATATTTATGGGAGACCCTATGCCAGTAGATGAAGACGAAGAACCCCAGGAAATTAGCCCGGAAGACTACATCATCATCGACGGCACCGACTCGGAAGTAGATAGTAGCGATGAGGACTATGTTGATGAAGCTGGAGCAGATATTATGGAGTCAACAACCGAAGAATATTTCTAGTAGACCACCTCATCAGTAGTAGTAGTCCACCATGTAAATATAGTAGTCCGAGCACTTTTGCGATAGATAGATCGATTGTATGCCCTTGTTTGATTGATTGAAGTGAATTCTTTGTTTTGCCTCATGTGCATATGGGTAGTGTTTTCTCTTTAGACCCCCTCTATTCTTATATCTCATCTTTTCTAAACCCTAAGATGCCTCCGAGACGTGACCCCGGATTTGCCTTTCCACCGGAGCTCACCTAGTTGATCCAGCAGCAGAACACATTGATGCAGTTGCTAGTCCAGAATCAGAATCAAGGGAACAACAACAATAACCCACCACCACCACCCCCACCTGTTGACCACTTAGCCCGTTTTATTAGGCTGAATCCGCCGGTGTTTTCCAGTAGCACCGAGCCGATAGTAGCAGATGATTGGCTCCGCAAGACAGCTAGGGAGTTGACCACAGCAGGATGCACAGATCCGGAGAAGGTGAAGTTTGCCGCACATCAGTTAGAAGGACCCGCAGCATCATGGTGGGAGAAGTTCACAGCCACTTTCCCAGTCGACACTGTCACATGGGACCAGTTTCAGCAGGCTTTTTGTACTGCACACGTTTCAGCAGGAGCTATGGCCATGAAGAAGCGTGAGTTTCGCAACTTGCGCCAAGGAGGAAGGAAAGTTGGCCAGTATGTGGAGGAATTTAGTAAGTTAGCACGTTATGCACCACATGACGTTGCTACGGATGCAGCGAAGTAGGACAAGTTTTTAGAAGGACTGAATGATGAGTTGAGCATGCAGTTGATGGTAGCCACCTTCAACAACTACCAGTAGTTGGTAAATCATGCTCTTATGATTGAAGGGAAGCAGCAGCAGATTAAGAATTGCAAGAGGAAGTATGGACAAGGGAAGTATAATTTAGGAGCTCAGCAGAAGCCACGTTTTACCCCTAGACTGGGAGGACATTTTCATCATACCCATGGAGGAGGTAGCTCGCACAATCACAATGGCACCAAGAATGGTAATGGCAACGAAGGAAGCAACGGCTAGAACCGCACCAACCCCTCAACCCCAGCCAAGAAGGACCTAAGCCAAGTCACTTGCTTTAAGTGTTCGAAGACAGGACATTATGCCAATGAATGTCCTGAATTACAAAATGGAAATAGTAATGGAAGTTCTGGAAAGAAGTCGAACCCTTTCAACAGGGGACAGGTGAACCACATTAGCGTGGAGGAGGTTGAAGCTCAGCCTGATGCAGTAATACGTAAGTTTTCAGTTAAGTCATTTACTGCACTCATTCTTTTTGATACTGGCGCATCGCATTCATACATCTCAAGGGGATTTGTGGATAAGTATAACCTATCAACCCAAGCCCTTAGGTCACCCATGTTAGTAACCTCGCCCGGAGCAGAGTATGTGGCTAGTCTATGGTGTGATCGGTTACCATTAAGGATTGGTAACTACATTTTTCCCTCAGACCTAATAGTATTGGGATCCCAAGGATTGGATGTGATATTAGGCATGGATTGGTTATTAAAGTATGAAGGTAATATTGGATGTGCTAGTAAGTCAATTTTGCTTACCACCCCAGAAGGGAGAAGGATCAAGTATGTATCCCGACATGTGCCAAAGAGGACTCAAGTAAATTGCTTAACAGGAGTTGTGCAGGAGGAAGTACCAGTGGTAAGGGATTTCCCTGATGTATTTCCAGAAGAGTTGCCAGGCATGCCACCAGATAGAGATATTGAGTTTTTGATTGAGCTATTGCCAGGCACAGGTCCAATATCAAAGAGACCATATAAGATGCCAGCAAAGGATTTGGTGGAAATTAAGAAGTAGATTAAAGAGTTACTGGATAAGGGATATATTCGCCCAAGTTCTTCGCCTTGGGGATCGCCAGTACTACTAGTGGAGAAGAAGGATGGATCGTTAAGGATGGTTGTTGATTATCGAGGATTGAATGAAGTAACGATCAAAAACAAGTACCCACTACAAATGATCAATGATCTATTTGATCGATTGCAAGGAGCTACGATATTTTCCAAGATCGATCTGCGATTAGGATACCACCAGTTGAAGATTCGAGAACAGGATATTCCGAAGACAGCTTTTACCACCAGGTATGGGCTGTATGAGTATACCGTTATGTCATTTGGTCTGACTAACGCACCTGCCTATTTTATGAACATGATGAACAAAGTGTTTATGGAGTTTTTGGATAAGTTCGTCGTAGTGTTCATTGATGATATCCTGGTTTATTCGAAGAATGAAGAGGAACATAAGGAGCATTTGCGTTTGGTACTTGGAAAGCTCAGAGAACATCAATTATATGCCAAGTTCAGCAAATGTGAGTTTTGGTTGAAGGAAGTAGGATTCCTCGGACACGTTATATCAGGAGAAGGTATAGCAGTAGATCCCGCTAAAGTTGAAACCGTGACCAAGTGGGAAGCCCCAACAACCGTTGGAGAGATCCAGAGTTTTCTTGGACTCGCAGGATACTACCGGAGATTTATTGAGAATTTCTCAAAGATTGTAAAGCCTATGACTGAGTTGTTGAAGAAGGATACAAGTTCAAATGGACTGAGGAATGTGAGGCTAGTTTCCAGGAGTTGAAGAAATGTTTGGTTACCTCACTAGTGTTGATTTTGCCAGACCAGACCAAGGATTATGAGGTGTATTGCGATGCTTCACGTCGAGGACTTGGAGTAGTGCTTATGCAGGAAGGGAGAGTTGTTTCATATGCCTCAAGACAACTGAAGCCTCATGAGTTGAATTATGCTACGCATGATTTGGAGTTAGCAGCCATAGTGCATGCATTGAAGACATGGAGACATTTCCTCATTGGAAATCATAATGAGGTGTACACGGATCATAAGAGTTTGAAGTACATTTTCACACAGAAGGAGTTAAATCTCAGACAAAGGAGATGGTTGGAGCTTATCAAGGATTGTGATATGAAATTGCATTATCATCCTGGAAAGGATAATGTAGTAGCTGACACATTAAGCCGTAAGAGCCATGGCAATACATTAATGACGGGAGAAATACCCAAGGAGTTAGCAGTAAATCTTCGTGAACTATGTTTGGAAATAGTTTCGAGAGGTTATGTAGCAGCAATGGAGATTCAGTCAACCTTGATGGATAAAATCAGGGAAGCTCAGAAAGTTGACAAAGAGATTGCCGCTATAAAGGAGAAGCTGAGCAAAGGAAAAGCTAAAGGATTTTGTGAGGATGAGCACGACACCCTATGGGTTGAAGACCGTGTCTACGTGCCCAATGACCCGAAGATCAGGAAGTTGATTTTGCAAGAGGCACACGACTCACCATATTCGATTCACCCAGGAAATACCAAGATGTATCTGGATTTGAAGGATATTTTCCGGTGGACCGGAATGAAGAAGGATATAGTGGAGTATTTAGCAGTTTGTGATGTATGTCAGAGGGTAAAGGCAGAGCATCAGAAGCCAGCAGGATTGTTACAACCATTGCCGATACCCGAATGGAAGTGGGATAAGCTAGGCATGGATTTTATCACGGGATTACCCAGGACTCGTTCAGGCTATGACTCAATTTGGGTTGTAGTTGATCGATTGACGAAAGTAGCTCATTTCATCCCAGTAAAGACCACTTATACCAGTGCTAAGTTGGCAAAGATATACATGACCAGAATAGTATGTCTGCATGGAGTTCCAAGGAGTATCGTATCAGATAGAGGAACCCAGTTTACCTCAAAGTTCTGGAAGCAGTGCACGAAACCTTGGGAAACAGGCTAGAATTCAGTACAGCTTTTCATCCACAGACAGATGGACAGACCGAGAGAGTCAATCAGATTTTGGAGGATATGCTGAGAGCTTGTGCGCTAGATTATGGATCTAGTTGGGACGATAATTTGCCATATGCAGAGTTCTCTTACAACAACAGTTATCAAACCAGTTTAAAGATGGCCCCTTTTAAAGCTTTGTACGGAAGGAGGTGCAGGACACCGCTGTCGTGGGACGAAGTTGGAGACCGCCAGTTGTTTGGACCTGACTTGATTAAAGAGTCTGAACAGAAGGTGAAGTTGATTCGCGATAGGCTCAAGATAGCCCAGTCCAGACAGAAGAGTTATGCAGATTCTAAATGGAAGGAGACAGTTTACGAAGTCGGAGATAGAGCTTATCTTCGAGTATCTCCACTTCGGGGAACAAAGCGTTTTGGAGTTAAAGGGAAGTTAGCACCACGATTTGTAGGACCCTATCAAGTTTTGGAGCGTATGGGAGAAGTGGCCTACAAGTTGGAATTGCCCGAAGGATTGTCAGGAGTACATGATGTGTTCCACGTATCTCAGTTAAAGAAATGTCACGCGGAGATGGCTGACATACCGTTGAGAGACACAGTGCCTTTGGAAACTATTCAGTTGGATAACGATTTGACCTACGAGGAGAAACCAGTCAAGATTCTCGAGTTTGCCAGCCGAGTTACTCGCAGCAAGGTTATCAAGTTTGGCAAGGTTCAGTGGGGCCACCACACGGAGGATGAAGCCACCTGGGAACGAGAGGAAGATTTGCTCAAGGACCACCCTCACCTATTTTCTAGCCAACCTGAATCTCGAGGGCGAGATTCATCTTAAGGGGGGTAGGTTTGTAACATCCCAAATTTTCAATTTGGAATGTTATACATTAGATCATCATGCATATCATATTTTACTTTGCATTTTGGTTGATCCTATAAATTCTATGCAACTCAATGACCTACGGAGAGAGTTGGGGATTTCGTTATTTTCATATTTGAGTTCTCTCAAATTTTGAGAATAGGATCATTTGATTTTATTTATTTTATCATCAATCATTTCTATTACAAAAATATGAGAGAGGGAATAAAATGACTTTCCCAAAATAAAGAAATATTGAGTATTTAATAATAAAATCAAATAAGATTTTATTTCGGAGTTTTTCAGTGTTTTATTTGAATTTAGGAAAAAAGTGCGTTTTTCAAAATTGCATTTAGGGCCCAAATAAATGTTCACCTTGTGTGGCTTGATTTCAGAAGCCCGTGAAAATTTATTTCAGAATTTTTGGAGTCCGTTTAGTATTTCTTTTTATTTTTCTTCCGAGCAGAATAATTAAAAAAACGAACCGACTTCAGGCCGTACCCGAGCTGGACACCGCCCGAGGGCAGCCTTTAAATAGCGCCGCCCCGAGCCGCCCCAGCCCATCAGCCCTGCCTCGATCCGTGCGCACCGCCGGAGCCGCCGTCGCCGCCGATGAGGATCCCGCCGCCCGAGATTCGTCGCGCCTCGTTTTCCGTGCCGAAAAAAGAGAAAAAAAAGAAAAAAAATCGGCGTTCGTCGTTTTTCTTTTTCTCGGATTAATTCCGTGATTTTTCTGATCGCGATTCTTGATACGAATTTTGATTTAGTTTAACTTTTCAGGCGATTCTAGCGCCTAGAGTTTCGTCTCGAAACCCTCTATCCGTTTAACCAACTTAAACAAGATTTTGCTACTATAAAATTTGCCCTAGATCCAGATTAGTAGAACGAAGTTGTTTTCTTTCGCCGTTTGTCTTTCGTTGCTTCATTCGATTTGATTCTTTTTGCCAACCAGAGTTCTTAAGTTGAAACTTCTAGTTAGATCTCTTATTTGAGTTTTACCTGTGCATTAGATGAGTACTTATTGTATGCTTGTTTGTTTGTCTGCGATAGAGTACCCAGAGTGCGCCGCCTGTTACTTCAAATCGTTAGGTTTTGCGGATCATCAGCAAGGCAAGTAACACTTTGATCATACCTTTTCTATTACCCAGTTTTATTGCATTAGATCAATCCTCACACATTGCATGATTAGGATCTAATTAAATTGTGGGATGGGGAGTAGATGAGGTAGTACCTATTACCTGTTATTATCAAACCTTTGGGAGTTACTTCTATGTTTGCTTGTTATGCCATGCTATGCTAGTAGACGTGGATTGGGTGAGTGATATCCATGACAGATGTGAGAATGTTAATTAATGGTTTATCTAAGGTGGCAACTTAAACACACATCTGGGTGGATTGAGGCACCTGGGTATTCCAGGACTTGCTTGTTTTCTTTTGGACCGCCACCCAGGCTCAAAGGGATGATGAGACTGTTCATACTAGAAACTTCCGTGTGTAGCCACAAGCTATTATGGGCTCTAGCATAGTTGACTAAGTTGTGCGAACTCTTACAGTGGTAGACTAGCAGATGTAGGGGATGTAGGTGGTACGGTCTACCCGATCGTAAGGTGCTAGCGCTTCTGACAGACTATGTCTCGGTCATCCGTCTTCTCAAACACCCTGTAGTGCGAGAAAACAAACGGAGGCGATCGAGTCTTGTGGGGAAAAGTGCGCAAACCTCTGCAGAGTGTAATAAACTAATCATGGTTAGCCGTGTCCCCGGTTATGGAAATCTTGAGTATCTAGTACTTGGATTTTCATGTGAACCTCAACATGTTACTCTAAATTAATTTTGTTGGGTTATGTTTAATGATGATGCTTAATTGGGATTGAGAATGTTGTCAACCATTCTCAATGTTTAACAACCACCATGATAGTAATTAAATTTTATTCCTTTGAAGTAGGGGAAAATTTGCTTTACACAAAACTGTAACCATAGAGCTTTCCACCAGCCAAATATGCATATAGTATAGCCGTTTCATTCCATTATTCTCTATGTGTTACCTTGCCAGCATATTCCATGTGCTGACCCGTTTCGGGCTGCAACGTTAATGTTGCAGACTTTTCAGACGACGATTAAGGAGTTTTTAGGTCGTAGTTCTATACTGAGTGATGCCGTTGGAGTTGATGGACTCACTTATCTTCCAAGCCTTCCGCTATTATCGTTAGTAGATGGCCTTAAGCCATATTTATTGTAATAAGTTCTCTTTTGAGACACTCGATGTAATAAGTGTGTGATTGCTACTCTGCTATAAATCCTCCGAGTATTGTGTGGTGTCAGCATTACTGATCCAGGGATGACACCGGAGCACAGAGATCAGACTGTTTGAGGTCTGGTCGCTACACATCAGCTACTTCAGATTCTTCAGCTTCGAAGAAGATGAAGCCTTTGACCAGCTCGTTTGAAAATCCCATTGATGTTATTCCTCTCTCTACCATGCCATCAAAGGACCTTGTTCCTTTCGATGAAGAATATGTGATCCCCAGCGGATCTGATGAAGAAACTCCTTCTGCTGTTTCGTCAGAGCAGTTGGATGAAGAAATTGATGTGTATGAGATCCCTTCAACACCTGTCATTTCCTCGCCTCTGCCGCGGTTCACTGCTGAAGAGGCTGGCATTGAAGAAATGGAAGATGAAGATGTGGACGTTGGCTGCTCCACACCAGTGATGAGTGATGAATTCTGGGAAGTTCAGCGACCAAACTCTCCAATGTTCACACCATTGCAGCAAATACCTCAGTCCCCTACACAAACTGTTCAAATGGGCTCTGAAGAAACTCACCCCACTTCATCTATATGTGAAGAAATTCCAGCCACTAGTGCTGAAGAAACTGCTGCTGCTGAACATCTGAAGACGCAGACTGCCACTGAAGGGGAACCAGAAATTCCTCAGCCTGAAGAACCTGTGATTGAGATTCCTGAGGTCGTGATGCAACTCACTTACACTCCTCTACCCAAGCCAAAGGATCCATTCTCTAGGAAGCAAAAATTCAAGGCTGTTGATTTCTTCTGCGAGCATGTATTCTTCACAGACTACAACCCTTATGACTCTGCTCGCATTAGGAAGAGGCATTTCTGGACAGCCAACCAAGCCAATTTCTATTCCCAGTGCTATTCAACAAAAACAAAATCTTCTACCATGAGCACATTCCTCACGTGGATATGGAATCTCTGTCGTGCTTCATGCCAGTCCTCAGTGTTCTTCACGACACTGGACTGTTAAATTTCTGCTCTAACATCTGTGATTGGAATGAAGAACTGATTCTTCAATTTTATGCGACACTGCACATCACAGGAGATTCTGAAGATGTGAATTCATGGGTGCTGGACTGGATGTCTGAGAACACTCACTACACAGCACCAGCTACTGAATTGCTTCATGCCTTACCACTCAGTCCCCCCCTTGAAGAAGCTCATTGCATTTACAGTGAACCTGAGCTTACAAATCACTACATGCAAGTTCTGTTGAAACCGTTGAAGCCAGGTCAGGCCCCACGAACCAAATTCCTCATGAAGGAATTACTATATGTGCCCAAAACTGTCTATCGCATTCTAACGAGGACAATGAGTCCCATCAAAGGCCACAACTCATCTGATGGGCAAATTGTTGGCATCATGAAGAATCTGGTATTCAATATCATTCATGGCATTCCTGTCAATTATCACGATTTCTTCATGAGGACTCTGGCAAATGTTGCACTTTCTCCGTTTGAGCTGAAGCCTTATGCACCTTGGATTATGAGATTCCTCAGGACAAGGTATTCACTCAACTACAAAGCTGATTTTCAGAATCACCTCAGCTACTTGCCCCCGATTGAAGTCCTCAAGCGGACCTATTCCTTAGTTGATGAAAAGGGCAAGGCACCAGCTGTTATAGATGAAGGCATCCGTCCATTGGATGGACAGTTTCGCAAAGCTTCATCTTATTCCACCAATGATGACTCTGCCGCACATGACTCTACCAATGCACCCAAGTCTACTCCTCAAGCCACTGCTCCTCGTGTGATGACTGATCGTGAGCTTCTGCTTTGTCTTCACCAGAAGGTGGATCAAAATCATAAATGGGTTAAGCGTCAGTTTGGTTCATTTCTTCACAACATGACTGCTACGCACAATGCTGTGAAGAAAAACCACTACTACCTCCATGAAGTTTTTGGTCGCACCTGGGCCATTCTATCACATCTGTATGGTGAAGAAGATCTCAAGAAAATGGGTCTCAAGGAAGATTTTGACTGGTCTGCACCTCCACCGAAGAAATTCAAGAAGGTCAAGGTTCCTTCTTTGGTGTCCAGCTCATATTCTTCATCACGCGATACCGACGAGTACGAAGACTTGGACGACACTGCGGCAGGTCCTTCCACGACAAATGACCCCAACAACGCTGGCGCTCCTTCATCAACTTGATATTCTTCAGGGGCGTTAGTCCTCATATTCGATCCTTTTGGTCATTTGATGACAAAGGGGGAGAATTTTGAGTTATTCTTCAAGCGGGTCTTTTTATATGGGTGTTTTTTTGTTAAGTTACAACTCTCGTTCTTCTGAGACTTTATTGGATCGAGTTGTAAACTTAAACCCGATGGTGCTCTGATACTTTTGATATGTTTTTCTGCATGCTTATTCCTCATATATACTATTGCACTCATGCTTAATTACATCAGTCGCCATATTTCATCATGCATTTCAAATTCTTCATTGTGATATGTTAAATGTGTGTATGAATTACAAGATATAGGGGGAGATCTCCATGATTCTACTCTTCAAGTGTGCAATGCTTCAAAAGCAAATACCTCACCATGCACATATTCAGGGGGAGTTCTTCTATATCTTGCAATCAAATTCCTCAATATCAGTATTTACACTTCACATGTTTATCCTTGTTGAAAACTTAACCTATATTGTCATCAATCACCAAAAAGGGGGAGATTGTAAGTGCATCTAGTGCCCCTTAGTGATTTTGGTGTATTGAAGACTTATAGGTTAAGGGACTAATGCGTTTGTGAGTGTACAAAGGTCTATAAGTCTATGAGGAGTTTGATATTTACAGAGAAAGTCGACCCCTAAAAATGAAGTTCTTCGACTGAAGACTTTGGATTTCTGAAGACTTCCTGAAGACTTTGAAAGTGAAGAAATTGGTGTGACCTTGAAGACTTGGTATTCATTCGAGTAACATGAAGCGTGAAGACTTTTGTTTTCATAGTTTCATTTTCACTTTCTTGAGTTATAGGAAACACCGTACTGTTAAAGGGGGTCGAGGAAATACTAAGGAAAAATTTCCATGTGATGCTCAACTCAAATCCTACACCTACCAATCCCTTCGAGTGAAGCCATTAGAAATCTCATACAATTCAGTCATATTCTTCAGTGACAGAGACGAAGTTCTTCTGGTCTCTAAGGAATTTGTTCTGACTGAGGAGTTAGGAATTCTCCAGTGCGGATTACCTACAAAGTGAGGAACATGATAGCCCTGAGTATTTCGCCACTCAAAATTCCAACCGTTGTTGTGCCATGCGCCAGCTGTTCCAAAATATCTATCCACCTAACGGTCTTATCATTGAAGGGCATTTATGTCTTATCATGTCGGGCTGCTCCCTAGGCTATAAATAGCCGCCCCTACAACCACTAGCTGGCTGGCTGCTCCGAGAGAAACTGACACTTGTCATTTGAGAGCATCCCATCCTCCGAGGACTTTGAGGGAAAATCATCATGTGAGGAAAACCCAAACCCAAACACCTACAAACCCCAAAGTGATTGAGCATCACTGAAGAGATTGATCCTGCATGGATCTGATGCTTGTTGCCTTTGAAGACTGTGCTTCTTCCAGACGGTTAGGTGTCATGGTCTAGAGCATCCAAGAGGAATTGTGGATCGCCGAGTGACCAAGTTTGTGAAGGTTCGGAAGTCACCTGAAGACTTACCACGAGTGATTGGGCGAGGTCTGTGTGACCTTAGCTCAAGGGGAATACGGTGTGGACTGAGTGTCCTGAGCTGCGTGTTCAGGACTGGGTGTCCGGGACTGTGTGTCCTCAGGTTTAAATACCTAGCCATCCTAACCAGACGTACAACTGAGATAGCAGTTGGAACTGGTCTACCAAATCATTGTCTTCACGAAGCTTACTGGTTCTATTTCCTCAACTCTTTCATTTCCTCATAACTATGTTGTGTGCTTGTTCATATCTGTGCCTGAAGACTTTGACTGAAGATTTTCTGAATTTTCTCAGTTCAATTTCTTTAGTCTGTTTGTCTTCATCCTGTGTTATCCCGTGCTTACGCTTTCTGTACTCTGTGCCTGTCTTCATTTCATCATGATGACTATGCTTGTGTTCTGTTATGTTTACTTTTGAGTACTTATTCCGCTGCTAGTAGTTCTTCACTAAGGAATTTCCTCACCTAGAAATTCCTCAGTGAAGAATTCATAAAAATCGCCTATTCACCCCCTCTAGTCGATATAACGCACTTTCAACTTGTACTATTAAAGACGGTAAAGAAAGAGGCGACATATATTCTGGTTGCTGAACAAGGTGAAGCGGAATGCCCATATTGTGCCCTCCTCCATGCAGAAGGCATGCACGACTCTAGTCCAACCCCTTGTGATGGCCGATCGCCCATCCTTCACGGTCTTCATGAAAACATCTAGATAATCATCATGTTCTGGTAGAAATACTTTAACCTTTGCATGCCCACCAATCATGTTGTTTGAGAGGTAATCTTGAGTAAACTGCTTTGGCAACCACCGCAAAGGAATAAGATTTCAGACATTGTCATCTAACACAACTCATTATGGGCAGTAAAAAGAAGGCTGCGGAGTTCTTACTTACCATCCTGCAGTTCGCTGTTGTCTTGGAGAAAGTGTAAACAAATAGTTTAATTTCCATCTTTGGAGCCATTTTACTAACAGTCTTTATCAGCTTCCTCACTTGATGCTGGTTCATGGATATCTCATTGCCCCATACGCAGAAAGGGTCGGAACGCGAATCTTTACCAATGACATATGTACCTAAAAGCACCAAGTTAATATTAGAAGCACAATGATGTACTCCCTCCATCCGGAAATACTTGTTGTAGAAATGGATACAAATGGATGTATCTAGAACTAAAATACATCTAGGTACATCCATTCCTTGGACAAGTATTTTTGGATGGAGGGAGTAGTACAACACTCTTTTATAATATGTCTATATACATCCGTATATGGTAGTCCATTTGAAATCTCTAAAAAGAACAAATATTTAGGAACAGAGGGAGTATCTTATAACATCCAATATACTCACATATTAGATGAATTAACATCTTATATTATGGGTCGGAAGGAGTTTAGTTTGTTCTTAAAAATTATCTACTGCTGTATCCACGGGTTACAGTTAGTTTGAGCTAGTTCGGGCTCAAATAGCCCTAAAGTATATCTAAACATGAGGGCTAGTTTAAGCTAGTTGCATCTATAACCCACCCAAAAACTAGTATCCAACCAAAGAGGTGCTAATTGGAGCTAGTTCTCCTGGTGCATTTATTGTCAATCTAACCCTGCCATCCAAACAACTCTTTGGATGGAGTTATTTCAAGGTTAGTAATGAGCTAGAAACTAACTCTAACCTCTAGCTAAGTTGAGTATCCAAAGAGGGCTGTGTTATTGCTATTGCTACTGCTGCTCTTCTATGTATATCTAGACATCATTAGAACATTAATGTAACACTCTTCCTTGTTGCTATGTAGCCGAGGATTTCATATTTAGACATTAAGTACAATGCATGTTGCTATGTAGTCTCAGATATATTGCATATGGCCCTAGTTAACCTAAGGAAAAATGGGTTGTAGATATATTCAGTTAAAAGTTCGATGCACCGATTAGTCCCTTATCAGCCGCCGGCCTATATGGTACCAGCTATAGATATCCTGAAGAGTGAGCATATATAATCCATGGGATGAAACTAACCTCAATGGAAAACAGTAGTCGTTCCCAAAATTGTCCTGTGTAGGTACATCAAGAAGCATGTTAAGCACAAGAGGCTAAACATCAACAAAAATTACACATGGCAGACAAAATAATCTCCAAAAGATAGCTTCAGTGTGCAGGTTTAAGCATGCTAGTAAAGCAAAACAACTGGAAAGGTGTGCTAACTGCAACAGGCCTAACATGTAACAACAAGCAAACATGGTCATTCAAACTGGTATTGTGCCGATATAAGTACATTGGTTATGGTTAAATAAAAATGGAAAGGCGTGTTAACTACAAGATGCAACAACCAAATGTTGCCATTCATAGTGGTATTGTTGAAACTGGTACTGATGAAATTGAACTTCACAATTCATACTTGCACATATAGAACATCACATTGTGAATAACTGGAATAAACAAGGCATACTACGAACAACCAAAGATAGCATTTGACACTGAACATATGCTAACTAAAGACAACCGAACAGTCAAAAAACTTTAAAAGAGGCATATGCTAGCTATAACAGGCTTAACAGCAAGCAAATATATGCATTCCTATCGATATGTTTAAAACTGGATTGATGAAATGTACTGCTCAGTAAATAATTACACATATAGAGCATCACATTGTGAACAGCTGAAATAAACAAATCATGGGTTTCCTCACTTGTCACAGACGGGCTCGTTCTTGTGGGAAGAGCACGGACCCTGGATGCGCTCCATGTTGTCGCAGATGGGCTCCTTCCCCTTGGAAGAGCATGGCTGATGCGGAGCATCCCAAGATCATCCCCATGGACGCACCCACACCTCCAACGGCACCACTTGGACCAATGACACGAGCCCGAGCCAAGGCTATCGAAGATAAGGTGAACTCACTCCTCTCCGAACTTCCACTTTCTATGCATGAGACATGGATACTACCTAAGTCCGAGATGTTGTGCATGATTAGGTACCAAGAGGGCCCTCCCGAAGATGCGCATGAAGATGGACAAGTCCCCAAGTCCACGGATGAGGAGAACCAACGGAAGGAGCCAAGATCATCTCCCAGGCCCCGGACATCCGTCCAAGGCCCCGAACGTCCGGCCCCTGGAACGCCTTCCTCTTCAGCTGCTCAACCTCCAAGTGCCTACAGGCCCCGGACATCCGGCCCGCAAGCCTGGACATCTGGCCCTTCCCGAGGTCCCGGACATCCGGCCCCCCTGCCCGGAAATCCAGACAACCACGAACCAGAGAGCAACATGGCCAGCTTCACCAGCCCGGACATCCGGCCCTCCGCGAACGCCCGGACATCCGGCTCGACGCCTGGACGTCCGGCCTCCCTGTCTGCGCACAGTAAAGGGCCGAGGCCCGTGTACCCCTTCTACCCCCTAGACTATATATACTCCATCCCGTACAACTTTCTAGGGTCGGCAAATGTTTATCTCATATTTGTGAGAGAGCTTTGCTCATCCACTTGGTTACCTTCTCCTCGGAGATTCGAGCCTCCACCGGAGAAGATCCCCCAAGTGGATTCAAGACCCCTCTTTAGGGAAGAACATCAAGACCTCCTCACGGAGAAGAACCGGTTACCCTTTTGTATCGTCCCTGGTTGTCCGTGGACCGTGTATCGTTCTATGTATCCGAGGATCTAGCACATGTGTGACTTGTTCTGGTTAGTTTGAGGGTTCCTCTTGTGTTTCCCCCTTGTGATTTCCCTCGTTTTCCCTCGTTTCCCTCTTTGTGTTCCTCGTGTTCTTTGCGGGATCCGCTCCTTTCGTGAAAGATCGGGCGATTAGGGTTCTACCCTACACCATCTTGGTATCTAGAGCCTGGTTGATCACGATTTCGGAGCCTCCCCGTTGTGTTTCTAGCCTTGTTTTGTTGTTTCTCATCCTAATTCAAAAATTCCCCACCAAAAATAGCCCCAATTTTTTTTGTGATTTGTTGGTGTGTTGAGATTTTTGTTGGTTTGGATTCGTGGATTTGCTTTGTTTTGAGTAGATCTAGCTTCCCATCCTCCCGCCCCCCAATTTCCATCCACAAATTCCTCCGAATTCCGCCCGGATTTAACCTCCCCACGCGGTGTTCATCCCGTTCATCCCTGGATCTAGAGCCCGGACATCCGGCCCGTAGAGCCCGGACATCCGGCCCCACCCGGACATCCAGCCTTCCACCCGGACATCCGGCCCCTGGCAGCAAGATCTCCATCCACCGCCCCGTTTTCCGCCCAATTTCCACCAAATTTTGTTCTGGTGCCCACCATATACCATATATACTTCCGCATACCTCCACCACTTCCGCATAACCCAACCAATTTTGGACTGTTTCGCTCTCCGACATAATTGCTACTTCGAGGTTTGAGAATTTGAGTTGCGGTACCGTATCCTTTTGTGTTTCGGCTATCTAGGTACGGTTCGACATCGACATCGCCGCCGCTCATCTTTGCCACGAACGCGTCATCAACAACGACCACCTTGACTATGACTTGGTATTCGTGCCACCATTTTGACACCATACGGAAGCAAGACCGGTAACCTCATCTTGGTATTGGACATATCATTATTGCCATTACATTGTAGCCATCATTGCCTCACTCCTTTGTGTTGCTTACCCATCGAGACTAGCCATTGAGTATTGCCGGCAATGATACTTGTGCACATTAGTGATCATACTTCCCATAGCATACAGACATCATTGTTGCATATCTTGGTATCATCTCTTGTGTCACAAAGTTGACATCGCATACTCATTTGCTTCTTGGTTAGTCAAGCATTGCATGAGAAGAGAGCTCAAACATCAAAGAGCCAAACAAGCTTTTAAGCAAAGAGAAAAGATAATTAAATACCTTTTAAGCAAGAACCATAGCATATTTCAACATTAAGATTGTCATACTCGATCATCTTGGATCATATGATAGCAACACCTTGCATATAACATATTTGGGATAAAAGTCGTTGCATTTTTGCTAAGTAGGTTGTGCACAAGTTCTTGTATCCGCCTATTGTGCAATCGTGCTATCGTCTCTCTAGTGTTTTGCAACAAGAGAATTTTTGTGGATTCCACATTTTGGCTCACCCTTGGTTGCACAACCCCACTTACCTTTTTGCGTGTGTGTTTCCGTGTACCTTATATGCTTGGTCTACTTGTTACATTGCATCTTGCGAATCTTTTCCAACATTATTGAAGCTCACTTACAATTGCATCAAATTTTGTGCCACCATCCTAACCAAGCTCCACCAAAAGCTTTTACGTGTGTAGGTGTGAGAAACCGACAAGAACTTGTACCAATTGTGCTATTTCCTTGTCCTACATTGGAGTGATCCTCGATCCACTTTCAACTTCAGTCAAGGTACATTTGGTACTCGTTCTTCTCTTTCTACCACTCACATTTGTCTTGGAATGATGGATAGGCCAAGTACTTCTACCAACCCACTCTTCATCGAGCAAGACGATGACATGAACTCCTTCATCACCAAGAGTCAACTCTTTGGTACACAACGTGCTTTGCATCAAGAGCAACAAGCTATGAGTGAACGCATCGACAACCTTGCCGCCGACTTGCGACTCTCCGAGCAATGTACAAGGGACTACTTCGACCACAATCTCGACGATTACAAGCAAGATAATGACGCAAGGATGGACGAAATTCGTGCTTTTTTTCTCAACCGCTTGTCTTCCACTTCAAGAAGGAGCCGTTCAAGCTGCCACTCCGATTTCACCCTCTCCGGCTCAAGTACACCGACATCAAACACTCTTCGTCGAGCCGCGTGCACCGACCGTCAAGCAAGCCTCAATCCCCTACGAGACACCGACTCTCAAGAGTGCCGACAACGTCAAACTCAAGAGGCCTTTGCGCTAGCACGAGAATGGCAACGACAACGCCAACATGAAGAGGAAGAGCGAGCACGTCTACACCAAAATGCTCAAGATGCCGAGGCACAACGTTAAGAACAAAAACTCCGTGACGGTCAAGCACTTGCGGCGCAACAAGCTCTACGCGATTCGAGTCGAGCCGTTGCTGACCGGAGCTGACAAGCCCGTGAACAAGAGGAAGCATTTCATGAAGAAATTCAAGAATGAAGATTTCAAGCTCGCGTGCATCGTCAAGTTCCTCCTCGAGCTCGACAAGCTCCTCCACAAGCTCGCCAAGAACAACCAGTCAATCAAGAGCATGAAGACAATGGAGATCCTCCACGACAAGAGCAACATGACGATAACAATCCTCCACGACAAGAGCACCACGAGTTGCACAATCATCAACAACATGGGCGCCATCATCCCCGACCCCAACACAATGAAGAGCAACGTTATGGCAAACTCAAGTTCACCATGCCCAAGTTCAATGGTAGCAACGACCCCGAAGAGTACCTTTCATGGGCATTGAATGTTGACAAGATCTTCCGTTTGCACAATTTTGAAGAAGAGATAAGATCGCGATGGCATCCCTTGAGTTCCAAGATTATGTCCTCATTTGGTGGGAACAAATCATAGAGCGCCGAGGGGCAAGAGGTGAACCACCCATCACTACTTGGGCACAAATGAAGGATGTCATGAGAGCACGCTTCGTACCTACCTACTACAACCGCGACCTCTTCAAGAAACTCCAACAACTCAAGCAAGGAACAAAGAGAGTTGAAGTATACTACAAGGAGATGGAGATTGCAATGATAAGAGCCAATGTCACAGAACATGATGAGCAAACAATGGCACGTTTCTTGAACGGACTCAATCACCCTATCAAGAAGATCGCTGACTTCCAACCATACTCAAATCTCATCGAGCTAGTGCACCAAGCTACCAAAGCGGAACGCCAAGTGCAAGATGATTTCAAGTATGCCAAGTTCTCATCCAAGTCCTACGGCTTCTCCAATAACCAAGCTTCAACGACTCCAACGCCGACTACAAGACCTTCTACTTCCAACATCGACAAGTCGACTTCCAAGAAAGCTTCGTCACCTACAAGCCATCCTCCTACGAGCAACTTCAAGCCAAGAGCTTCATCATCATCAACTCCAATCGACGAGACTGTCAAGACGACTTCCTTCAAGTGTTTCACATGCGGAGGCTAAGGCCACAAGTCCTACGAGTGCACCAACAAGCGAACCATGGTCTTGTAACGCCCTCGATGCGGCTATATCTCCCACATGTCGAAGCACGACTTAGAGGCATAACCGCATTGAAAGCAATGTCGCAAGTAGGTAATCTTCACACAACCCATGTAATACATAAGGGAAAAAGATACATAGTTGGCTTACAATCGCCACTTCAAACAATACATGAATAAAGTGTTACATTCATCCAAAAACACTCAAGGTCCGACTATGGAACCAAAATAAAAGAAGACTACCCCAAATGCTACACATATCCCCGATCGACCCCAACTGGGCTCCACTACTGATCAACTAAAATGTAACAACACAAAGGACAAGATCTTCATTGAGCTCCTCCTTGAGCTTGGTTGCGTCACCTGCTCGGTATCAACGGCACCTGCAAACTGGGTTTGGAAGTAAACTGTGATTCACGGGGACTCAACAATCTCACACCCTCACGATCAAGACTATTTAAGCTTTGGGTAAGGTAAAAGGTATGAGGTGGAGCTACAGCAAGCGACTAGCATATATGGTGGCTAACATACGCAAATGAGAGCGAGAAGAGAAGGCAAAGCACGTTCAAGAAACTATGATCAAGAAGTGATCCTAGAACAACCTACGTCAAGCATAACTCCAACACCGTGTTCACTTCCCGGACTCCGCCGGAAAGAGACCATCACGGTACACACACGGTTGATGCATTTTAATTAAGATAAACTTTAGGTTTTCTACAACCGGACATTAACAAATTCCCATCTGCCCATAACCGCGGGCACGGCTTTCGAAAGATCAATCCCTGCAGGGGTGTCCCAACTTAGCCCATCACAAGCTCTCACGGTCAACGAAGGATATTCCTTCTCCCAAGACAATCCGATCAGACTCGGCATCCCGGTTACAAGACATCCTCGACAATGGTAAAACAAGTCCAGAAACACCGCCCGAATGTGCCGACAAATCCCGATAGGAGCTGCACATATCTCGTTCTTAGTGCACACTCAGTTGAGCGCTCCGTACAACTAAAACCAAACCTCGAGTTTCCCCGAGGGGGCGCTGCAAAGGGCTCTAGTTTGGACCAACACTCAGAGGAGCACTGGCCCAGGGGGGTTTAAATAAAGATGACCCTTGAGTCCGCGGAACCCAAGGGAAAAAGAGGCTAGGTGGCGAATGGTAAAACTAATGTTGGGCATTGCTGGAGGAGTTTTATTCAAGGCGAACTGCCAAGGGGTTCCCATTATAACCCAACCGTGTAAGGAACGCAAAATCCGGGAACATAACTTCGATATGACGGAAACTAGGGCGGCAAGAGTGGAACAAAACACCAGGCATAAGGCCGAGCCTTCCACCCTTTACCAAGTATATAGGTGCATTAAGATAAACAAGAAAATATTGTGATAACCCAACAATAAACATGTCCCAACAAGGAACAAACTCCAATCTTCACCTGCAACTAACAACGCTATAAGAGGGGCTGAGCAAAGTGGTAACATAGCCAAACAACGGTTTGCTAGGACAAGGTGGGTTAGAGGCTTGGCTTAGAAATATGGGAGGCATGACAAGCAAGTGGTAGGTATCGCAACATAGGCATGGCAAAAGAGCGAGCAACTAGCAAGCAAAGATAGAAGTGATTTTGACGGTATGGTCATCTTTCCTGAAATCCCGCAAGGAAGAAGAACGAGTCGATGAACAAGACAAACGGGCGTAGTCGAATGGGTCCTCATAAATGCGATGTTATCAGAACCAACCCGAAGAAGCCACACCGGAAAGAACCACACAACATCGTAAATAACCAACACATGAACATAGCATGATATGCGGGATGCGGTATGTGATGCATATACATGATTTGGAAAGGAATGATTGAACCTGGCCTCAACTTGTAAATCCAAGAGTGCCACTAGAAAGGTGAGTTGATTTTGGTTGAAATCGATATAAAGATCACCGGAATCGGATGCACGGTTTAGAAATGGCAAGCAAAACAAATATGGCACCGGTCTGCGATTAACAGCAAGTAGCCTTCTAAATGCATCAAGAACAATATGCTAAAGCACTCCAACATGACAAAAAAATACATGGCAGGGATACACTCATGATTCTTGACAAAAGATGAACACTGAGATACGGCTAATTCACTAAATAGAAAGCTCAAACAAGCATGGCAAAATGCAAAAGATAACAGGTTTCAGGCTTAGTGAAATTAACAGCATGTCAGGAATTTATCATCAGAAAGCAATGTTTAGGGCACGACAACTACATGCTACAGGAACATATCAAGGCAAAGCAAGGCATGGAATGAAGCTACTCAAATCATATAACAAAAGTCCCTTAGTGACCATGAGCCAAAAGGGATCAGACAATACAATTGCAAGCATGTGAACATAGCAAAACCATAAACAGATTCAGACTTAGTGAAAAACTGGAGCATGCAAAACAGATATCAAGTAGGCATGTTTATGAGCTTAATGCACTCACCACGAGGCATTGCATGATAATCCAAGAATACACCCAGCAAATAGACATGGCATAGAAGCTAGACGTAGCAAGAACAACAACATAGCATGCATGGATCAACAACAACAAACTCGGCAAAATTGCTAAACATGTTAACAATCTGCCAGGAACATTTTATAGCAAAAGTAGAGCTTGATTGACTCAAGCTAGGGTGCTCCATAATTGCAAACAAAGACTTGGATGGATAGAGCACAACATTACCTACAAAACATCCTTACTGATCATGCTCAAAAGAGGCACGGATCACTAGGAAACAACATGAACATATGGCATAAAAATAATGACAGGGCAAGGACTTAGTGAAATTCTAAGTCCCTGAAATCAGCATCATTGAGTAAGCTACTTTGCATGCTTGTGCTAGTCACCACAAAGATCACAAAAATACATGGCATACACCCCTGTAAAGATGGCATGGCATTCTTTAAAACACATGTAGAGCTCAGATTCATATCTTGCACACATTAATCATGGCATAAATGACAAAAGTGCATTTGCTGAAACAGATCTGAAACTATCATCACATAGCCCTCTTCCAACTGCATTTCGGGCATCAAGATGGGCTCAAATGAAAATGACGCAATGAGATGAAATGATGTACTCGCCGAGACGAACATTTTGATATGCTACACGCACGAATCGGAGCCATGATGAGGAAGTTATGGCATGTGGAAGAATGCAAAAGTATTAGGGTTCGGAGGGAAAAAGTTAACCGGGGGAATTCCAGATCTGAGATCCAGGGCACTGTAGCGGTGCGGCGCCCGAGGTTCGCCGGAGAGTCGCCGGAACAGGGCGCCAGAGTTGGGGAGGAAGACGGAGCTCGGGGAGGCGTGCATGGTGGCGAACGGCGGCTTGGGGACGCGGGAGCCGGCCGGCGCCGGAGCAGGCGACGGGTCCGGCGGGCGGCGCGGTGGCGCGCCGACGGGGCGACGTCGCCGGAGCTGGAAGGTTCGGTGGCGGCGGCGGAGACAGGTGCGCGGGGGCACGGGTGTTGGGGATACACATAATAGGTAGGCCCACGAATGGTCGAAATATCATGAAGCATGGGGTCCACACAACATGTGGGTCCAGATAAATTTCATACAAACATATTATCCACTCGGACAAGCAGCATACTATCCACTCGACCAAGCAGCATACCATCCACTCGGATGACAGTTCACCACTCGACCGTACGACTCACTCGGATATATGAAGACCAGCAGGCAGCAAAGCAGTCGACATCACTCTCATAGTGAGGGCTTGGTAGTGGGCTGGCATTATGACATTCATGCCCCAATTTGTAACATAGGAGGTGAGGGGGTGGTGCACTCTATATAAGCCACCCCCACCACTAGACTAGGGGGGCTTTTTTCTTCCACCTCTCTCTATTTCCAACCATTAGTCTGAGGACATGGCTCAGGCATGAGATCCGCTCTCCTCTCGCTCTCTCTCTCAATCACACATTGTAATCTCCGGATACATACTCCGATAAAACAAAGCCTCTTCGGAGCACAAGACGTAGGGCTGTTATCTCCACCGTGAGAGGCCCGAACTTGCTAAAACCACCGTGTCACCCATATGCATCTCGATAGATCATGCTCCTTTATCCTACCCCTCTCTTATTTTGGAATCGTTACCACGATAGTTGGCGCCCACCGTGGGGCATGGCGTCTATCAAGGCATGATGCAGATGGTTATTTCTTCTACCACCAGCGGCACATCGGTTCCTGCTGGTACCCTCTATTCGGTTTGATCTTCATCTTTTAACACATTTTCTATATTCTTCATCTGCAGAACGAGCAAAGCATCGCAAACAGAAGGAAAGCGTACATCCATCCAAGCACGTACAAGGAGAACTATTGGCCTTCAGGTTGGCTAGCCTCCCATCCACATGAGCGGATCACTTGAATCGGCGCAAAAGCGAGAAACCGACTACGCCTCCATGGACGACCACCGGCGCCATCCGCCCCGTCATCGTCTTCATCCTTGGCACAGCCGACTACACCTCCACGCGCGGCCGTCGTCGTCTTCGTCCTTGGCATAGCCGACTGTGCCTCCATGCGCGGTCGTCGTCGTCTCCGACCTTGGCACAGCCGACTGCGCCTCCATGCGCGGTCGTCGCTGTCTTCGACCTCGGCACAGCTGACTGCGCCTCCATGGATGACCACTGGCACCATCCGCCCGTCGTCGTCTCCGACCTCGGCACCGTCGATTGTGCCTCCGCGCGCAGCTACCTGCGGCATCCGCGTCATCATCATCTCCAACCTCGTCATTGAGCCACACGCACAACCGTCGTCGCCGTTCACCTCGCCGTCGGCTCCGGCCTCGTCTTCTCAGCTGCTCGCCGACGACCTCCACGGTGGTAGCGCAGGCACGCGGCGCTCCTACCTCCGGTGCCAGTTGCCTGCGATGGTCTCTGTGGTGGAGGCGCGCTGCGGTGGCGACCTTCGAAGCAGCCTCGACCCTCAAGCGACGGCCGTGCGGGATTGAGGGAATAAATATCTGGTAAGTGCATGCATAACGTATGCCAGTTAATTGAGCAATAACTGCGTGCAGGAGAAAAGGAATGGAATGACAACTCCCACACGTACGCAGGTATTGCGGCTCCACCGGCAATCATTAAGAGCATGCCTAATTAACGTTGGTCTCATAATTCCGTCAAGCATGGATCGATCGCTTCGTTAAGGTAATCGCCTTATTAACCAGCCAATTGACGGGGATTACTAACACCACTTAATCGCTGCGGCCAGAACCAGGCTGTTTCCATGGCTTCCATAGATTCCGCGCCAATTAATTCGTGCATACATGCATGTATGACTATCCAGCCTTCAACTTCATGGCCGTATTTGCAAGTGCTAATTTGCAGGGTCACCCGATGGATCTTTCAATCGGACAGCTGCGAACTAGATTCGCTCAGAGTTTAGACATATGAATTCACTCGGACACAGACTCAAGTTCACTCGGCAGCGGACCCAAATTCACTTGAACTATTTCATTAAGACGCCCCGTGAGTCTCCACTCCGCGGGACACGTTTGCTTCACTCGGACGCCTGTATATCCTCGCTCGACTGGACATGTCCTCAGCTGCCCAGCACGCGGTCACGAATCTGCTTGCATAATCATCAACTTGCTTGACTCAGACGCCCCGTGCGTCTCCACTCCGCGGGACGCGTCTACATCACTCGGACGCCCCGCACATCGTCACTTCGCGGGACGCGTCTACTTCAGTCGGATGCCTCGCGCATCGTCACTCTGCGGGACGCATCTACTTCACTCGGACGCCCCACCCTCATCACTCCGCGGGACACGTCTACTTCAGTTGAACGCCCCGTGCATCGTCACTCTGTAGGACGCGTCTACTTCAGTCGGACGCCCCGCCCTCATCACTCCGCAGGACGTGTTTACTTCAATCGGGCGCCTTGGGCATCATCGTTC
>NC_041386.1:187021684-187022353 GCF_002162155.2 Triticum dicoccoides | reverse complement strand
CATCTGTTGGTCACCTCATCACCACTCGGTCGCCCCACGCGTCGCCACTCGGTTGGTCACCTCATAACCATTCGGCCGCCCCGCGCGTCGCCATCTGTTGGTCACCTCATCACCATTCGGCTGCCCCGCGCGTCATCATCGGTTGGTCACCTCATCACCATTCAGCTACCCCGCGGGTCGCCATCGGTTGGTCACCTCATCACCACTCGGCCGCCCCGCGCGTCGCCACTCGGTTGGTCACCTCAACACCACTCGGCATCCCCCAGTGGGTGACTTAGATGCGAATCTTTTTCGCCTAAGTTCAAGAAATCCTACTGAGTGATGAGTGAGCCTCTCACTCGAGGGCTTAGCTACGAATCTGTTTCGCCTAAGTTCGAAAAATCCTACCGAGTGGAGAGCAAACCTCCCACTCGGGGGCTTAGCTGCAGTCCAGTACTCGCCTAAGTTTGAAAAAATCCTACCGAGTGGAGAGCAAACCTCCCACTGGGGGGCTTAGCTGCAGGCCAGTACTTGCCTAAGTTTGAAAAAATCCTACCGAGTGGAGAGCAAATCTCCCACTCGGGGGCTTAGCTGCAGTCCAGTACTCGCCTAAGTTTGAAAAAATCCCACCGAGTGGAGAGCAAACCTCCCACTCGGGGGCTTAGGTGTAGTCCAGTACTCGCCTAAGTT
>NC_041386.1:187009771-187021344 GCF_002162155.2 Triticum dicoccoides | reverse complement strand
CTAAGTTTGAAAAAGTCCTACCGAGTGGAGAGCAAACCTCCCACCCGGGGGCTTAGCTGCAGTCCAGTACTCGCCTAAGTTTGAAAAAAAAATCCTACCGAGTGGAGAGCAAACCTCCCACTCGGGGGCTTAGCTGCAGTCCAGTACTCGCCAAAGTGTTTGAAATCCTACCAAGTGGAGAGCAAGCCTCCCACTCGGAGGCTTAGCTGCAGTCCAAGGACTCGCCTAAGTAGCCAAAATCCGACTGAGACAATCGCAAACCTCTAACTCAAGGAGCTGCATCACAAGTATAATGTGTGCTCCATCCCTATCCGCAAGGACACCGAGACGAAGGTCGACTGTCACCATCGCCTCGTCACCACTCGGCCACTCGCGCGCCTTCAGACATCTAAGTCATTTTACATTCTGTTATTTCTGTCTTCCCGAGTGTCCCGTAATTTACACATCACGTTCACTCGGAGGCCACGCCACCGAGTGTACCTCTACGCTCGATTGCTTATTTTCACATACTTGCTTAGTACTGGTTATGTGACTCCTGAGTCCAACTTCCATTTTTTCGCATACATCATTCATGAACACCATGTGTCGTTCTTCATTTCGAGTTTGCATCGGTCCTCAAGGGCTGCAACTTAGTCGAAACACTACACTTCCATTTTATTTGAGCCAATATTCCAATAAGTTCAGTCGGATCCATCGCTTCGACAAGTTCGAATGGATCCTTCGCTCTTTCAGACTCTTGCTGGTTAACCAACAAGCCCCTTGCACTCCCAGCGGGTGTCTATGGGTGTTATTCACACAAATCATTTGAGCACACACCGAGTTTCCTCAAGAAATATTTCGTTGGCTTGTGCCTTTTTTTACACAAGTTGCACGATCACTCGACGGCCCTATGCGCCAACTTCATCGCTGCTCGGACTCGGTCACCGTACCGGTCCCAGCGCACCACAACCTCGACCTTGTCGTTCTGTTGACTTCAAATACATCCGACCAACCCCTCTGTGGAATCCTCTTCCTCGTATCAATGATATAGACCTCGTCAGGCATAAGACAGATAAATCCCTTTTATAATTAAACTGCACCCTTCAGTCCTTGCGAGTTTGCCTCTTTTGAGCATCACTCAGAAGCTTTTCCTCATCTTTACCCGAGTCCGACTCGATGAATTACAAATTATCCATTCAAAACTATATTTCTCGTATTCCGGCACGTCCGTTGTCGAAGCCTATAGTACGCTCGGGGGCTACGCCGCGCTCTGGAGCTGCAGCTCATTCGGAATGACACTCTCCTAAGTGGTTGAGTACTTCATCACCAGTCAGACCCTTCACTTCAACAAGTACATTCGATCCGTCACTTTGACAAATTACATAATCACCTAGACACTCTGCGCGCCATCTTCATTCCTACTCAGACTCAGTTGTCGCGCCGGTCTTGTTGCGCCGCAGCCACACTACACCGACCTCGTCGCTACATCAGCTTCGAAAGCATCTGGCTAACTCCTTCAAGGACCATTTTTGCTACTTGGGTGAACACTTAGTCCTTCACTCGGCCACCTCGCATAGCATCACTTGGCCGCCCCGTGCGTCGCCACTCGGTTGTGCACGTCTTCACGCCTCGACAACCCCGTGCGTTGCCACTCGGTTGTGCCCGTCTTCACCACTCGTCCGCCCCGCGCGTCGCCACTCAGTTGTGCACGTATTCACCACTCGGCCACCCCGCGCGTTGCCACTCAGTTGTGCTTGTCTTCGTCATTTGACCACCTCGTACAACCGAGTGATGACTCGGCCGCTTCACGCGTCGCCACTCGGTTGTGCATGTCTTCACCACTCGACTTCTCGCGCGTCAACACTCGGTTGTACACATCATCACCCCTCGGCCACCTCATGCGTCACCATTAGTTGGACATGTCTTTACCTCTACACCCCCAGCACGGGAACGACCAAGTTAATCATATGATCAAACCTCATATCACACTCTGTAGCAAGCTTACCTCTTTCAAACATCACTCGGGGGCTATGCACAGCCGTTGGCCGTGTTGTCCTCAGGGGTTACGCCCATTCGATCAACCCATTGATCACATCAGGAATATATTTCTGACCATACATACAAGTGCCACCAAATTTTTCCTTGCAGTCAACATACCCCGATCAGTCGGGAAGCACGTCCACTCGGACAAATACCCCTTTCACGCAAAATCTAATGGTCAATATAAGAAGTACTACTGGAACGACCACTCCCTGGAGTGTCCAGCTTTTTTCTACAGTCGGCAGTTTCAAAGCCGAGTTCATTCACCATGCCGAGAGCACGAAGATTCACCTGCTTGACCGAGTTCCAGGCTGAATTTATTCCGTGCCGAGTGCACGAAGATTAGTCCGACCGACTCAGCTCCAGGCTGAGCTTATTTACCATGTCAAGCGTCTGAAGATGCATCTGATTCACTCAATTTCAGCCTAAAAGATATTTATTGTGTCGTCTGCATGGAGGTTTACCAGGAGACTTAAACCCTCTGCCCGACTCATCTAGTCCGACAGAGGCTCGGGGACTACACCCAGTGGGTGCACTCAGCGTGCCCCCACTGGAAGAGAACTCAGAAAGAAACATTTTTGCTCGGTCAAGACCAGCTCCAGATCACTCAAGTATTACTCGACTTCTGAGTCGAGGAGAAACAAGCTAGACCAATACCAGATCCTCAAGTACTACTCGACCTCTGAGTCGGAGAGGAACAAGTTCGATCGGTACCAGCTAAGAAGATTTTTAGTTTTCTCAGACCCCCGTCGACTACCCGTAGTCGATGGCGGTCTCGGGGACTACACCCAGTGGGTGCACTCAGCGTGCCCCCACTGGAGTAATCTCCACTAAGTACGGCCTGACCAGTCCGAGTGATGAACAACAAACAAACAAGTTCTAAAGACTCCTGTCAAACTACAAAAAGAAATCCTATAAGGTGAGTTTAACGCTCCTCTGTTGGACCTGTTTTGAGCCTTCTTCTAGGGCTCAAAGCATGAAACTCACACGTTTGGATCCAGAACCGACTCGTATTGACGTTCCCCCGAGATAAAGAATGGCATCTCTCCGAGAGAACAGTCCATGCGTCAATCCTGTTGCCCGGATTTAATGACACATCCATACTTTGATCACGAGTTAACCTCTTCCAAGAGATGAACCAATGTCACCAAATTGCTCCATGCGAACACTTACCCCAATCAGCCGAGAAGCGCAGTGCTGGAATCCACTGAGATTTTGTTCAAACTTTGGTTGTCTGAAAGCACGACGACATGTGCCGAGTATTTCCGTAATCACTCGGACCAAATTGTGTCTGTCACAAACTCGTTCTGCAAAATCACAATCGATTCGGGGGCTAATGTTGGGGATACACATAACAGGTAGGCCCACGAAGGGTCGAAATATCATGAAGCATGAGGTCCACACAACATGTGGGTCCAGATAAATTTCATACAGACATATTATCCACTCGGACAAGCAACATACTATCCACTCGACCAAGCAGCATACCATCCACTCGGATGACAGTTCACCACTCGACCGTACGACTCACTCGGATATACGAAGATCAGCAGGCAGCAAAGCAGTCGGCATCACTCTCATAGTGAGGGCTTGGTAGTGGGCTGGCATTATGACATTCATGCCCCACTTTGTAACATAGGAGGTGAGGGGGTGGCGCACTCTATATAAGCCACCCCCACCACTAGACTAGGGGGGCTTTTTTCTTCCACCTCTCTCTATTTCCAACCATTGGTCTCAGGACATGGCTCAGGCATGAGATCCGCTCTCCTCTCGCTCTCTCTCAAACACACATTGTAATCTCCGAATACATACTCAGATAAAACAAAGCCTCTCCGGAGCACGAGACATAGAGCTGTTATCTCCATCGTGAGAGGCCCGAACTCGCTAAAACCACTGTGTCACCCATATGCATCTCGATAGATCATGCTCCTTTATCCTACCCCTCTCTTATTGTCGGAATCGTTACCACGACAGCGGGCGCTCGGGCCCCTGCCCGGCTCGGGCGGGCCGCGACGGCGGTGGGTGGCGGGTGGCAACGTGGCAGGCGGTGATTGGCGGCGGTGACGTGTCCGGCGCGCCCGGACGTGTCCGGCGCGCTGAAGACGAAGGGATCTAGGGTTAGGGGCGAAATGGACCCGTGATTGAAATGGAGGGGTCTATTTATAGAGGTAGAGGGATCTAGGAGAGTCCAAATGAGGTGCAGTTTGCGGCCACGCGATCATGATCGAATGACCGAGATGATGGAGGGGGTTTATGTGGGTTTTGGACCACTTTGGGGGGGTCTTGGGCTGCAACACACACGAGGCCTTTTCGGTTCCTTAGTTAACCGTTGGAGTATCAAACGAAGTCCAAATGGCACGAAACTTGACAGGCAGTCTACCGGTAGTAAACCAAGGCCACATGACAAGTCTCGGTCCAATCCGAGAACGTTTAACACCCGCACACGAAAAGAGGTAGAAAGGGACACCGGGTGACATAGGAGCGCCGGATTGCAAAACGAACAACGGGGAAAATGCTCGGATGCATGAGACGAACATGTATGCAAATGAAATGCACATGATGACATGATATGACTTGCATGACACGCAAGCAATGACAAGGCAGCGACAACGAATAACTGGAAGACATCTAGCACATCGGTCTCGGGGCGTTACAACACTCCACCACTACGAGAGGATCTCGTCCCGAGATCTAGAATGGCACCAAAGGGAAAAACGGAAGAGAAAGAGAAGAGGTAAAACTAAGTTGCTTCTTTGACAAACGAGTGAAACCAAAGAACCTTGAAAAGGTTAAGCCATTTCGAAAAGAATACAACGGAGATGAACGAAGTTGAAAACACTCCATTAGAAAAGAGGGACAAAGAACAATGCGAAAAACCGTGAGGTTGAAGGGCAAGATATATATTGAAACCATTCCAGTTAAGTCAAGATAGAGAAGGATTAAGAATGATATAATTTGGACAACACTCCGACCGAAAAGAGAAGTAAAACTTGATAAGATGAAAAGAACTTGAAGAGATGACACAACACTCCGGTTAAATGGATAAGCAAAGGAAAGAAGAAGCTATTGGGAAAAACATTATGATTGGTCGAAGAGAGCAACATCACAATGCCTCCGGATGAAGGAATTAAAGGTCGATCGTCGGAACAAAAGAACGGAGAAGAAAATGGCAACTTCTGCCACAAAAGAGCTTGGAAAGCATCCTTGCAAGGAAGGATTGCACGGGGTTGTTGGGAAATCAACAACGAAAAGAATAAGATTGTAGTGGGCTTATGGAGAACATCTCAAAACTATGAGGTGAAATTCTGCCACTAACGGGACCAATAGGTTGGATTGATATCAACAAGGAGACGAGAAACTTATTTCCCCGGGAGGATAAATGAAGAACTTGGATCATATATTATCACCATTAATAGCAACAATCCTTAGGGAAAGATTTAGGTGAAAAATAACCCAAGATAACTCCAACGAAGAGATTGATGGGTTTAAATATCTCAATCTTGTGAATGAAGAATGATATATTACCACCTCAAAAGATAAGGTAGAAAGAATTGCACTCCGGATTGCAAGATGAAGAATACTTGAGCTCCTTTGAAAAGAATCTTGATGAACACTTCGAGAATGGATTAAATCCTTGGTGAACCATCATGTAAAACCTTCATGAAGAACTCCGTTAAACAAAAGAATGATCAAACGGAAGGAAAGAGAAGTTGAAAACACAAGGTGAAGCCTTGCAATGATTAAATTGAGCTTTGCGACGAGATAAAGTGGAAAAACATGGATCTCTGGAAGAAAAGATAAAGCATCTCGAACCGAGAATGTGATATGATGAACCACTCCGGAAACACAGGAATTGAATTTACTCGATGAAACAAGAATAAGAATTACATTATGCTTATCCTTCACCAATTAAATTGATGACAATCAATGGATTTGCCATATTACTTATTCTCGTAGAAAAGATTAAGAGAGATATAACATAAACTTGGGAAGGTCTTCAACGAACCACAAGTAGGATTGGAAAGAACGAGTGAATTCATATGATAACGTATAAAGAGGGATCTTGAACGAACCACCGTAAGAATTAAAAATAAATGAAGAAAAGAGATGAATCACCGGTAAGAATTAGCAAATGAACGAAGGTACATGAGAGAGTTTAGATACAAGAGAACGAAGGGATCATGAACTGATTAGAAGATATTTGATCGATGCACCGATAAGATTTGGTGAATGATAGCTGAAAGCTGACATGAATAATTTTGAGATGATGGGCTCCGGAGAAACAAACTGAGAAGACTCTTGAATTGCTCCGGATAGATGAAAAGAATTTTCACAACCGAAGAGAATTATGAGAGGATGGCAACAAGCTAGAATCACGAATCTTTGAAGAGTATGGAGCAAGATTAAAGAGAAACTCTTCTTCGATCTTGAAAATCCAAGAATGACGACGAGAAACACCACCATGAATTGTTGAGGCACTCCGGAATAAAGAAGAATATAAGGGCTGGATCAACAATGAAAAGAATTTGAAGATCTTGGAGAAACCATCTGACTGATGATGAATCATTCTTACGTCAAACTTTAGTAGATTTAAGAATAGGGTTAGGGCCCACTCAAAAGATATACCGTAGAACAATTTAAAAGAGAGAAAGCACCGGTTGAATTAAATGTCTTGAATAAGATAACATCCTCGAAAGATTTTGAACGAATGTAGAGTGGAAACACAAATCTTCGAGATATCTTCAGCACTCCGGAACAATTAAACAGCGAGAAATGACTGAATATGAGGTGCACCGACAAGAGAAGGTATTGAAACGACGAAAAAGGATATGATCAACAAAGCTTGACTTGAATCCACCGGAGAAGAAAGAAAACCGAGAATGATGAGCTTGAAGCTCCATTAGAATCTTCATGAGAATCGCCAGATAAGAATATTGACGGAAAAGGAATGAAGAGGCCTCGCATCAAGAAGATGGATAGTTTATTAAAAAATCTGAGTCCTTAAAGAAACAAGGGTGGGAAAACAAAGACAATTTGGGACGAATGAAACAAACACCGTTGAGAATACTTAGAGTTGGTCTTGTGAAAGTTGAAAAGATCGGATCCATTTGAAGAGAAAACACACCGGTTGAAAAAGAATTGACATGACAAACTCGATGATCATGAAGGATTGGTATTCACATCGGAGTATGAGAACACCGCTTGGAAAAGGTATGGAATCAACATTTGACTTCGAATCAACTCGAATACCACAACTCAAAACAAAACAAAGGATTGGCTTGCAGAATAAGCCGGAACAAACATATGATAGAGATTTTGTCCGAAGTTTTCGTGGTGGGGCCAACACAGGCACGATCGTACAACACCATCATGTAAAAGGCAGTGCACATGACATACGAAGCGTCCCCGAGTCAGCACAGCCAATGACTCTTTAAGACACAACGAGACCACTGTAAAACCAACCGTGGATAGGCGGACCACTAGACGTCGAACCCCAACTTCATATCATACATCTGTCGGAAAGATATCTTAAGAGCTACTTGAATTCCCACTTATAAGCTCCCGAAATTTTCCGATTATGCAATCAGGTGTTGGAGATACATGGGGAGCACAATATCTCACCCAAAACTAACAAATCCTACATCCAGCTGTATCCATCCTTCAACACATAACCAAGAAACCTTCGGAAATAATTTACCTCAACCTTCAAAAAGCATCCGTTATACGAGTTATGGCAATACTCCCAAACTCCCGCCCCAGTACTGGGTGGCGTCGAGGTTATCTCACCAACAACTGCATAAAAGAGATTTTCGATGTCGGCGAACTCAGGTATTCGAGAACTGCAACGATAAAATTGTGACGACAACACCTCGGAGCTCAACTCCCCGGGACACTGCCACAACCCCTAAATGTCAGGAGGCACCAAGAACAATGTCCTCGTCACAAAACCATCGGAACGATTCCAAGATACCCGTGTGATCCTAAAAAAATAGTGAAATTTGAGAAGAGAAGAGTCAAAATTCTACGTCAGGATGCCTCAACAGAGCGACAAAGGGACTGAGGAGTAAAAATAATTCCTACTCTCCGATATATATAATTCTAAATGACTCAAAACATTTTTCTAGACTCAACAACGCCAGTGATTCGATCAAGCAGGGGGCTCCTAAAGTCGGGGAAGGCTTTGATACCAACTTGTAACACCCTCGATGCGGCTATATCTCCCACGTGTCGAAGCACGACTTAGAGGCATGACCGCATTGAAAGCAATGTCACAAGTGAGGTAATCTTCACACAACCCTATAATACATAAGGGAAAAAGATACATAGTTGGCTTACAATCGCCACTTCACACAATACATGAATAAAGCGTTACATTCATCCAAAAACACTCAATGTCCGAGTACGGAACCAAAATAAAAGAAGACTACCCCAAATGCTACACAGATCTCTGATCGACCCCAACTGGGCTCCACTACTGATCAACTAGAACGTAACAACACAAAGGACAAGATCTTCATCGAGCTCCTCCTTGAGCTTGGTTGCGTCACCTGCTCGGTATCAACGGCACCTGCAAACTGGGTTTGGAAGTACACTGTGAGTCACGGGGACTCAGCAATCTCAGACCCTCGCGATCAAGACTATTTAAGCTTATGAGTAAGGTAAAAGGTATGAGGTGGAGCTGCAGCAAGCGACTAGCATATATGGTGGCTAACATACGCAAATGAGAGCGAGAAGAGAAGGCAAAGAATGTTCGAGAAACTATGATCAAGAAGTGATCCTAGAACAACCTACGTCAAGCATAACTCTAACACCATGTTCACTT
Organism: Triticum dicoccoides; assembly: GCF_002162155.2. Taxonomy (NCBI): domain Eukaryota; kingdom Viridiplantae; phylum Streptophyta; class Magnoliopsida; order Poales; family Poaceae; genus Triticum; species Triticum dicoccoides. The sequence goes on along the minus strand of NC_041386.1, from coordinate 187,012,502 downwards.
CCCGGACTCCGCCGGAAAGAGACCATCACGATTACACATGCGGTTGATGCATTTTAATTAAGATAAACTTTAGGTTTTCTACAACCGGACATTAACAAATTCCCATCTTCCCATAACCGTGGGCATGACTTTCGAAAGATCAATCCCTGCATAGGTGTCCCAACTTAGCCCATCACAAGCTCTCATGGTCAACGAAGGATATTCCTTCTCCCAAGACAATCCGATCAGACTCGGCATCCCGGTTACAAGACATCCTCGACAATGGTAAAACAAGTCTAGCAACACCGCCCGAATGTGCCGACAAATCCCGATAGGAGCTGCACATATCTCGTTCTCAGGGCACACTCAGATGAGCGCTCCGTACAACTAAAACCAAACCTCAAGTTTCCCTGAGGGGGCGCTGCAAAGGGCTCTAGTTTGGACCAACACTCAGAGGAGCACTGGCCCGGGGGGGGGTTTAAATAAAGATGACCCTTGAGTCTGTGGAACCCAAGGGAAAAAGAGGCTAGGTGGCGAATGGTAAAACCAATGTTGGGCATTGCTGGAGGAGTTTTATTCAAGGTGAACTGTCAAGGGGTTCCCATTATAACCCAACCATGTAAGGAACGCAAAATCTGGGAACATAACACTGATATGACGGAAACTAGGGCGGCAAGAGTGGAACAAAACACCAGACATAAGGCCGAGCCTTCCACCCTTTACCAAGTGTATAGGTGCATTAAGATAAACAAGATAATATTGTGATAACCCAACAATAAACATGTCCCAACAAGGAACAAACTCCAAACTTTACCTGCAACTAACAACGCTATAAGAGGGGCTGAGCAAAGCGGTAACATAGCCAAACAATGGTTTGCTAGGACAAGGTGGGTTAGAGGCTTGGCTTAGCAATATGGGAGGAATGACAAGAAAGTGGTAGGTATCGCAGCATAGGCATGTCAAAAGAGCGAGCAACTAGCAAGCAAAGATAGAAGTGATTTCGAGGGTATGGTCATCTTGCCTGAAATCCCGCAAGGAAGAAGAACAATTCCATGAAGAAGACAAATGGATGTAGTCGAACGGGTCCTCACAAATGCGACGTTATCGGAACCAATCCGAAGAAGCCACACCGGAAAGAAGCACACAACATAGTAAACAACCAACACATGAACATGGCATGATATGCGGGATGCGGTATGTGATGCATATGCATGATTTGGAAAGGAATGATTAAACCTGGCCACAACTTGGAAATCCAAGAGTGCCACTGGAAATGTGAGTTGATTTCGGTTGAAATCGATATAAAGATCACTGGAATCGGATGCACGATTTGGAAATGGCAAGCAAAACAAATATGGCACCGGTCTGCGATTAACAGAAAGTAGCCTCCTAAATGCATCAAGAACAACATGCTACAGCACTCCAACATGACAACAAAATACATGGAAGGGATACACTCATGATGCTTGACAAAAGATGAACACGGAGCTACGGCTAATTCACTCAATAGCAAGCTCAAACAAGCATGGCAAAAGTGCAAAAGATAATAGGTTTCAGGCTTGGTGAAATTAACAGCATGTCAGGAATTTATCATCAGGAAGCAATGTTTAGGGCACGACAACTACATGCTACAGGAACATATCAAGGAAAAGCAAGGCATGGCATGAAGCTACTCAAATCATATAACAAAAGTCCCTTAGCGACCATGAGCCAAAAGGGAATAGAAAATACAATTGCAAGCATGTGAACATAGCAAAAACATAAACAGATTCAGACTTAGTGAAAAACTGGAGCATGCAAAACAGATGTCAAGTAGGGATGTTTATGAGCTCAATGCACTCACCACGAGGCATTGCATGATAATCTAAGCATACACCCAGCAAATAGACATGTCATAGAAGCTAGACATAGCAAGAACAACAACATAGCATGCATGGATCAACAACAACAAGCTCGGCAAAATTGCTAAACATGTTAAGAATCTGCCAGGATCATTTTATAGCAAAAGTAGAGATCGATTGACTCAATCTAGGGTGTTCCATAATTGCAAAAAAAGAGTTGGATGGATAGAGCACAACATTATCTACAAAACATCCTTACTGATCATGCTCAAAAGAGGCACGGATCACTAGGAAACAACATGAACATATGGCATAAAAATAATGACAGGGCAAGGACTTAGTGAAATTCTAAGTCCCTGAAATCAGCATCATTGAGTAAGCTACTTTGCATGCTTGTGCTAGTCACCACAAAGATCACAAAAATACATGTTATACACCCCTGTAAAGATGAAATGGCATTCTTCAAAACACATGTAGAGCTAAGGATCATATCATGCACACATTAATCATGGCAAAAATGACAAAAGTGCATTTGCTGAAACAAATCTGAAACTATCATCACACAGCCCTATTCCAACAGCATTTCAGGCATCAAGATGAGCTCAAATGAAAATGATACACTGAGATGAAATGATGTACTCGTCGAGACGAACATTTTGATATGCTACACGCATGAATCGGAGCCACGATGAGGAAGTTATGGCTTGTGGAACAATGCAAAAGTATTAGGGTTCGGAGGGAAAAAGTCAACCGGGGGAATTCCAGATCTGATATCCATGGCACTGTAGCGGTGCGGCGCCCGAGGTTCGCCTGAGAGTAGCCGGAACACGGCGCCGGAGTTGGGGAGGAAGACGGAGCTCGAGGAGGCGCGCATGGCGGCGAACGGCGGCCTGGGGACGCGGGAGCCGGTC
>NC_041386.1:186998041-187009563 GCF_002162155.2 Triticum dicoccoides | reverse complement strand
CGGGCCCCTGCGCGGCTCGGGCAGGCCGCGACGGTGGTGGGTGGCGGGTGGCCATGTGGCAGGCGGCGGTTGGCGGCGGCGACGTGTCCGGCGCGCCCGGACGTGTCTGGCGCACTAAGGACGAAGGAATCTAGGGTTAGGGGCGAAATGGACCCGTGATTGAAATGGAGGGGTCTATTATAGAGGTAGAGGGGGCTAGGAGAGTCCAAATGAGGTGCGGTTTGCGGCCACGCGATCGTGATCGAACGACCGAGATGATGGAGGGGGTTTAGGTGGGTTTTGGACCACTTTGGAGGGGTGTTGGGCTGCAACACACACGAGGCCTTTTCGGTTGCTCGGTTAACCGTTGGAGTATCAAACGAAGTCCAAATGGCACGAAACTTGACAAGCAGTCTACCGGTAGTAACCAAGGCCGCATGACAAGTCTCGGTCCAATCCGAGAATGTTTAACACCCGCACACGTAAAGAGGTAGAAAGGGACACCGGGTGACATAGGAGCGCCAGATTGCAAAACGAACGACGGGGAAAATGCTCGGATGCATGAGACGAACATGTATGCAAATGAAATGCACATGATGACATGATATGACATGCATGACACGCAAGCAATGACAAGGCAGCGATAGTGAATAACTGGAAGACACCTAGCACATCGGTCTCAGGGCATTACAGGTCTTCAACGACGATGGCACTTATGACTCCATGAGCGAAGCCGAAATGGAAGCCCTTGAGCAAGTCGCCATGCACCGCCAAGTGAACAATGAAGAAGAACAAGTCTTTTGTGATGAAGACTCAAGTCCCGCACTTGTTGTCTCCCAAGTCTTGACTCTCCAACATCACCAAGAAGAAGACCAACGAAGCCACATATTCCACACCAAGGTCGGCATCAATGGACGATCCGTCAAGGTCATCATCGATAGAGGGAGTTGCCATAATCTCGCAAGTGAAGAACTTTGCTCCAAGATCCAATTGCCCAAGACGAAGCATCCACATCCATACAAAGTGCAATGGCTTAGTGACCCCGGCACTATCCAAGTCGAGCACCGAGTACAAGTCTCCTTCAAGACCGGCGCCCACGAAGACACCTTGGAGTGCGACATTGTTCCAATGACCGTTTGTCATCTTCTCCTTGGACGGCCATGGTAATTCGATAGAGGAGTCGTCCACAACGGCCGAACGAACAACTACATTTTCAATATGAAGGGCAAGGAGTACGTCCTCCTTCCAATGTCGCCAAGTCAAGTGATCGCCGACAAGCAAGCCACCCATCGTGGAGATCATAGTGAGAGACCAAGCCACCAAAAAGAGAGTGAGTGCCACAAGCCAAAATTGAGTGCCTCCACGATGAGCGAAAACAAAAACCTAGTTCTATTTGCCACCAAATGTGAGATGAGAGAAGTGTGTGAGAACCCATCTAGTGTCCTACACTACATCCTCGTGTGCAAGGACAATGCATCACAAACTAACACTTCTCACACTCTTCCTCTAGTGTCGTTGTCGGAGTAATTGACCACGGGAACCCCGAGGACGGCAAGAGGATATTTCAAGACATCGGGGCTAGCAAAGCCCCTCAGTCCGATTGACCGGCCGCTCCTGCCGGCTTCCCGGCCGCTCCTGCCGGCTTCCTGTCTGACTGCTCTACCCGGCCGACTGACGGCTGCCGACTGCGCCAACTAGCCGGCTGCCGACTACGCCAATCAGCCGACTGCAGCCCGACCCGACACCGATGAGACGGATGTACCCGAGCACTATTCACGCGTCATCTCAGTCATCATGTATAGTGTCACTTGTCCCCTGGCACTATTTATGAAGTGACCCATGGGACAAGGATGACACCCACCATGCCTTTGCCCATGCCACTAGTTAGCTAGCTACCATACCTACATAGCTTACATACTAAGCTATCTCACACTATAAAAGGAGACCTCATCCATCCATCCAGGATGGACACTCTCACGCACACACCCACGGCCAAGTGCCATTCGGCCACTAGAGCTTGCATGCTCATCCAGCCCCCCGCATATATACGAGGCCAGATGCCTATGGCACTGACCTCAGATACAGCTCTAGGAGCAACTCTGTACTAGATATCCAGATACACTCAGACATGTAGTAGTAGGAGTATTATCTCTCCGGAGAGCTCCGAAGCTGGGTAAACCACCGCGTGCTACTCGCATACCCGCTCCCGGGCCTATCAGCAGCAGTCTTACCCACACACTAAGCCCTTGTGGCATCTGTCGACTCGCAAGCCCCCCGTGAGAAATACCACGATAGTTGGCGCCCACCGTGGGGTGGTACTATGCTACCGCGCTGCTGCTGGTTTCGCAGTCCGGGCGGGACCATCTTCATCATCTCCGCCGCGGCGTCTCTCCGGTAGCGCTCGGGGGCTCGACTTCGACCCGCCCCCAGAGCGGCCGCACGGGACGGCGTGTCCTCGCCGTCGGCCTCGCCGCCTTCGTCATCACCACCGTTGTGACGCCGGCTGTCCGTCCGCGCGCGGGGCCTCGCTTCGTCGGCCGCGTCCGTTCGTGCGCCGCCCGCGTCTGCCCCTCTCCGCGCTGCGCCTTGCTCCGGCCGGAACGCGCTTTCGCTCCTTCAAATATCATCTAGACAAGCTACCTAGATGCAAGTCAAGACAATGGTCAAACCATTGGCCATACACTACACATGCACTACCCAGACTACCCTATACATCCATGCACTATCCATTCGCTAGCCAGATACAAGTTGGATACTGCCCGTATATTGGTCGGATAGTGGCCATGCACCAGTCAGACAGTGGCCGGACAATGGCCTGGCTCGGCCCAACACCCAACCCCGTGCTGCTGCCGCGGGCAGCGCTCCATCGCGCGCGGCCGTTGTCGCGCTCCCCGCGCTGGGGCTGCTCATACTACCGCGCGTGCTCACTGCTCCGGCTCTGCCGCACCTGCCTGCTCCTTCGCTCGCCTCCACACCAGCGTCGGCCCTGCTCCTCCGCCCCCGCGCTACTCTGCCGAGCTCTGGAGCCGATGGCCGGGTCGCACGACCTGCGCCGGCTCCGCCTCGGGCTCGCGTCGTCGTCTTGGTGCTGGCGTCCTCTACCCCCCGCGCCGTCCGGCCTTCCGCCGCTGCGCTGCCTCGCGACGCCCGGCCGATTCCTCCAGCCACCGCCTCGACTCGGTCGCGCCCGACTCGTCCGCCCCCACACACCTGGCCTCCTCTCCGTCTCGCGCCGCGCTGGCCGACGCCACGGCCGCCTATTCTGCCTCGTGCCGCGCCAGCTGCAGCCTGGCCTCCTCTCCGCTTCGCTCCATGCCGGCTGTGCCGCCCCTCCTCAGCATCGCCCGGGCTGCTGCTGGCCGCGTCCGCCTCGCCTCTGCCGGCGTCCACCCGCGCCCCGAGCTCGGCCTCCCGTTGCCGGCGCTGCTTGGCCCCGCTTCTGCCCTCTCCGCGCCGGCTCCTCCCCGCCGGGTCCTCTGCGCCGGCTCCGGCTTCCCGCAACCCGGCCGGCCGGCTCCTGCGCGATGACTTCCCCCGCATCCCGGACTCCTTCGTCCGCGTCAAGGCCGACTCCCGCGCACCTCTGCATCACACTGAGTACCGCGCGCGCCTCTCCTTCGCCGCGTCTGTGGCCCTCATTTGCTCCGCGCCTGACCGCTCCTCCACCGCCTGTCGCCGGCTGCTGCGCGCACGCCGGCGGCACCCGGCCGCCCCGCTCCGGGCCGCCTTCGTCTCATCGCGCTATGACCTAGCGCTCGGCCTCATGCGCCAATGCGCCGGCTCCCCTACCGCGCCTCTGGCCGGCTGCGTCGCGTGCCTCCGCCGCCGGCTCTCGCGTCGAGCGCCATGGCCGACTGCGCCGCGTGCGCCCCCACCGGGTCCCGCTCGAACCGCCTGCTATGGCCGGCACCTGGAGAAAAAGAACTGAGGCCGGGTGGAGAGAAGCCGGCTGCCCAAGCCGGCAGAAAAGAATAATAATAACAAACGAAAAGAATGATCGGGTGAGATGGCCGGCAGCTCGAGAGTCGGCTGGAATAAAAGAAAGTAAGAAAGAAGTAGAGGCCGGCTGCTCGCGTGCGAGCCGGCTAGAAAAGAAAATGGGAAGCCGTCTGCCCACGGTTGGAAAAAAAGAGAGCGTGCACGGCCCAATCCAGCTGAGAAGTGGCCGGGTGCCCGAAAAAAAGAGAGCATGCACGGCCGAGTGCCCAATCCAGCTGAGAAGTGGTCGGGTGCCCGAAAAAAAAGAAAAGGAGGATCTGACTTTGCAGACTGCAGTCCGGCCGACTGCTTCGGTCAACAGCCCGCGCTGCCGCTGGGTCGACTGTTTCGTCTGCCTGCTTTGTGGGCTGGCCGACCGACGAGTCGGTCTGTCTGAGCACAGCCGGTTGACAAGAAAAAGAAAAGAAGACAAAGTAGTCGCCGGGAGATCCGGCCTGACTGCTCAGCAGTCGACCCGAATCTCGGGGGATACACCCAGCGGGTGCGCTGACGCGCCCCCATGAAGAAGAAGACAAAGTAGTTGCCGGGAGATCCGACCCGACTGCTCAGCAGTCGGCCCGAATCTCGGAGGCTACACCCAGCGGGTGCGCTGGCGCGCCCCCGCGAAGATTGCAGACAAGAGAAGAGTTCTGTCCGGCTCCCCCAGCCAGCAAAAAAGAAGAAAAAGGACGTTGCAAGACGCCTCGCCGCCTGGCCGGTCGAGCCTGACTGGCTGGAACCCCCCTTCGAGCACCTGGGGGCTCGAAGGCTACACCCAGCGGGTGCGCCGACGCGCTCCGCGAGCGCCGAGTCGCGCCGGCTGTTTTCGACGACCGCGACTACACAAAAATCAATGTGAGCTCCTCGCCCTTATATTTTTGCATCACGCAAGCACGGATAACCCCGAGCTATGCTCGGGTGCTATCTCCGCAATTTTTATTACAATTGCATCACTGTTCGCCCCGGCGCCAGCCAGAGTTGGCCCGGGGGCTGGCCGCTTGGCCTGAGACGTTAGTTCCCGCAGACGGCTTAGTAGCGTGCGCAGTACCAAAGGCTCACTCTTAGTCACAGACCGCAGAGCGGCTGTCCGGCTAGCAAGAGTGAACGCTGGAGGCCACCCACGCGAAAAACGTCCGGGAAGAAAAACGGTTCGGGCGACCCGGCCGTTTTCCTTTACAAGTATCTACTCCATTGAATCTGCTCCTAGACTCTGAGTACTGCACACTCCACTTCACGGCCCACTCTTAGCCACAGACCGCAGATCGGCTGTCCGGCAAGCAAGAGCACAAGACAAAAAGCGGAGGGAACACGAAAAAGATTAAGGGGGCTCGGACGAAACCGAGTCGGCACCCTCCGCATAAAACTTGCAATGCTAAAAGCAAACATTTGATATATCTGCATCGGCTAACTTTGTCTTTTTCTTGATAATTTCCATGAACACTCGCCAAAAAACCTCCGCCCAACTTTGCCAAGTTGCCCGGAGGCTTGGGGCTACTGTCGGAGTAATTAACCACGGGTACCCCGAGGACGGCAAGACGATATTTCAAGACATCGGGGCTAGCAAAGCCCCTCCTGCCGGCTTCCTGGCCGCTCCTGCCGGCTTCCCGGCCAACTGCTCTGCTCGGCCGACTGCCGGCTGCCGACTGCGCCAACTAGCCGGCTGCCGACGACGCCAACCAGCCGGCTGCCGACTGCAGCCCGACCCGACACCGACGAGACGGATGTACCCGAGCACTATTCACGCGTCATCTCAGTCATCATGTATAGTGTCACTTGTCCCCTGGCACTATTTATGAAGTGACCCATGGGACAAGGATGACACCCACCATGCCTTTGCCCATGCCACTAGTTAGCTAGCTACCATACCTACATAGCTTACATACTAAGCTATCTCACACTATAAAAGGAGGCCTCATCCATCCATCCAAGATGGACACTCTCACGCACACACCCACGGCCAAGTGCCATTCGGCCACTAGAGCTTGCATGCTCATCCGTCCACCCGCATATATACGAGGCCAGATGCCTATGGCACTAACCTCAGATACAACTCTAGGAGCAACTCTGTACTAGATATACCAGATACACTCAGACATGCAGCAGTAGGAGTATTATCTCTCCGGAGAGCTCCGAAGCTGGGTAAACCACCGCGTGCTACTCGCATACCCGCTCCCGGGCCTATCAGCAGCAGTCTTACCCACACACTAAGCCCTTGTGGCATCTGTCGACTCGCAAGCCCCCCGTGAGAAATACCACGATAGTCATCTTCTCTTTTGTAGGAATTTCAAGATGTTTTCCCCGATGAGCTACCTCCGGGTCTACCTCCTCTACGAGGCATTGAGCACCGAATCGACCTCATCCCCAGAGCACCTCTTCCGAACAAAGATCCATACCATGTCAACCCCAACGAAATAAAAGAAATACAAAGGCAAGTAAAGCATCTCATAGACCATGGACATGTGCGTGAAAGTTTGAGCCCTTGTGCCGTTCCAGTCATTCTTGTGCCAAAATGTGATGGTAGTTTTCGCATGTGCTCTGATTGTAGACCTATCAATGCTATCACCGTTCGCTATAGGTATCCCATTCCATGCCTAGATGATATGCTTGATGAGCTTAGCGGTGCCACTATATTTTCCAAAATTGATCTTAAGAGTGGTTACTATCAAATCCGCATACAAGAGGGTGATGAATGGAAAACTGCCTTCAAAACCAAGTTTGGTTTGTATGAGTGGTTAGTCATGCCTATGGGTCTTTCGGAAGCACCGAGCACTTTTATGCGCCTCATGAATCATGTCTTTCGCCCTTACATTGGTATATTTGTTGTGGTCTACTTTGATGATATTCTTGTGTTTAGCAAATCTATCAAAGAGCATGTCACCCATGTCCACACCGTTTTGCAAACTCTTAGAAAAGAGCGCCTCTATGCTAATATGGAGAAATGCCTTTTTGGTGTTGCTAAGCTCATTTTCTTGGGGTTTTTTGTTTCTTCTAAGGGTGTTCATGTTGATGAGTCCAAGATTAATGCTATTAAGACTTGGCCGCAACCAACCAACTTGCATCAAGTGCGTAGTTTTCTTGGCCTTGCGGGTTTCTATCACCGCTTTGTGAAGGATTTTAGCACCATTGCTTCTCCTTTGCATGCTTTGAGCAAGAAGAATGCTCCTTTTGTTTGGGGACCATCCCAAGATACCACATTCAATGAGCTTAAGAATTTGCTTACTCATGCTCCCGTGCTTGCTTTACCCAACTTCGACAAGCCTTTTGAAACTACTTGCGATGCTAGTGGTAATGGCATAGGAGGCGTGTTAACGCAAGAGAAGCGCCCCATAGCTTACTTTAGTGAGAAACTTTCCGGAGCACAGCTCAATTATCCCATCTATGACAAAGAGCTATATGCTTTAGTCCACGTTTTGCATGAATGGGAACATTACCTTCGTCCCCATGAGTTTATCATTCATACTGATCATGAGACTCTTAAGTATCTTAAGGGACAAACGAAGTTGAACAAGCGTCATGATAAATGGAGTGAATTTATTGAGTCTTTTCCCTATGTCATCAAGTACATCAAGGGTAAAGAAAACATCGTAGCAGATGCTCTTTCCTGCATATGCATGCTTGTCACGCAACTTGAGTTAGATGTCATTGGCTTCGAGCACATCAAAGACTTGTATGAGCATGATGCAACTTTTTCTACTCCTTATGCCAATTGTTTGTCGAATACATATTGGGAACGCTATTACATCAAAGAAGGCTATCTTATGAGAGCTAACAAACTTTGCATCCCCGAGTCGTCTCTTCGTTTGTTGCTTTTGCAGGAATCGCATGGAGGAGGCTTAATGGGACACTTCGAACGCGACAAGACATTCGCCACGCTCTCAAAGAGCTACTTTTGGCCAAAGATGTTTCGGGACGTCAATCATTTCACCAACCGGTGTTCTACATGTCGCAAAGCTAAGTCCAAAGCTCAATCTCATGGTCTCTATATGCCTTTACCAATTCCATACCAACCATGGGAAGACATTAGTATGGACTTTGTACTTGGTTTTCCTAGAACTCAAAATGCGAAAGATTCCATACGGAGGTGATAAGATAGACGATGCTTCACATGTTATTCCTTGCCACAAGATAGACGATGCTTCACATGTTGCTAATATCTTTTGTAGGGAAATTTTGCGTCTCCATGGTGTGCCAAAAACAATCGTCTCAGATTGCAACGTCAAGTTCCTTAGCTACTTTTGGAAGACCCTTTGCGCCAAGCTCGGAATCAAGCTACTCTTCTCCATGGCGTACCATCCTCAAACCGACGGCCAAACGGAGGTGACAAACCGCACACTCTCCGCTCTACTTTGAGTACTCATCAAGAAGAACATCAAGGAGTGGGAGGAGTGTCTACCCATCCCCGAGTTCACCTACAACCGAGCAAGACACTCAACAACCAGCAAGTCCCCTTTCGAGGTCATCTACGGATTCAACCCTTTGTCACCATTGGATATTCTACCTCTACCACCCCAAGAGCGAATTAATTTGGACGGAAGTGCAAGAGCGACCCATATCAAGAAGGTGCATGAAGATACAAGAAACACCATCGAGCGCCAAGTACAACGCCTTGCGACCAAGCTCAACGTCAACAAGCAGCCTATGATATTCAACATTGGAGACCTCGTGTGGCTACACCTTCGCAAGGACCACTTTCCCCAAGAACGCAAGTCCAAACTTCGACCACGCGCGGATGGACCATTCAAGGTGCTTGCACGCTACAACAACAATGCTTACAAGATCGACATTCCTCGTGACAAGTACTTCATGAGCGACATATTCAACATCAAAAATCTCTCACCCTACCATGGTGATGAGGATTTCGATCCGAGGACGGATGTTCCCCAAGGGAGGGAAGATGATGCGGAGCATCCCAAGATCATCCCCATGGACGCACCCACACCTCAAACATCACCACTTGGACCAATGAAACGAGCCCAAGCCAAGGCTATCGAAGATAAGGTGAACTCACTCCTCTCTGAACTTCCACTTTCTATGCATGAGACATGGCTACTACCTAAGTCCGAGATGTTGTGCATGATTAGGTACCAAGAGGGCCCTCCCGAAGATGCGCATGAAGACGGACAAGTCCCCAAGTCCACGGATGAGGAGAACCAACGGAAGGAGCCAAGATCATCTCCCAGGCCCCGGACATCCGGCCAAGGCCCCGGACGTCCGACCCCTGGAATGCCTTCCTCTTCAGCTGCTGAACCTCCAAGTGCCTACAGGCCCCGGACATCCGGCCCGCAAGCCCGGACATCCGACCCTTCCCGAGGTCCCGGACATCCGGCTCCCCTTCCTGGAAATCCGGACAACCCTGAACCAGAGAACAACATGGCCAGCTTCACCAGCCCAGACATCCGGCCCCCACAGCCCGGACATCCGGCCCTCCGCGAACTCCCGGACATCCGGCCTGACGCCTGGACGTTCGGCCTCCCTGTCTGCGCACAGTAAAGGTCCGAGGCCCGTGTACCCCTTCTACCCCCTAGACTATATATACTCCATCCCATACAACTTTCTAGGGTCAGCAAATGTTTAGCTCATATTTGTGAGAGAGCTTTGCTCATCCACTTGGTTACCTTCTCCTCGGAGATTCGAGCCTCCATCGGAGAAGATCCCCCAAGCGGATTCAAGACCCCTCTTTAGGGAAGAACATCAAGACCTCCTCACAGAGAAGAACCGGTTACCCGTTTGTATCGTCCCTAGTTGTTCGTGGACCGTGTATCGTTCTATGTATCCGAGGATCTAGCACATGTGTGACTTGTTCTTGTTAGTTTGAGTGTTCCTCTTGTGTTTCCCCCTTGTGATTTCCCTCGTTTCCCTCTTTGTGTTCCTCGTGTTCTTCGCAGGATCCGCTCCTTTCGTGAAAGATCGAGCGATTAGGGTTCTACCCTACACGAACGGCTGTAGGGTGCCCACCCTGATGTCGCAGACATGCACTTTCCCCTTGGAAGAGCAGATGGGCTCTTTCCCCCTTGGAAGAGCCGGAGAGGGTGCCCTCCTCGTGGTCGCCGTCGATGAGGTCTGACTTGGAAACTGTGGATACCAAGCCAGCGTCGCAGAATGTGTCCTTCAGAAATGACAAAAGGGGCTCATGGCGATGTAGAATGGCAAATTGTTGGCAGCGAGCCAGAGGAGATCAACGGCGGGGCCATCGATGAGATCGACGGCAGTTGAACCCGAGGGGTTCGGGGTGGGCCACTTAACCTGTGACACAGCCCGCCTCAGGGCATCGCTGTTGATGACCTCGATGCCGTAGCCGGCGGACGAGACATGCCCGCATACTCTAGCCTGTTGCTTGAGCGCCTGCCGCCAGTAATGGTCGTCAGCTTCCTCGGCGATGTCGGGCGAAGAGACCGCTATACACCTCTTTTGGGCCAGTCGCTCCTCGAGCTCCGCGAGAAGCGTAGCCGGGCTTAGGCTGCGATGCTCTGGAGTGGGGGATGGGGATGGGGATCATGGGAAAGGGGGCATTTGGCGGGCATCATCTAAGAAACTCAAGGCAGCCTGGGTATGGAGATCGGTGGGTAAGCTGCACGGGCAAACCGGCAGATGTTGACAATGGAGGTCTTGCGGCGGCGGCAGCAGCGGCGGGGACTTCTCTAGGGTTTCGATCGAGGGAGGGTGTGTGTGTGTGAGCGCGCGCATGCCCGAGAGGTTTTGGTGTGTGTGTGTGTGTAGTGGGGGCGCGGGGTGTTTGAGGAAATGATGCGGGTACTGAAAATTTTACTACGCGGGTGTCAAACGTGGGAGTGAAATGCCAGGCTATTGAAAATTTTGATGATAGTGCATCGCACACGGTCCGGCGATAACAACTGTGTGTTATGAAAAAGAAAAACCCTCGAGGCGGGCAGATATTTTCGATGCAGGTGGGATTGGGAACAAGAAACATCGCACATGGTCCGAAGATAACAACCATGTGTTATGAAACAGAAAAACCCTCGAAGCGGGCAGATATTTTTAGAGGGGGAGCCTTGTGGAGCCCAATGTACTGTGCGGATGTTTGCGTGACTGGTGCACCGGCTTGGCACACGGTTAGTTTGAGTGAACCGTGTCTGTTGCCTCATCCGACTTCTCTAATGTTCATAAATTTGGCGAAAAATGACGCGGGAGAGGGTCAGAACACGAACACACGTGCATGTGGACCAAATTTATGTATCAAAAGGGCGGTTTGATTTTCAAATACCAAATGCAACTTCGATGTGGCACATCTCTCGCAAAGCGCACAGTATTGCTTGCTCCCACCCTATTGTGTCGGCACAAAGGGAATCCCGAGCTATGAATGGATGCCCCCTCGCCCTCAACCGAAATTCACCTAGCAAAGTGCGAAGTAGCTAGCAGCCCCCCTCCTCCCTCGTGTCGGCACAAAGGGAATCCTAAGCTATATAGGAATGCATGCCCCCTCCCCCTCATCCGAGGTTCACCTAGCAAAGTGCGAAGTAGCTAGCAACCCCCCTCCTCCCTCGTGTTGGCACGAAGGGAATCCTAAGCTATATATGAATGCATGCCCCCCAAACTGAGGTTCACCA
>NC_041386.1:186843092-186997626 GCF_002162155.2 Triticum dicoccoides | reverse complement strand
GCGGGCCAGATAGGCATATATCTCACCAAGATGGATCATAAAACGAACCAAGAATAATCCACATTGGTCGTACAAGTTGTTGGCCAAAGTGATGGCCATCGATGCGACCCCGGAGATGGGCTAGCTTGCCAATAATCACGCAAGTAGCTAGTCCCCGAAGACAACCACTGCATGCGCGTGGCCCAAACATATGTATGGAGAGGTGTGTTTTTGAGTAACAATGAACAACTTTGATGTAGCACCATGATTTTGAACTAGAAATCCCCACACTGAGTGAGGGTTAGGTTGAAGATGCATATGTATGTTACACCACACTTCAAGCCAACGACGGGGATTCATATATGCATGCATGCGTGCATAGTATATGTGCTCAAACTTAATTAGGTCTGAATCTCACTATGACCTATACCACGATAACACTAACCAAATGAAGAATCTGCCATGGTAACATATCTTGTTGTTGGTCAAGGTGATCATGGATGTGCACGCGGGCCCACGAATATATAGGCTTGTCACCGATAACCACGCGATGGAGTGTATTGTTCAAAGACAACCACTACATGCATACGTATGGAGGTGATGCATGCATGCATGTTTGAATACACAACATTGATCTGGCGCGTGTGTCAAAAATCGTACACTAGCTCCCCACACAAAGCGAGATCGGTTCATGATGGTGTCGTTGTACTAGCCACTTCGACTCGATGGGAGGGATTCATGCGTACACATGCATATGTGTGTGCTCAAAGTGTATCATGCATGTCATCCCAGAGGAAAAATAATAATCCCCTCCAAAGTCAAATTAACCTCTCTTGTTTTCAAGCAAAAAGAAGTGATGGACCAAGCGGGCCCATAGATGGAAAGCATCGATATCGCTGATAATGATTAAGTGGGTGCGAGAGGACAACCACCAATGCTTTGCATGTGGGCCAAACATATATATGTTGAATACCCAAAATGCACAACCTTGATGTGCCACATGCCTCAAAAACCGTAAACCATGCACCCACACAGAGCGAGGTTCATATCAAGTGTACTACATATGATGGTCCCCTTCCCCCTCTTCCCCGCATACTATATGCTCCTGCCGTAATATATGTACAACCCGAAAGAATCCTCATCGATGGTGAAATTAATTAACCTCTCTCGATGTAGGTCAAAGTGATGCATGCATGCATGCATGCATCGACAATGGCCTCATAGACCCACAGATGGAAGCATCACACGTGAGTGTCCTAGCTAGGATATATATGCATGTGGCCTAAAAAGGTGTTGTGTGATGTTTGAATAACCAATCTCACAATTTTGATGTGGCACCTGCCTCGGTAACCAAAAAGTCCCGACACTGAGTGAGGTGTACTTGTTCACGGACGCATATGTACTTTATATGCTAGTCCCCTCCCACCTCTCCGATGCGTAATATATACCAGCATATCACAAACAAAAAAGATTATACCTTGCTAGTCAAATTAATCTCACTACCGTCTATTCATCAAAGTGATGGACGACAACCTTGCGGGCCCACAGAAAGTGTCACACACGAGTATCGAGTGTCCTGTAGGACAACCATCGACTGCATGTGGCCAAAACATTTATGTATGAAAGGGTTGTGTAATGTTTTAAATAATGATTTCATGACTCTGATGTGGCACCAGCTTGCCTAACAAAGTGGCCTACCCACACGGTGGCTCACAACTCATAGTGCACCACGAGCCACCCGCCACCCCCAGACGCACACACACCCACACACACACCGTGAATCCACCGCAACTACGATGCATGTTAAATTAATTATCCCACGGTAAACATACATGTTACCAAAGGAGGGACGTTCTAATTTCAAAAAATTCACAGAGATCATTACGACATTTTAGGACATTGATTGATTTTCTATGGGTATAATGTGCAAAAATCAAATTCGATCTACATGCACACGTGACAGTGCACCTAAATGGATTGCAAAAACACATGTGTCTCACTGGGTGCATGTTTACTCCCCGTGCAGCAAATTTCAAACATTGAGAATCTTGATTTTTAAATTCTAATACATCCAAAACTTATTTGAAGTTCATGAAACTTATCGTGTTGTCATATGGACACCAATACAAAGTGGCATTGTACTTTTTATTTGTCAAATTTGAGATCAGTTTTGATGTAATCTTAATTACAGATGGGAGATTATTAATAATTGGGAACCAATATCCCAAATGGATTATTTATTCAAACCGTGAGTGTTAGACCAACAATGGATACGTGCCATGCTTCGGTTAAGCAATAAAGCGGCAACATTAATCATCCAAGTAGAAAAAGAATATACGTGCTGCCACGTGGCCCGTGTGGCGTGCGAGCAGGTGTGAGTTGATGGGACGCATGCAAGCAGTCCGCCATGCAGGCAGACGGGGAGGCGTGTGTGCAGGTGTGTGAATTGACGGAGGCGTGCTCGCTGCGCAGTGTCATCAAGAGGCATGCTAGTAGCTGTGTGAAACTTTGGTAGGCATGCCAGCAGTCCGGTGCACAGGCTCACCGGGAGGCGAGCCATCAGTTTAACCGCTGCCTGCTTCTCTCCCACAACTCCCACTACTCCATATTAATGGTGCGCCTGAGTGGATGCACCCCCCATCCTCGCTACGCACACACAATCCTCTCTCTCCGCTTGCAACCTTGATGCCGCTCTCAGTCCTCAAAGCCGTCAGTGTATGAGGATGCCTCCGAAGTGCCCATCGGAGGGAGTGGCGACACCGGGGCTGCTAAAGCATCGGAGCACGGCGTGGAGATGGAGACAGAGGTTGCCGTCACCACCGGCGAGTTATCACTGCACCCTGACGTCGTCGACCGCGTCGAGCTTCCACAGTCGGAGGCGGAGTTACACACCGACTCCGACAACCACTCCGGCGACGACTCCGATGACCACTCCGGCGAGGACTCCGACGACCACTCTGGCGACGACTCCGACTCCGACGGACTTCTGGTTAGTCATCTATACCCATTTATGTGTCAAATAGATCATTGGGTTTCTCTGGTTACTCCTGCCTCCCCCTTTTTGGGATACAAATCATGTGGTTATGTTCTCCCAATCCATAAAATCTGAGTAAGTTTCGTTAGATCCGTGTAGTGTATTGATTGTTTGAATGGTATAGGTGATAAGTGATTAGTTTTTTCATCTGTGCAAATGATTTCTGCTAGTAATCCGACTAGAGTTAGTGTTCGTGCTAATAATTCCTAGCCAGGACTTGACAATTGATTTTGAATGACCTACCTATGTTTGTTCCATTATTTTCTTCAAGATTGGTCTGTACATAGACGATGTGCTTAAACATCGAACCTTAATCTCTGGATATGTATAAATAAATAGCCATAAATTCCTAATCCTACTTCACGGCATGTAATCAGTGATTTGATGCCAAATTTGTTTTGTATAGGTGATGTCTGACGATGTGGACAGCGAGGATGAAGATGTACAGAGGAGGTACAACAGGCAAATCCCGAGGGTGCTTTATACGGGAATTCATAACAGGCGTATTAGGACCTGGAACGACGACTATGGATGCCCATTTTGCAACCAAAAGTTTCATGATGCGTATCTAAGTGTTCTGGCGCATGCAAGAGGACGAGCCATTGGCTCCTTCAAGCATAAGTATTCTCGCAGGGTGGCGCACGACGCGTACGCCGAGTACCTAGAGATGCTTCAGGATCATGCCGGCCTGTGAGATGAGATGTGGGATGGATGGAATTATATATGTACGCTTGAGTATGCTTAATACTGTTGAACTATGTACTACTTATGGTTGAACTATGCTTATCTACGTGTACGCTTATTATCTATGTCTGAGTATGTTAATTATTTCGCCAAATTTTGGTAAAAATAACAACGGGGGACCAATAAACCAGGACGGAGGTAGTACATCAATCACACACGGTTCCCAAAATTGGAACCATGTGCAATGAATTTCATTTTGCCTGCTATGTCAATCACACACAGTTTGCTCTAGCAAACCATCACCCCCAAAATTCTTTGTGGGACAGAAAACCTTCACCACCCAATTCAAAAAAGAAAAAAAAAAGAAAACCCTCACCATCCCCATGTCACAAAAACCGTCACCCCGCCCGCCACCCACTTCGGCCCCTCCGGTACGTTCCCCATTCACACCTGCACAAGCTCCTCCGCGTCTATGCCATGGCACCGCCTATCGCGGCGGTAAACACTTATCTCGACGCCTGCCGCCACCGCCAGGCTGCCGGCAAAGCCCGCCGCATTTCGCCACTTCCGCTTGCCGCCGCCTATCGCCATCAACTTTCTCAACACTGCTCGCGGTCGACCCAGCTCTGCTCGGTTGGGGAATTTGCTGTACTGAGGGTTCTTTCTCATGGACGACAAGGTAACTAATTTAACGAGATATTATCTCATCTCTTATCCCAGTTCATCTGCCTCCATTAATCACCCGGTAGAAATCGCCGTGAATTCATTTTTATTCGAGCTGATTTGAGGGTTTTCTTTCATTCATAGAATGTACAGTGCGCTGATACTTCAGGACTTGGCGACCGCCGCCAGAGATTCCATCTCATCATACCAGATAACTTGAGGATGCGCGCGGTATGTTCAATCTCACCCTAAATCGGTTGGCATGGCCTACTTTCCCTAACATATTCTAAATATTGCTACATTTGGATAAAAGGTGCCACATGCACCATATACGTCAAAGGGAATTTTTCCCCCTCTTCTTTCTATATTAGGAGAATTAATGATCTATTGTTCTTTCGATTACTCTCATATTTCCATGACATCATGTTTACCCTATCTGTTTAATTATAGACTTTTGTCCTTCGATTTCAACTGTTGTACAGTTCTTTCAATTTGGGCCCATATTTCCATGTTACCATATTTTCTTTAACAACACTACCATTTTCTGCAGGACATCCCTCGCTATGCAACAGATTATGTAGTGCACAATTTTTCCCTTTACATACATCAAGGCTCCACGAATGTCATACTACGCACAAACCATGGATTTACAATCGTTTCTACTGTAAGACTTGATGAACGTGGTGACTCCTATTTTGGCACTGGCTTTTGGAATGAAATTGCAAAGTTTTATGTACTGAAAGCTGGCACTAAAATTCGACTGCACATAGAAGGCCCTGGTCATGAGATATATGCTAACTTCCCCGACAAAATCATCTGTCCAGACTTTGTTCGAAGTAAGTTTTCTTTTCAACTATCGGCATATGTTGACTTACCCAGCAATGTCAAATGAATTGTGTAGTATTTAAGCAACCAATTGTTATTCCCTTATCTTACTATATTCCTACCTAATAACTTCTAGGTACCAATACACTTTTATATTGCCCTGTTTTAACTAAATATTCCCTGTACTCCCATTTCTATCAGAAAGCGCCACTGACAAGGAGACTATGGAGGTGGAGAACGAGGCTGCCAACAAGCGGAGGCGGGGCAATCTAGAACCGCAAGTGACTCCAGCAGGCCTAGACTTAATCAGCAGCCTCCCCGATGATATGTTGAGAGTCATCATATCCCTTCTCCCAATCAAATATGGGGGACGGACAACCCTCCTTTTCCGGCGGTGGTGCCCCCTATGGAACTCCAGCCCTCTCGACCTCATTGACACCCATGAGCTCTGCTATGGTTATCGCAAAAGCTTGGATGCATTCTCCAAGATCCTCGGCAGTCACCTTGGCCCAACCAAAGGCCTTAGAATGGGCAAGTTTCGTTCCAACGGGAAGGACCGAGCCAAGCTTGACGACTGGTTCCGATCCCCCGCCCTAGATCAGCTCGAGGAGCTCACTTTTGATGATGGGCATATGCGGCGGCTACCAACGTCCGCACTCCGCCTCGCGCCCACGCTGCACATCGCCAAGTTCAGGAACTGCCATTTCCCGCCCCTTAATGACGCACCCGCTCTTATTCTACCACGACTGAAGCACCTCGAGCTCGTCGCCATCTACCTCTCAAGGGGTGACATGGAGCGCCTTCTCTGTGGCTGCACTGCACTCGAGTACCTTCGTCTTCAGGTGATCAATGGATTGAGTACCTTCCACATCACCTCCATGACTCTCCGGACTATTTATGTGTGTTGCTGGTGCAGCAGGAAGACATCACAAAAGGTGGACCACGGTATGGTCATCCAGGACACACCTGCACTTGAGAGATTACTTGTAGTTGATCAAGAAGGTCCAACAAGAATCAATGTCATTTTTGCGCCAAAATTGACAGTGGTGGGCTACTCGTCTGACAAATACTTCGAACTTGTTATTGGATCCACACCCGTTCAGGTACAACAACCGCCTTCTACCTCTCCTTCTACAAATTAACATTATTTCTAATTTTGAAGATGTTTGTTCATCTGTCATTCAGAAAATGATACTGACAAGCTTGACCCCGAAACTGCGCACAGTGAAGGTCTTAGCACTAGAATCTATCGGGCCCGACCTGGAGCAAGTTTGTCAGTTTCCTGATATGCTTTCCGTGCATGGAGAAGCTATATATCGAGGTGATGTTCCTTTCCTATTAAATGTTAACCATAAGGGAGTTCAATTTGTGACACCTTTTTCCAAGTTCACAATGACAATGTACTACGATTTCTGAAGGTTCTTTTGGAGGATTTCAGTACATACATGCCCCCCATATTGGTTGCTTGATCCATATGGTTACAATCAATAAGCATTTCTCCATTGGATTCATCTGTACTAGTTTTCTTAGGGAACTTTTAATCCACTCCAACCTCCTGTGAAGAAGGCTACATTTTTCTAGAATGTAATCAAATGCTCATGTTAATCATGTCAGATCGAAGATGGCATGTTAGTGCATTTTACAAATCCTGCAAACCAAATAGCTAGGCCTGTAGTAATGTTCAAAATTGCATGTAGGCACTAACACATTTTCTTCTTTTGCAGATAAGATTAGGCCCAGTGGTGGATAATGTGATATAATATAACAATCACGTTGAATGCCTAGATCTGCATCTCTCAGAAATTACTTTGAACTCCTACCGGGGACCATAACGGAGATTATATTCACCAGGTTCTTTGTTCTCAGAGCAAGGGTGCTGAAGGAAATGAGGTTTACCCTACATTTATTTCGCAAAAATGAATGGCCTGTTGATCAGCGCCGGTACCTGCGGGAGAATGGAGTAGGCTCCAAAAATTCTGAATTTCATTTTGGAACTTCAGATGATAGAGTAATCGGAAGTCATTGGGTCAGTCCCATACATGACTTCTCAGTGGCTAACCCCTTTGCAAAAATTGTGAGGTTTCGAAGCCAGACTTAGAAGCGGTGATATTAGTTTGAACCTCTCTGATATCCATGTTCATTGCATCAGCGCGAGCGTTTGCAACTGATGAGTTGAATTTCATTTCTAATACCAGTTTGAACCTTGTAATCTTCTAATTTGAGCCATATAACTCTGGAATTTGAACCTTGTAACATTTCAAGCTTTTGTGGTACAATCGTTGAAATGGCATCATATGAGACTCGTATATTGCTAGCACTATTTTGACCTTAATATGCAATGGTCTTAGATTTTATTAACCATTCTCGAAACAATTTACCTTGTCAATCTCACAGCACACAATCTGTATAACTAACTCGACAGCGATCTTCGACATTATTGCACACAGTTGGTTTCTTACACCGTGTGCACTGTAGAGCGCAAAATTAATTATCGCACTCGAGTGTCCACGCCTGGGGTGCTGTGTTGTCAAGCGTGCACTGGATTCTGGAATCCTCTGCTATGAACGTCGTGACAAGACGTGATGATTACAGGCCGTTCAGCCCCCATTTATTATTACAGCGGCCATTTAACCTACCCTTGTGTCTCTTCAACCTTTCGATCGCGCACCACCATTGCAAGAAGCACACCCACCACAAGAAATTCTTAGAGGGTATCCTGCGCGGCTCCAATGGCGCTCCGAGCGGCTGCCGACGATGAGCAGCAGTTCACCATGTGTGCCATGGTGGACACCCACAGAAGGTTCATGGACCTCTTGGTGGTGTACACCAACGACCCGGTCTGGGCAGAGCACTCCATCCACATCATGGAGTTGTTGCTTGCCGAGGAGAAGTACAAGGTGGTAGGGTTCGACCTCGAATACACCCATGCTCGTGCCGGGTCTCGTCGCAAGGTCGCCCTAGATGTGCGTGCACCACCACGTCCTTGTCTACCACTACTGCCTGGCCACAAGGTCTTGCGAGCATTTCGCCATGTTTGTCAACAACCCCCATACATGTTTGCTATGGTGGACATCACCAACGATGTAAAGGCGCTCGAGAGTTCAGGCATCGCTTGCCAGAATCTTGTCGACATCCAAGGCCAATACAAGATCTCAGGCAGCAAGGAGCATGAGAAGGACTCACTGGTTCATCTCGCCGAGGCCATCATCGACCCCTACTACAGAGACATGAAGGATTCGTGCAACAAGGACAAGCGTGCCTAGCACTCAGCCTGGACGGAGAAACTCGACAAAACTCACATCATGTACGCGACCAAGGAGGCGTAAACGAGCTATGACAGGTACCGGCGGATCGTTGGCATGAGGAAGTCCCTCCTTCCCCAAAAAAACCAGTGATCCAGCCGGAAGCAGAGCAATGGCAAGCGTCGTCGCAACAATAAGTAGATGATTAGATCCTCGTTTCTCCTACTTTAGTATGCATGTAATTGCTTACTTTGGTGTGTGCAAATGTTATGTGTGTAGTCACTTGCGTAATTGTATGCTTAATTTGGTTATGCAATGCTGTCTTTTTAAGTATATATGTTGATGCTCTATGGACAGAGCGTAGATGGTGTGCGGACAAAGAAAATCACATCGCACATGGACTAAACAATGGAACCCATCGGTGATGTTTTCATCAATCACTCACAATTGTATACCAGCAATCGTTTGCTCACAACACACACATCTTATTAGCAGCAACCGTCTGTGTTCTTATCGGTCTTTAGATACATTTCTGATTACAGACCTGTTTGTCGCGTATCACACACATCTTGTTAAGTTCAACTATTTCTGTTCTCATGTCTCAACGGAAATAGTTCATCCGAGTGAATCGCATGCCATATATCGCACACACCTTTGATCTGGCTGACCGTTTCTTTTGTGTTGCCTAATCACAAACAGTTCATCCGAGTGAACCATATGCTGTGTATCACACACGCCTCCATCTGGCTGCCCGTTTCTTTTGTTCCTCCTCATCGCAAACAGTTCATTGAACAGAACCGTATGTCCTTCATCGCACACGCAACTAAAACCTGAATTGTGTTTGATGCATCCGCCATCGCAAACATTTTACACATTTCTTACAGTTTCATACAGCACCGTTTGCGAGTATGGCATCGCGCACAGTTTCTCGAAGGGTCTCTGATCGTAGTGTTGCGTTAGCAGCATCCTGTAGTAGTGTAGGATGTTACTCTGGTTGACCTACGAGGTTTGGTAGTAACTTGATCAGAAGTTTCATGATCATCATCATTAGCTTCCTCACTAATTGGTGTAGGAATCACTGGAACTGATTTCTCTGATGAACTACTTCCAATAAGGGAGAAGGTACAATTACTTCATCAAGTTATACTTTCCTCCCACTCACTTCTTTTGAGAGAAACTCCTTCTCTAGAAAGGATCCATTCTTAGCAACGAATATCTTGCCTTCGGATCTTTGATAGAAGGTGTATCCAAGAGTCTCCTTTGGGTATCCTATGAAGACACATATATCCGATTTGGGTTCGAGCTTATCATGTTGAAGCTTTTTCACATAAGCATTGCAGCCCCAAACTTTAAGAAATGACAACTTGGGTTTCTTGCCAAAGCACACTTCATATGTTGTCGTCTCCACGGATTTCGATGGTGCCCTATTTAACATGAATGCAGCCGTCTCTAAAGCATAACCCCAAAACGATAGCGGTAAATCAATAAGAGACATCATAGATTGCACCATATCTAATAAAGTGTGGTTACGACGTTTGGACACACCATTACGCTGGGGTGTTCTAGGTCGTGTGAGTTGTGAAACTATTTCACATTGTTTCAAATGAAGACCAAACTCATAACTCAAATATTCACCTCCACGATCAGATCATAGAAACTTAATTTTCTTGTTACGATGATTTTCCACTTCACTATGAAATTCTTTGAACTTTTCAAATGTTTCAGACTTATGCTTCATCAAGTAGATATACCCATATCTGCTCAAATCATATGTGATGGTCAGAAAATAACGATACCCGCCACGAGCATCAACACACATTGGACAACATACATCAGTATGTATTATTTCCAATAAGTCTGTTGCTCGCTCCATTGTTCCGGAGAACAGAGTCTTAGTCATCTTGCCCATGAGGCATGGTTCGCAAGCATCAAGTGATTCCAAAAGCCCATCGGCATGGAGTTTCTTCATGCGCTTTACACCAATATGACCTAAATGGCAGTGCCACAAATAAGTTGCACTATCATTATTAAACTTATATATTTTGGCTTCAATACTATGAATATGTGTATCACTACTATGGAGATTCAATAAAAATAGACCACTCATCAAGGGTGCATGACCATAAAAGATATTACACATATAAATAGAACAACCATTATTCTCTAATTTAAATGAATAACCATATCGCATCAAACAAGATCCAGATATAATGTTCATGCTTAACGCTGGCACCAAATAACAATTATTCAGGTCTAAAACTAATCCCGAAGGTAGATGTAGAGGTAGCATGCCGACCGCGATCACATCGACCTTGCAAACATTTCCCACGCGCATCGTCACCTTGTCCTTAGCCAATCTTCGCTTAATCCATAGCCCCTGTTTCGAGTTGCAAATATTAGCAACAGAACCAGTATCAAATACCCAGGCGCTACTGCGAGCATTAGTAAGGTACACATCAATAACATGTATAACAAATATACCTTTCACTTTGCCATCCTTCTTATCCGCCAAATACTTGGGGAAGTTCCGCTTCCAGTGACCAGTCCCTTTGTAGTAGAAGCACTCAGTCTCAGGCTTAGGTCCAGACTTGGGCTTCTTCACTTGAGCAGCAACTTGCTTGCCTTTCTTCTTGAAGTTCCCCTTCTTCCCTTTGCCCTTATTCTTGAAACTAGTGGCCTTGTTGACCATCAACACTTGATGCTCCTTCTTGATTTCAACCTCCACAGCCCTTAGCATTGCGAAGAGATCGGGAATTGTCATATCCATCCCTTGCATATTATAGTTCATCACGAAGCTTTTGTAGCTTGGTAGTAGTGATTGAAGAACTCTTTCAATGACACTATCATCAGGAAGATTAACTCCCAGTTGAGTCAAGTGGTTGTGGTACCCAGACATTCTGAGTATATGTTCACTGACATAACTATTCTCCTCCATCTTGTAGCTGTAGAACTTATTGGAGACTTCATATATCTCAATCAGGGCATTTGCTTGAAATATTAACTTCAACTCTTGGAACATCTCATATGCTCCATGACATTTAAAACATCATTGAAGTCCCGATTATAAGCCGTAAAGCATGGCACACTGAACTATCGAGTAGTCATCAGCTTTGCTCTGCCAGACGTTCATAACATCTAGAGTTGCTCCTACAGTGGGCTTTGCACCTAGCGGTGCTTCTAGGCCGTAATTCTTCTGTGCAGTAATGATGATAATCCTCAAGTTACGGACCCAGTCCGGGTAGTTGCTACCATCATCTTTCAACTTAGCT
Organism: Triticum dicoccoides; assembly: GCF_002162155.2. Lineage (NCBI taxonomy): Eukaryota > Viridiplantae > Streptophyta > Magnoliopsida > Poales > Poaceae > Triticum > Triticum dicoccoides. The sequence continues at coordinate 186,985,930 of NC_041386.1, read as the reverse complement.
TTCTCTAGGAATGCATTAAAATTCAAAGGAACAGTAGCACGGGCCATTTATCTACAACATCATAGACATGCAAAGTACTATCAGGTACTAAGTTCAAGATAAATTAAAGTTCAATTAATCATATTACTTAAGAACTCCCACTTAGATAGACATCCCTCTAGTCATCTAAATGATCACGTGATCCATATCAACTAAACCATGTGCGATCATCACATGAGATGGAGAAGTTTTCAATGTTGAACTTCACTATGTTGATCATATCTACTATATGATTCACGCTCGACCTTTCGGTCTCAGTGTTCCGAGGCCATATCTGCATATGCTAGGCTCGTCAAGTTTAACCTGAGTATTCTGCGTGTGCAAAACTGGCTTGCACCCGTTGTAGATGGACGTAGAGCTTATCACAGCCGATCATCACGTGGTGTCTCGGCATAACAAACTTTGGCAACGGTGCATACTCAGGGAGAACACTTTTATCTTGAAATTTAGTGAGAAATCATCTTATAATTCTACCGTCAATCAAAGTAAAATAAGATGCACAAAGGATAAACATCACATGCAATCAATATAAGTGATATGATATGGCCATCATCATCTTGTGCTTGTGATCTCCATCTTCGAAGCACCGTCATGATCACCATCGTCACCGGCGCGACACCTTGATCTCCATCGAAGCATCATTGTCGTCTCGCCAACTATTGCTTCTACGACTATCGCTACTACTTAGTGATAAAGTAAAGCAATTACATGGCGATTGCATTTCATACAATAAAGCGACAACCATATGGCTCCTGCCAGTTGCCGATAACTATTACAAACATGATCATCTCATACAAAAATTTATATATCATCACATCTTGACCATATCACATCACCACAAGCCCTGCAAAAACAAGTTACATGTCCTCTACTTTGTTGTTGCAAATTTTACGTGGTTGCTACGGGCTTCTAGCAAGAACCGTTCTTACCTACGCATCAAAACCACAATGATTTTTCATCAAGTGTGTTGTTTTAACCTTCAACAAGGACCTGGCGTAGTCACACTCGATTCAACAAAAGCTGGAGAAACAGACACCCACTAGCCACCTGTGTGCGAAGCACGGCGGAAGAACCAGTCTCATGAACACGGTCATGTAATGTCGGTTTGGGCCGCTTCATCCAACAATACCGCCAAATTAAAGTATGACATGCTGCTAAGCAGTATGGCTATTATCGCCCACAACTCTTTGTGTTCTACTCGTGCATATAACTTCTACGAATAGACCTGGCTCGGATGCCACTGTTGGGGAACGCAATATTTCAAAAAAATTCCTATGAACACGCAAGATCTATCTAGGAGATGCATAGCAACGAGAGGGGGAGAGTGTGTCTACGTACCCTCATAGATCGAAAGAGGAAGCGTTTAATAACGCGGTTGATGTAGTCGAATGTCTTTGTGATCCACCCGATCCAAGTACGGAACGCACAGCACCTCCGCGATCTGCACACGTTCAGCTCGGTGACGTCCCTTGAACTCTTGATCCAGTTGAGGCTGAGGGAGAGTTTCGTCAGCACGATGGTGTGGTGATGGTGATGATGAAGTTACCGACGCAGGGCTTCGCCTAAGCACTACAACAATATGACCGAGGTGTAAAACTGTGGAGGGGGGGCACCACACACGGCTAAAAATCAACTTGTGTGTCTATGGGTGCCCCCCTCCCCCGTATATAAAGGAGGGGAGGAGGAGACCGGCCGGACCTAGAGGGCATGCCCAAGGGGGGAGTCCTACTCCAAGTAGGAATCGGCTCCCCCCTTTCCTAGTCCAAGTAGGAGAAGAAGGAAGGAGAGGGAGAAGGAAAGAGGGGTCGCGCCCCTCCCCTAGTCCTATTCAGACTCCCCTTGGGGGGAGGGGCGCCACCTCTTGGATGCTGCCCTCTCTCTCCCTTGAGGACCACTAAGGCCCATTACTTCCCCGGGGGGTTCGGTAACCCTTCCGGCACTCCGGTTTTATCTGAAACTATCCGGAACAATTTCGGTGTCCGAATAACATTGTCCAATATATCAATCTTTATGTCTCGACCATTTTGAGGCTCCTCATCATGTTCGTGATCTCCTCTGGCACTCTGAACAACCTTTGGTACATCAAATCTCATAACTCATAATACAAATCATCATCAAACGTTAAGCGTGCGGACCCTACAGGTTCGAGAACTATGTAGACATAACCGAGACACATCTTCGGTCAATAACCAATAGCGGAACCCCGATGCTCATATTGGTTCCTACATATTCTACAAAGGTTTTTATCAATCAAACCGCATAACAACATATGTTGTTCCCTTTGTCATCGGTATGTTACTTGCCCGAGATTCGATCGTCGGTATCATCATACCTAGTTCAATCTCGTTACCGGCAATTCTCTTTACTCGTTCCGTAATGCATCATCATGCAACTAACTCATTAATCACTTTGCTTGCAAGGCTTATAGTGATGAGCGTTACCGAGAGGGCCCAGAGATACCTCTCCGAAACATGGAGTGACAAATCCTAATCTTGATCTATGCTAACTCAACAAACACCATCGGAGACACCTGTAGAGCATCTTTATATTCATCCACTTATGTTGTGATGTTTGATAGCACACAAGGTGTTCCTCTGGTATTCGGGAGTTGCATAATCTCATAGTCAGAGGAACATATATAAGTCATGAACAAAGCAATGGAAATAAACTAAACGATCAAAGTGCTAAGCTAACAGAGGGGTCTTGTCCATCACATCATTCTCTGATGTGATCCCATTCATAAAATGACAACACATGTCCATGGCTAGGAAACTTAACCATCTTTGATTAACGAGCTAGTCAAGTAAAGGCATACTAGGGACACTCTGTTTGTCTATGTATTCACACATGTACTAAGTTTCCGGTTAATACAATTCTAGAATGAATAATAAACATTTATCCTGATATACGGAAATATAAATAACAACTTTATTATTGCCTTTAGGGCATATTTCCTTCAGCCTCGAGCCTGGGAGGGCAGCGCTCACCTCGCGAGAAAACTGTTTGAAGATACGCTGAGAGGCTGGGGCCTGAGCGTCACCCAAGATGCAAGTGATGGAGCGAGGCTCCTAGAAGCTGTAACATCCCAAAATACCAATTTGGAATGTAATACATAGGTCATCCATGCATATCATATTTATTGCATTTTGTTATGCGATCCTCAAAATTCTAAGCAACTCAAGGACCCACAGAGAGAGTTGGGGATTTCACTGTTTTCATATTTGAATTTTTTCAAATATTGAAAAGTGGATCACTTTGGTTTTATTGTTTTTCCTCTCCAAAAATATTTCACACTAAGAAACTATATGAGAGGAGATAATATAACTTCTCCAAAATAAATGAAATATTGGAGGAAAACTATTAAAATCAAATAAATATTTTTTTTGGATTTTATTGCTATTTATTTTGAATTAGAAAAAGACATGCATTTTTCAAAATTGCATTTTTGGGCCAAGAAAATGTTCACTTTTTCTAAATATTCTATTTAGACGGTGAAAAATTTGTTTTGGCATTTTTAGATTTTTATTTTATTTTTTAGGATTTGTTTTCGGCGGAATCTGTTTAAAAAATCAACCGACCTAAACGGGTCGTGACCGACCTGGTCTCCTACCGGGCAGGCTTCATAAGCCGCCGCCCGAGGCCGCCGCACGCCACCCGCGCCGCCGCCACCGCCTGCATCCTTTGCCTGCGCCGCTCGCCACCGCGCCGCACGCCGGAGCCGCCGCCGCCGTTCGATGGATCTGCCGTTGTTTTTTTTCGGTTTAGGTAGAAACCGATTTTTTTAACCCTAGATGCGTTTTTTTATCGGTTCGGTTTTCTCGGTTTAGTTATTTAGCGGACGTACGTCCGTTCGTTCGTTTTTACGAACGCTTTTCGCAGGTTAGGATCAGACAGCGAACGTTCATTCGTTAGTCTTTTTCTTTTATTTTATTTTGGGCCATGGACCTATCCGCGACTATTTTTATCGTAGATTAGCCCCTAATCTTCAAACGCTCGCTGTTTCTTAACCGTTTGTCCAAATCCAGTGAAACCAACGCCAAAATCTTCGTCTTGAACCCTTATTTCTGTTTAATTAACTTAAACAAGGCTTTTGACAACTGAAAATTTGGTTGCAAGTAGATTTGACTTCGAAGTTCTTTTGACTGTAGTTTCAGTTCCGTAGCTCCGATTCGATTGATTCTTTTTGTAGATCGAATCACTTTAGTTGAGTTTTCAGATTCGGTCTTCTTATTTGAGTTTTACCAATGCATCTTTGCTTGATTTCTTATGTATGCTATTGTTTGTTTGCGATAGAATTCCCGTAGTGCGCAGCGTGCTACTACGAGTCCCCAGGTTTTGCGGATCATCAGCAAGGCAAGTAACACTTTGATCATACTCTTTTCTTACCCAGTTTTTATGCATTAGTTTCAACCCTAAACATTGCATGAGTAGGATCTCTTAACATGTGGGTTTTTGGGAAGTAGATGATGAGGTAGAACCTATTGCCCTTTTGTTATCAAACCATTGGGAGTTATTTCTACGTTATGCTTATATCGCCATGCTATGCTCGTAGACATGGATTGGGTTTGAGAGTATCCATGACAGATGTGAGATTGTTCATTATTGGTTAACTTAAGGTGGCTACTTAGACACACATCTGGGTGGATTGGTTGTGGGCACCTGGAGAATCCAGTGTTGTCCTAGGATATCCCGGAGTATCCGTGTGATCATCCTATGGTTCGCCACCCGGGCTCAAAGGGATCATAAGATTATTCATGCTAGAAACATCCATGTGCAACCACAAGCTATTATGTGCTCTAGCATAGTGGACTGAGTTGCATGACCTCTTCTAGTGATAGGCTAACAGATGTAGGGGATGTAGGTTGGTACTGTCTACCCGGGGTTAGAATTAATGCTTCTGAAAAACTGTGTCTCAGTCATCCGTTTCTCAAACACCATGTTGTGCGAGAAATCCAACGGAGGAGATCAATTCTTGTGGGGAAAAGTGCGCAAACCTCTGCAGAGTGTACAAACTAATCATGGTTAGCCGTGTCCCCGGTTATGGACATCTTGAGTATCAGGATCTTGGATTATCATATTGATCTCATCACTCTATTACTTAATTTTGTTGGGTTGTTAATTACTTTCTAATTGGGATTGAGTTGGAGGAACCTTCTCAATGTTTAACAACTACCATGATAGTTAAATAAAATATATTCCTTTGTTGTAGGGAAAAATTGGCTTTTCGCAAAAACATTATAACATAGAGCCTCCACCAGCCATATATGCATGTAGTGATAGCATTTATCTGTTGATTGCTCTACTGTGTTATATTGCCAGCATATTCCATGTGCTGACCCATTTTCAGGCCGCAACATATCATGTTGTAGACTTTTCAGACGAAGAGTAAGGTGCGCTAGGTCATTTGTTGTGCACTCAGCTATGCCGTTGGAGTTGATGGACTCACTCTATCTTCCATGTCTTCCGCTGTTATCTTATTTAGATGGCCTTAAGCCATATTTATTATAATAAGTTCTATTTTAAGACATTCAATGTAATAAGTGTGTGATTGCACTCTATTATAAATCCTTCGAGTATTGTGTGTGTCAGCATTACCGATCCAGGGATGACACTTATGCACAGAGACTTGACCATCTGAGGTCGGGTCACCACAAGATGGTATCAAAGCACACGGTGAATGTAGGACACGACCACTAAGGTGAGCCATAGGTCACTCTTCTCTACTCATTTCTGACTTATCTCCATCTTCTACTCTACAGGATGGCAGACACAAGGAATAAGTTTACATAGTCGGATGAAGACACACCTTTTGGACGACACTTGAAGGAAGTCACTAGGTACCTGAACATTGGAACGCCAAGCTTCACCGGGACCTACACTGCCACTTTACCAGAAGAGGAGCATTGGATGATTCGAGTTCAAGTTCCCGGAAGGACATTCACGCCAGTCACTGAGCCCATAGAGTTTTCCTTTGATGCACCAACCTGGAGTCTAGGCAAGAGCATGGCAGCCACATCGCCATGGGGCGCATCGGCGAAGTTTATCACAAGGAGCTTAAGGACACTATCTACAAGATATGTGGGCACTGAGATGAGCAATGGGAGATGATCAGCACCGGGAGGGACAGGTCCATTGCAGCTTTCACCCAGGAGTGAAACTAGCACATTCGTCGACAGGAGAACCAAATGTGCGCAAACATGATAGATTTGAAGAAGGCGATGACCAGGAACACGGAGCTAGAAGAGGAACTCAAGTCTACATGCGATGGATATGAGGAGGAAATCGCAATACTAGTGGAGAAGAATGACGACCTGACAAGGAAGCTAGGAGTATTCATGGGAGACCCTGCGCTAGGAGGAGATGACGACCATCCCAAGGACTACATCATCATTGACGATACCGACTCCGACCCCAGTGATGATGATTATGAAGACGAAGCTGGAGCAGATATCATGGAGTCTTCCACCGATCAAAATTTCTAGATGACCCCCATATGATCAGTAGTATTCCCCTATGTAAATAGTATAGTCCCAGCACTGTAACGGCATATGGGTAGTGATTTCTCATTAGACCTCATTCTATTCTAATTTCTCCCCTCTAAACCCATCAGATGCCTCCGAGACGTGACCCCGGATTTGTCTTCCCACAGGAGCTCACTCAGTAGATCCAACAGCAGAATACACTAATGCAGTTGCTAGTTCAGAATCATGGTAACAACAACAATAACAACAACCCACCGCCACCCCCTCCAGTTGAAAACTTAGCCCGCTTTCTAAGGTTACAGCCGTCGGTTGTCAGATCACGGGTTCCGGCAAATCCTTGAGGTTCAAACATTGGGGTGCGTGTGAAGGTTTTCTCCCTATCGATCCACGCCCTATCTCTCTAAGATCTCGCAGACGAACTCGACGAACTCACAACGCAGAAAGACACAAGATTTATACTGGTTCGGGCCACCACTATGGTGTAATACCCTACTCTAGTGTGGTGGTGGATTACCTCTTGGGCTGAATGATCAATAGCACAAGGGGAGGAACAGCCTCCTGAGGTTGAGGTGTTCTTGTGATTGGTGAACTTGTGTGGGTGAGATGCCTCTCGATCTGTTCTCGCTCCGATTGTCTCTTCCACTTTGGTGGCTAGTTCTACTTATATAGGCCCTGGTCCTCTCCCCAAATATTGAGCGGGAAGGGAGCCAACAATGGCCAATTTGAAAGGGGACAGCTAGAACAGCTTATCCTGACAAAAGCGGTCTTCGCCTGCCAAAGGCTCTGGTGGTGACGCCGTCCTGGGCTCCATGGTGACCTCCGTCCTGCCATCCTTCTGGTCTTGGTCTCTTTGCACCAATATGGAAACCTTTGCTTGATGCCTCGGTACACCGCGCATGCGCTTGCCCCCTTGGCACCAAAGAGGAAGCAAGGACACTGCGCGCTGGTGCCCGCCTAGCGCCCGCCTGGCCTCGATCGTCATGGCTCACGTCACGAGGACCTCGTGAGGTTTGCCTTGCCTTGATCTCTCCGCCCCTCGTGAGCCTGCCTCGCGAGGCCGCTCCTGAGGAGGTCTTGCGTCGTCCTCCTCGCGAGGCTTGGCCCCTTGCGAGGGTCTTGAATGCCTTGTCGATGAAGATGGGTCGTACAGACCTGCCAGCCTAGCCACACCGCGGGCCGCAGGCAGACAAGTCTGGGGACCCCCGTTCCCAGAACGTCGATAGTAGCCCCCAGGCCCATGGCGCGCTCGGGCTTGGCTTCAAGGCGAAGCCAAAGGTCAAGCGGGGAGCGCCGCGGGCCCCAAAAGTCCGCGACCTCGGTTGACGCATGGCGGTTGATTGGATGTGGGCGTCTCTGCTTCTCCACATTGCCTTGGCAATTGCCTGACTTGACAAGTCCCTGCGACATGCAAGGAGAGCCATCATTACCTGTGATCGTGGGGGGTGCTGGTTGGCCTTCTCCTACTATAAATGAGGAAGGGGCGGAGCCCCCGTCTCCCACTTCTTCCCATGTCGCCTTCTTCTTCTTCCTCTGCTCCACTTCTAGCAGCAACTTCAATGGCGCCAATCCGTAGGTTTTTAGTTGAGGAGAAGGGAAAGGTTCTCCTCGACGTGCCAATGCTGCTCCCACCTAAGAAGAGGTCGGTCCACTGTCGCGACACCGCGGAGATATAGGTGGCGACGAGGCCTTGGTGCGACCGGCCTCCTCCTGGGTATCCACTGCCCTTGTACACCCAAGCCGGGGGCTCGGCAGGAAGGAGCAATGAGCGTCGGTGCACGCACCGCGGCCAGGGTCGACGCGCTGCGGCGACGAGTGTCGTCGCTCCTGGAGTCCATGCCACGGACTCCTTACGCGAGGTCGTGCTGTGGGCGGCGATGCCCCCAAGCTCCTGGATCCACTTCCCGCGCTTCTTCTTCGACGTGATGCCACCGAGGGGGCCTCTCGACCTCTGGTTGTAGCATGCCGACTGCGACGCTCCAACGACTAGAGCAGAGGTTGAAATAGTCTCCACCGGCAAGATCTTCATGCCCCGTGGCTGGGGCGAGGTCGCGCGGGTTTGCCGTGCGGAGGGCGCCCTCGCAATCCACTTCAAGTACGACGGTGCCTCCACGCTGTTCTTCAAGTTCTTCAACACGGAGGGTCGCCGCTTGGAGTGTTGCCCCGAAGGGGAGCGCCGGGATGAGGCACGCCCCATGTTGGGGAACGTAGTAATTTCAAAATTTTCATACGCACACGCAGGATCATGGTGATGCATAGCAACGAGAGGGAGAGTGTCGTCCACGTACCCTCGTAGACCGTTAAGTGGAAGCGTTATGACAACGCGGTTGATGTAGTCGTACGTCCTCACGATCGACTGATCCTCAATACCGAACATACGGCACCTCCGCGTTCAGCACACGTTCAGCTCGGTGACGTCCCGCAAACTCACGATCCAGTAGAGCTCGGGGAAGAGTTTCATCAGCACGATGGCGTGGTGACGATGTTGATGAAGCTACCATGGCAGGGCTTCACCTAAGCACCGCTACAGTATGACCGATGTTGATTATGGTGGAGGGGGGCACCGCACATGGCTGGGAGAGATCTTTGTGATCAACTTGTGTGTCTAGAGGTGCCCCCTGCCCCTGTATATAAAGGAGCAAGGGGGAGTCCTGCCGGCCCTTGTTGGTGCGCCAGGAGGAGGAATCATCCTCCTAGTAGGAGTAGGATTCCCCTCTTTCCTACTCCTACTAGGAGGGGGAATGGAAGGGAGAGAAAGAGAAGGAAAGGGGGGCGCCGCCCCCCTCTCCTAATCCAATTCGGACCAGAGGGGAGGGGGCACGCTGCCTGCCCTAGGCTGGCCCCTCTCTCTTTCCCTTATGGCCCAACAAGGCCCATTAGCCCCCGTGGGGTTCTAGTAACCCCTCCGGTACTCCAGTAAAATCCATATTTTACCCAGAACCCTTCCGATGTCAAAATGTAGGCTTCCAATATATCAATCTTCATGTCTCGACCATTTCAAGACTCCTCGTCATGTCCGTGATCATATCCGAGACTTTGAACTACCTTCGGTACATCAAAACATATAAACTCATAAAACCGATTGTCACAGAACTTTAAGCGTGCGGACCCTACATGTTCGAGAATTATGTAGACATGACCGAGACATATCTCTGGTCAATAAGCAATAGCAGAAACTGGATTCTCATATTGGTTCCTACATATTCTACGAAGATCTTTATCGGTCAAACCGCATAACACTATACGTTGTTCTCTTTCTCATCGGTATATTACTTGTCCGAGTTTCGATCGTCGGTATCCCAATACCTAGTTCAATCTCATTATCAGCAAGTCTCTTTACTCGTTTCGTAATGCACTATCCCGCAACTAACTCTTAGTTGCATTTCTTGCAAGGCTTATAGTGATGAGTATTACCGAGAGGGCCGAGAGATACCTCTCCGACAATTGGAGTGACAAATCCTAATCTTGATCTATGCCAACTCAACAAGTACCATCGGAGACACCTGTAGAGCACCTTTATAATCACCCAGTTATGTTGTGACGTTTGGTAGCACACAAAGTGTTCCTCTGGTATTCGGGAGTTGCATAATCTCATAGTCATAAGAACATGTATAAGTCATGAAGAAAGCAATAACAGTAAACAAAAACGATCAAGTGCTAAGCTAACGGAATGGGTCAAGTCAATCACTTCATTCTCCTAATGATGTGATCCCATTGATCAAATAACCACTCATGTCTATGGTTTGGAAACTTAACCATCTTTGATCAATGATCTAGTCAAGTAGAGGCATACTAGTGACACTATCTTTGTCTATGTATTCACACATGTATTGTGTTTCCGGTTAATACAATTCTAGCATGAATAATAAACATTTATCATGAAATAAGGAAATAAATAATAACTTTATTATTGCCTCTAGGGCATATTTCCTTCAGTCTCCGACTTGCACTAGAGTCAATAATCTAGATTACACAGTTATGATTTTAACACTCATGGAGCCTTGATGTTGATCATGTTTTGCTCGTGGAAGAGGCTTAGTCAACGGGTCTGCAACATTCAGATCTGTATATATCTTGCAAATCTCTTTGTCTCCCACCTGAACTTGATCTCGGATGGAGTTGAAGCGTCTCTTGATGTGCTTGGTTCTCTTGTGAAATCTGGATTCCTTTGCCAAGGCAATTGCACCAGTATTGTCACAAAAGATTTTCGTTGGACCCGATGCACTAGGTATGACACCTAGATCGGATATGAACTCCTTCATCCAGACTCCTTCATTCGCTGCTTCCAAAGCAGCAATGTACTCCGCTTCACATGTAGATCCTGCCACGATGCTTTGTTTAGAACTGCTCCAACTGACAGCTCCACTGTTCAATATAAACACGTATCCGGTTTGCGATTTAGAATCGTCCGGATCAGTGTCAAAGCTTGCATCAACGTAACCATTTACGATGAGCTCTTTGTCACCTCCATAAACGAGAAACATATCCTTGGTCCTTTTCAGGTACTTCAGGATGTTCTTGACCGCTGTCCAGTGATCCACTCCTGGATTACTTTGGTACCTCCCTGCAAGACTAATAGCAAGGCACACACCAGGTCTGGTACACAGCATTGCATACATGATGGAGCCTATGGCTGAAGCATATTGAACACTTTTCATTTTCTCTCTATCTTCTGCAGTGGTCGGGCATTGAGTCTTACTCAACTTCACACCTTGTAACACTGGCAAGAACCCTTTATTAGCTTGATCCATTTTGAACTTCTTCAAAACTTTATCAAGGTATGTGCTTTGTGAAAGTCCAATTAAGCGTATTGATCTATCTCTATAGATCTTGATGCCCAAAATATAAGCAGCCTCATCGAGGTCTTTCATTGAAAAACTCTTATACAAGTATCCTTTTATGCTATCCAGAAATTCAATATCATTTCCAATCAACAATATGTCATCCACATATAATATTAGAAATGCTACAGAGCTCCCACTCACTTTCTTGTAAATACAGGCTTCTCGAAAAGTCTGTATAAAACCATATGTTTTGATCACACTATCAGAACATTTATTACAACTCCGAGAGGCTTGCACTAGTCCATAAATGGATCGCTGGAGCTTGCACACTTTGTTAGTACCCTTTGGATCGATAAAACCTTCAGGTCGCATCATATACAACTCTTCTTCTAGAAATCCATTCAGGAATGCAGTCTTTACATCCATTTGCCAAATTTCATAATCATAAAATGCGGCAATTGCTAACATGATTCGAACGAACTTAAGCATCGCTACAGGTGAGAAGGTCTCATCGTAGTCAACTCCTTGAACTTGTCGAAAACCTTTCGCAACAAGTTGAGCTTTATAGACAGTATGATTACTGTCAGCGTCAGTATTCTTCTTGAAGATCCATTTATTCTCAATGGCTTACCGATCATCGGTCAAGTCAACCAAAGTCCAGACTTTGTTCTCATACATGGATCCCATCTCAGATTTCATGGCCTCAAGCCATTTTGCGGAATCTGGGCTCATCATCGCTACCTCATAGTTTGTAGGTTCGTCATGGTCAAGTAGCATGACCTCCAGAACAGGATTACCGTACCACTCTGGTGCGGATCTTGCTCTGCTTGACCTACGAGGTTCGGTAGTAACTTGATCTGAAGTTTCATGATCATCATCATTAGCTTCCTCACTAATTGGTGTAGGTGTCACAGGAACCGGTTTCTGTGACGAACTACTTTTCAATAAGGGAGCAGGTACAGTTACCTCATCAAGTTCTACTTTCCTCGCACTCACTTGTTTCGAGACAAACTCCTTCTCTAGAAAGGATCCATTCTTAGCAACGAATGTCTTCCCTTCGGATCTGTGATAGAAGGTGTACCCAACAGTTTCATTTGGGTATCCTATGAAGACACGTTTCTCCGATTTGGGTTCGAGCTTATCAGGTTGAAGCTTTTTCACATAAGCATCGCAGCCCCAAACTTTAAGAAATGACAACTTTGGTTTCTTGCGAAACCATAGTTCATAAGGCGTCGTCTCAACAGATTTTGATGGTGCCCTATTTAACGTGAATGCAACCATCTCTAAAGCATAACCCCAAAAAGATAGAGGTAAATTAGTAGGAGACATCATAGATCGCACCATATCTAGTAAAATACGATTACGACGTTCGGACACACCATTACGCTGTGGTGTTCCAGGTGGTGTGAGTTGCGAAACTATTTCGCATTGTTTCAAATGTAGACCAAACTCATAACTCAAATACTCTCCTCCACGATCAGATCATAGAAACTTTATTTTCTTGTTATGATGATTTTCCACTTCACTCTCAAATTGTTTGAAATTTTTAAATATTTCAAACTTATGTTTCATTAAGTAGATATACCCATATCTGCTCAAATCATCTGTGAAGGTGAGAAAATAACGATACCCACCGCGAGCTTCAATATTCATCGGACCACATACATCAGTATGTATGATTTCCAACAAGTCTGTTGCTCGCTCCATTGTTCCGGAGAATGGTGTTTTAGTCATCTTGCCCATAAGGCATGGTTCACAAGTACCAAGTGATTCATAATCAAGTGATTCCAAAAGTCCATCAGTATGGAGTTTCTTCATGCGCTTTACACCAATATGACCCAAACGGTAGTGCCACTAATAAGTTGCACTATCATTATCAACTCTGCATCTTTTGGCTTCAGCATTATGAATATGTGTATCACTACTATCGAGATTCAACAAAAATAGACCACTATTCAAGGGTGCATGACCATAAAAGATATTACTAATATAAATAGAACAACCATTATTCTCAGATTTAAATGAATAACCGTATCCCATCAAAGAAGATCCATATATAATGTTCATTCTTAACACTGGCACCAAATAAAAATTATTTAGGTCTAAAACTAATCCCGAAGGTAGATGTAGAGGTAGCGTGCCGACGGTGATCACATCGACTTTGGAACCATTTCCCACGCGCATCGTCACCTCGTCCTTAGCCAGTCTTCGCTTAATCCGTAGTCCCTGTTTCGAGTTGCAAATATTAGCAACAGATTCAATATCAAATACCCAGGTTCTACTGCGAGCTCTAGTAAGGTACACATCAATAACATGTATATCACATATACCTTTGTTCACCTTGCCATCCTTCTTATCCGCCAAATACTAGGGGCAGTTTCGCTTCCAGTGACCAAACTGTTTGCAGTAGAAGCACTCAGTCTCAGGCTTAGGTCCGGATTTGGGTTTCTTCTCTTGAGAAACAACTTGTTTGCCATTGTTCTTGAAGTTCCCCTTCTTCCCTTTACCCTTTTTCTTGAAACTGGTGGTTTTGTTAACCATCAACACTTGATGCTCCTTTTTGATTTCTACCTCCACAGCCTTTAGCATCGCGAAGAGATCGGGAATTGTCTTATTCATCCCTTGCATATTATAGTTCATCATGAAGCTTTTGTAGCTTGGTGGCAGTGATTGAAGAACTCTGTCAATGACACTATCAACAGGAAGATTAACTCCCAGTTGAGTTAAGTGATTATGATACCCAGACATTTTGAGTATATGCTCACTAACAGAACTATTCTCCTCCATCTTGCAGCTATAGAACTTATTGGAGACTTCATATCTCTCAATCCAGGCATTTGCTTGAAATATGAACTTCAACTCCTAGAATATCTCATATGCTGCATGACGTCCAAAATGTCGTTGAAGTCACGGTTCTAAGCTGTAAAGCATGGCACACTGAACTATCGAGTAGTCATCAGCTTTACTCTGCCAGACGTTGTTAATGTCATCAGCAGCATCTGCAGTAGGCTGGCACCCAGTCGTGCTTCCAGGACGTAATTCTTCTGTGAAGCAATGGGATAATCCTCAAGTTACAGACCCAGTCCGTGTAATTGCTACCATCATCTTTCAACTTTCCTTTCTCAAGGAACGCATTAAAATTCAACGGAACAACAGCACGGGCCGTCTATCTACAAAAACATAGATAAGCAAAATACTATCAGCTACTAAGTTCATGATAAATATAAGTTCAATTAATCATATTACTTAAGAACTCCCACTTAGATAGACATCCCTCTAATCATCTAAGTGATCACGTGATCCATATCAACTAAACCATAACCGATCATCACGTGAAATGGAGTAGTTTTCAATGGTGAACATCACTATGTTGATCATATCTACTATATGATTCACGCTCGACCTTTCAGTCTCAGTGTTCCGAGGCCATATCTGCATATGCTAGGCTCGTCAAGTTTAACCTGAGTATTTTGCATGTGCAAAACTGGCCTGCGCCCGATGTAGATGGACATAGAGCTTATCACACCCGATCATCACGTGGTGTCTCGGCAGATGAACTTTGGCAATGGTGCATACTCAGGGAGAACACTTTTATCTTAAAAGTTAGTGAGAGATCATCTTATAATGCCACCGTTAAGCAAAGTAAAATAAGATGAATAAAGGATAAACATAACATGCAATCAATATAAGTGATATGATATGGCCATCATCATCTTGTGCTTGTGATCTCCATCTTCAAAGCACCGTCATGATCACCATCGTCCCCGACGCGACACCTTGATCTCCATTGTAGCATCGTTGTCGTCTCGCCAACTATTGCTTCTATGACTATTGCTATCGCTTAGTGATAAAGTAAAGCAATTATAGGGCGATTGCATTGCATACAATAAAGCGACAACCATATGGCTCTTGCCAGTTGCCGATAACTCCGTTACAAAACATGATCATCTCATACAATAAATATAGCATCATGTCTTGACCATATCACATCACAACATGCCCTGCAAAAACAAGTTAGAGGTCCTCTACTTTGTTGTTGCAAGTTTTACATGGCTGCTACGGGCTGAGCAAGAACCGTTCTTACCTACGCATCAAAACCACAACGATAGTTCGTCAAGTTAGTGCTGTTTTAACCTTCAACAAGGACCAGGCGTAGTCACACTCAATTCAACTAAACTTGGAGAAACTAACACCTGCGAGCCACCTGTGTGCAAAGGACGTCGGTAGAACCAGTCTCCCGTAAGCGTACACACAATGTCGGTCCAGGCCGCTTCATCCAACAATATCGCTGAACCAAAGTATGACATGCTGGTAAGCAGTATGATTTGTATCGTCCACAACTCACATGTGTTCTAGTCGTGCATATAACATCTACGCATAAAACCAGGATCGGATGCCACTGTTGGGGAACGTAGTAATTTCAAAATTTTCCTACGCACATGCAGGATCATGGTGATGCATACCAACGAGAGGGGAGAGTGTCGTCCACATACCCTCGTAGACCGTTAAGCAGAAGCATTATGAAAACACAGTTGATGTAGTCGTACGTCTTCACGATTGACCGATCCTCAGTACCGAACATACGGCACCTCCACGTTCAGCTCGGTGACGTCCCACGAACTCATGATCCAGTAGAGCTCGGGGAAGAGTTTCATCAGCACGACGGCGTGGTGACGATGTTGATGAAGCTACTGCGGCAGGGATTCGCCTAAGCACAGCCACAACATGATCGAGGTGGATTATGGTGGAGGGGGGCACCGCACACGGCCGGGAGACATCTTTGTGATCAACTTGTGTGTCTAGAGGTGCCCCCCTGCCCCTGTATATAAAGGAGCAAGGGGGAGGCCTGCTGGCCCTTGTTGGTGCGCCAAGAGGAGGAATCCTCCTCCTAGTAGGAGTAGGATTCCCCTGTTTCCTACTCCTACTAGGAGGGGGAAATGATGGGAGAGAAAGATAAGGAAAGGGGGGCGCCGCCCCCCCCTATCCTAGTCTAATTCGGACCAGAGGGGAGGGCGTGAGCTGCCTACCCTAGGCCGGCCCCTCTCTCTTTCCCTTATGGCCCAACAAGGCCCATTAGCCCCCGGGGGGTTCCGGTAACCCCTCCGATACTCCAGTAAAATCCCGATTTTACCCGGAACTCTTCATATGTCCAAATGTAGGCTTCCAATATATCAATCTTCATGTCTCGACCACTTCGAGACTCCTCGTCATGTCCGTGATCATATTTGGGGCTCTGAACTACCTTAGGTACATATAAACTCATAAAATCGATTGTCACATAACTTTAAGCGTGCGGACCCTACGGGTTCGAGAACTATGTAGACATGACCGAGGCATGTCTCCTGTCAATAACCAATAGCGGAACCTGGATGCTCATATCGGTTCCTACATATTCTATGAAAATCTTTATCAGTCAAACCGCATAACACTATACGTTGTTCTCTTTGTCATCGGTATATTACTTGCCCGAGATTCGATCATCGGTATCCCAATACCTAGTTCAATCTCATTATCGGAAAGTCTCTTTACTCGTTTCGTAATGCACTATCCCGCAACTAACTCATTAGTTGCATTGCTTGCAAGGCTTATAGTGATGTGTATTACCGAGAGGGCCCAAAGATACCTCTCCGACAATCAGAGTGACAAATCCTAATCTTGATCTATGCCAACTCAACAAGTACCATCGGAGACACCTGTAGAGCACCTTTATAATCACCCAGTTATGTTGTGACGTTTGGTAGCACACAAAGTGTTCCTCCGGTATTTGGGAGTTGCATAATATCATAGTCATAAGAACATGTATAAGTCATGAAGAAAGCAATAGCAGTAAACAAAAATGATCAAGTGCTAAGCTAACGGAATGGGTCAAGTCAATCACATCATTCTCCTAATGATGTGATCCCATTGAACAAATAACAACTCATGTCTATGGTTCAGAAACTTAACCATCTTTGATCAATGAGCTAGTCAAGTAGGGGCATACTAGTGACACTATGTTTGTCTACGTATTCACACATGTATTATGTTCCCGGTTAATACAATTATAGAATGAATAATAAACATTTATCTTGAAATAAGGAAATAAATAATAACTTTATTATTGCCTCTAGGGCATATTTCCTTCACCCCGCTGCGGCTGCTCCAGCAGCAGCGGCTCTCCCGAGCTATAAGAGACTCTGGAGACGAGCGACGACATCTACATGCCCTGAGCTCTCGCCGCTCTTGGAGCAGGGCCACAACGTCCGGGCACCGTCGTCGCTGATCTAGATGGGGTTGGCGCCGGCCTCCCGCGGCCCACTATTGATGATGGCGTCGGTCGCGGGGGTATGTAGATAGGATTCTCCTAGGTTCTCGTCCTTTGTTCCCTGTGAGGAATCGAGAAGTACCCCGTGGGGGAGTGTAAAGAGTCTGCAATGTATTTTATTGATGTTATCCCAATTAAGGAAGCCTTGTGAGCGCAAGTCCTGTTTAGGCTCTGTCTTCCCTTTCAAATCTCGCGACAGCTTGTTGCTCTACGCTGATAGGTCCCGGTCCCCAGGCAAGCTTCAGCCGTCGCTGGTATGCCAGGTCGCGTGCCATGGTCAAGGCCAGGAGGTGAGCGGCCCGAGGTCCAGTAAGAGCTCCTGAGGCACGATGCTCAGGGGGTCCCCTTTAGTGCTCAAGTAGCCGTGGTAAGATAAGAAAAGGTAGCAACATTGCCGCAATAGGGCTGTCGTGAGCGTGTCCCCTAGGTCCCAACGATTAGTTGATCTGAGCTTGTGACTTATCTTGGCGGTCCGGGGTCGATTCTTCGTGATGCGCCAGGCCTGTGCGCGAACATCCGTAGCGTAGCTAGGTCAGGCCCATACGAGTCGTCCCCCTTCATATGCTCTCCTTTGTGCTCTCCGTCCTCAGGCCCCGGCCCTCGAGCGAGCCCAGCCACCGCTGGTATGCCAGGCCGCATGCCGTAGTCAAGCCCAGGGTGTGAGGGCTGGAGAGCCAGTAAGAGCTGCTGAGTAGCGATGCTCAGGAGCCCCCTTTTAACGTGCAAGTGGATTACTTGGAAGAGGTGGGAGCTCATGGTGCCGCCTGGTGTTATCCTTGTGAGATTCCTGCGAGCCAGCACAAGGAAGAACGCGATCTGCCGTTATGGTTACCAGCCTGCCGCTGGTTGCTCCGTGAGGGGGTGAAGGCACTGAGGGCCTGGTGAGGTGACATGCACGGGGCGTGCTGCGAGCTAGAGCTCGACCACTCAGGTTTATCGACGTGGTAGGGACGGACGTGTACACCAGCGTCGTGCCGGCATGAGGAGTCCTTGTGGGAGGCGACGATTGAGCAGGTAGTAATCATAGGTAGATCAAACATGAGAATAGCAGGCTTAAGTAAGTGCACGAGGGATACGTGCCACTGGGTCAGGCCCGAGCGGCTTGGGGGTGATGCAGCCCGAGGGGCGCTCCCAACAAGGTAAGCTAAAGACATAAAAAGAGATACATGCCACAGGGATGGACCCACGCGGCCTGGGAATGATGCAGCCCGAGGGGCGCTCCCAGCTATATGAACTTGGAAATATGTCACCTGGTTATGTTGACAAAGGAGAGTTGGGGCAGCTGAAGGTGCACGGCGAAGGGGTTGCTCCTCACGAGCCTCCGAAGCTCTGAGCCTCGGGAGGCTCTGGGGGCTCAGGTGGTTCCTTGAGGACCGTCTCCTTCTCCACCAGGACAGCGTGGTGCCTGGCCTCCTAAGCCGCTAGGATGCGCTGCAAGTTGCGCTAGTAGGCGGATGATACACTTGGCAGGCCAAAGGGCATGCGAACGTAGCTGTGCGGTGGGCCCTCGCAGCGTCCCACGCGCGAAGGCTAGAAAAAGCTCCTGAGAAGTGGCCCTATTGAGCACTGGAACGTCGATGCAGACACGCAGCCCGGCATCCTCGCCTAGATGGGAAGCTGCATCTCGTGAGCGTCGGTCAGTGTGCATGGCCCTTGCGTCTTGCAATTCCTGGGTGGTCTTGGTGATGAACTCCTGAACGGTGGGCAATCCTTGCCCTGTGCCATCCTGAGGGAAACGTGCCGCGAAGCACGCCTCTAGGTGGTGCCCAAGCACCTCCCTCGTGATGTGAGCAATGTCTGAGGCCTTCTAGAAGAAAGCCCCTGAGCCCTTCCCGAGAAGGGCGCCGGGCACGCCTTCCTATGCGATGGAGGGAGGCGCCCCTGGAGAGGGCGCTGATCCTGACGAGGCTCTGGCTGTGATGCCACCCTCCTGAGGTCCTGCACGTCACAGTTGCTTCTTCTTCTTGGGGATGGCCTCGGGAGGGCCCTCGCCCTTGCTATCGGTGTCGTCGATTGCTGCAGCTTGGAAGGCACGCTCGAGGGAGCACACCACATCTCTTTCTTCACATGGGACCGTGATGATCCCGTTGCTTCCCGGCATCTTGAGGACATTGTAGCCGTGATTGGTCACCGCCATGAACTTGGCCAGGGCTGGATACCCGAGGATGGCATTGTACGGCAGACGATTGTGCACGACGTCGAAGTTGATGAGCTCGGTGCGGTTGTTCTTGCGTTCCACGAAGGTGACAGGGAGGCGGACCTGCCCTATTGGTGTGGTGGAACCATCGGTCACTCCTGAGAAAGGCTTGGTGGGCTGAAGCTGGTCATACGACACTTGGAGGCTGTTGAACGTGTCGACGGACAGGACGTTGAGCCCTGCGCCGTCGTCGATGAGGGTCTTGGTAACTTGCACATTGCTGATGACTGGGGAGCAAAGCATTGGGAGGTCGCCAGCGGTAGCTGCTCACTTGAGCTGGTCTGCTGAGTTGAACGTGATGGGGCACTGGGACCATCTGAGCGGGCATGTGGCCTCGAGCTTGGGGAGGACTGCACTCACTTCATGAGCAAACTGCTTGAAGATACACTGCGAGGCAGGGGCCTGGGCTCCGCCCAAGATGCAGGCGATAACACGCGGTTCCTAGAACCCCCAGCCCCCCAGTCCTAATGGTGTTCGTCATTCCTTCTTGGCGGTGGCGGCAGCGGAGGGAGTCCGGCGTTCCCTTGAGGATGATCCTCGCGAGGCTGATCCCTCCAGGCACCCTCGCGAGGCTGATCCTGCCAGTGGTCCTCGCGAGGCCGGTCGCGCCACTCCTGGCATGGGCCACAATCGTCCCACCGTCCGCCACCACATCCTCCTCCTCAACCGTAGCCCCAGTCGTCGCGCTCAGGGCGCCGACCGAAGCGTCCTTCGCGAATGGCTCTAAGCTCTTGACAGTTGTTGGTGTTGTGGGTGTTCAGGTTGTGGAAGGCGCAGAATGGACGGCTGCTCTTGGATGACTCCGGTTGGTCTCTGCCACGCTTGGTGTCTGGTTCCACTGCGAGCACGGCTGCTCCCTTGCGCTTCACGTCCTTGGCCTTGGTAATCTTCTCCTCTGGGTCTGCAACAGGGAGCTCGATGAGGGAGAGGTGCCCCTCCTCAGCTCTAGCACACTTGGTCGCGATGTTGAACAGCTCCAGGGTCGTGCTCAACTCTTCATGGATGGTGAGCTCCTCCTTCATCTTGAAGTCGCGGACACCGTCGGAGAATGCTGAGATGATGGCCTCGTCGGTCACCTTGGGGATCTTGATCCATGCGCTGTTGAAGCGCTGAATGTACTTCTGCGGGGTCTCTCCTAGTTGTTGCTTGATGCGGCACAGGTCGCCCACGACCCGGGGGGTGGTCGCGACTACCCTGGAAGTTGGCAATGAAGCAGTTGCGCATTTCGTCCCAGGAGGAAATTGAGATTGGAGGCAGGTTCAGAAGCCAGGAGCGGGCGCCCTCCTTGAGAGCCATGGGAAACCAGTTCGCAATGACTTTCTCGTCGCTGTTGGCCGCTTCGATTCTCAGCTCGTAGAGCTGCAAGAACTCCTCGGGGTCGGGGCTGTCATCATAGCAAGGAGGAAGATCCGGCTTGAACTTGCCCGGCCAGGCGACACTATGCAGCTCGGGGGTGAAAGCACGGCAGCCAGCTGTGGTCTCCGGGACCCGCCTTGGGGTGGAACTTGGTCTTGATGGGGTCCACGCCCTGCCGCTACGGGTGGCGCGCGATCTTGCCTCAGCAGCCGGTCCCGGTGTTGTGGCGCGAGGAGCGGCGGAGCATTTTCTTGCGGTTGAGGGACTTCTTGATAGCTTCTTTCTTCACGCGCAGGCGCAGGGCGTGGCGGGTCGCGCCATGGAGTCGCGCACCTTGGCACCAGGGCGCCGTCTTGGGGCAGAGGTGGTAGTGGCGCTCCGTGAGCTACGTCGCCCGTAGCTGGCGGAGGGCGAGCCGGAGAGAGGGACGGCGCAGGGGAGCCCCCTACGACGTGGACAAGCTCGGCGATGCGGTCGAGCCAGTCCTCGTAGAGGTCGTCAACCGGGCGGTAGCGCAGGAGATCATGCGCCATGAGGAGCGCAGCCCATGCATCCATGGGAGGGCGACGTGCATGGGAAGAAGAACCGGCCGAGGTCAGCGATGGAGTGGTGGTGCGGCCGTCCCACCGCATCGAGGGGTGCAGTGAGGATGCTTGCTGCTCGTACCCCGCCGGGCTGGTGGCGGCATTGGCGGCAGGTGATGGGGAACGACGAGGCGGCCTGCCAACGGGAGCCGTCTAAGCGATGTGGGCGGCGAGGGCAGCCCGACGCTCAGCACGAGTGCGGCGCGTGACTACCATGGAGACGATGAAGCAACGGGGCGCGGAGCGATGGAAGGAAGCTTCAGCGCACCCCTACCTAGAGCGACAAATGTCAGATCACGGGTTCCGACAAACCCTTGAGGTTCGAACACTGGGGTGCGCGTGAAGGTTTTCTCCCTATCAATCCACGCCCTAGCTCTCTAAGATCTCACAGACGAACTCGACGAACTCACAACACAGAAAGACACAAGATTTATACTGGTTCGGGGCACCGTTGTGGTGTAATACCCTACTCCAGTGTGGTGGTGGATTACCTCTTGGGCTGAATGATGAACAGTACAAGATGAAGAACAACATCCTGAGGTTGAGGTATTCTTGTGCTTGGTGAACTTGTGTGGGTGAGATTCCTCTCGATCTGTTCTCGATCCAATTGTCTCGTCCACTGTGGTGGCTAGTTCTACTTATATAGGCCCTGGTCCTCTCCCCAAATATTGAGCGGGAAGGGAGCCAACAATGACCAATTTGAAAGGGGACAACTAGTACAACTTATCCTGACAAAAAGCGGTCTTCGCCTGCCAAAGGCTCTGGTGGTGACGCCGTCCTGGGCTCCATGGTGACCTCCGTCCTACCGTCCTTCTGGTCTTGGTCTCGTTGCACCAATATGGAAACCTTTGCTTGATGCCTCGGTACTCCTCGCCTGCGCTTGCCCCTTGGCACCAAAGAGGAAGCAAGGACACTGCACACGCTGGTGCCCGCCTGGCCTCAATCATCGTGGCTCACGTCACGAGGACCTCGCGAGGTTTGCCTTGCCTTGATCTCTTTGCCCCTCGTGAGCCTGCCTGGCGAGGCCACTCCTGAGGAGGTCTTGCGTCGTTTGCCTCGTGAGGCTTGGCCCCTCATGAGGGTCTTGAATGCCTTGTCGATGAAGATGGGCCATACAGACCTGCCAGCCCAGCTACGCCGCGGGCCGCAGGCAGGCAAGTCTGGGGACCCCCGTTCCCAGAACATCGACACCGTTGTTTTCCAGTAGCACCGAGCCGATAGTTGCTGATGATTGGCTACGCATGATAGGAAGAGAGTTGACCACTGTAGGTTGCACAGATGCTGAGAAGGTGCGATTTGCCGCACACCAATTGGATGGACCTGCAGCCTCATGGTGGGAGAATTACACAGCCACTTTTCCTATAGCCAATGTCACATGGGAGCAGTTTCAGCAAGCATTCCGCACTGCTCATGTTTCAACTGGAGCTATGTGCATGAAGAAGCGTGAGTTTCGCAACTTATGCCAGGGCAACCGTACTATGGGGTAGTACGTGGGTGAGTTTAGCAAGTTAGCTCGATATGCCCCAGATGACGTGGCCACCGATGGCGCGAAATGGGAGAAGTTTATGGAAGGGCTAAATGATGAGATGAGTATGCAGTTAATGGTGGCAACATTTAACAACTACCAGGAGTTGGTAGATAAGGCTCTTATGATTGAAGGGAAGCAGTAGCAGATTGAGAGCCACAAAAGGAAGAATGGACAAGGGAGGTGCAATTCAGGAGCTCAGCAGAAACCTCGTTTCACCCCGAACTCGGGAGGATATACCCGTAACCATGGAGGACATAACCACAATGGAGGAAGTTCGCATAACCACAGTGACCCCAAGAATGGAAACGGGAATGGATCAGGCAGTAATCAGAATCGCTCTAACCCAGCAACACCCCCCAAGAGGGATCTATGTCATGTTACTTGCTTCAAGTGTGGGAAGACTGGACATTACGCTACCGGATGTCCTGAAGCAAAGAATGGAAATGGCAATGGAAGCTTTGGGAAGAAGCCCAACCCTTTCAACAAGGGACAAGTGAACCACGTGAACATGGAGGAGGTTGAAGAGCAGCCAGATGCAGTTATCGGTAAGTCTTTGGTTAAGTCATTTACTGCTCTCGTTCTTTTTGATACTGGTGCATCGCATTCATACATTTCAAGGGGATTTGTGGACAAGTTTAAGTTACCCACCTTAGCCCTTAGGACACCCTTGTTAGTAAGCTCACCGGGAGCAGAATATATGGCCAGCCGATGGTGTGAACGGTTACCCCTAAACATTGGCAGCCATGTTTTCCCCTCAGACCTAATAATTCTGGAGTCACAAGGATCAGACGTGATAATTGGTATGTATTGGCTATCGAAGTATGGAGGACACATTGATTGTCCTAGTAGGTCAATTCTGCTCACCACCCTGGAGGGTAAAAGGATTAAGTATGTATCCAGGCATACACCAAAGAGGACTCACGTAAACTTCCTCACAGGCGTTGTTCAAGATGAGGTGCCTATAGTGAAGGATTACCCGGATGTATTTCCAGAGGAACTACCAGACATGCCACCGGATCGATACATTGAGTTTTTGATAGAGCTATTGCCAGGCACTGGACCAATATCAAAGAGACCATACCGGATCCCCGCAAATGATCTAGAGGAGATTAAGAAACAGATTAAGTAGTTATTGGAGAAAGGTTACATTCGACGAAGCTCGTCACCATGGGGAGCCCCAGTGCTCTTGGTTGAGAAGAAGGATAAATCTCTGAGAATGGTGGTTGACTATCGTGCATTGAATGAAGTGATGATCAAGAACAAGTACCCACTGCCGATGATCAATTATTTGTTTTACCAACTACAAGGAGCTAAAGTATTTTCCAAGATCGATCTACAATCAGGGTGCCACTAGCTGAAGATCCGAGAACACGATATACCTAAGACAGCTTTCACCACAAGGTACGGGCTATACGAGTACACAGTTATGTCATTTTGATTGACTAACGCCCCTTCCTATTTCATGAGTATGATGAATAAGGTGTTCATGGAGTTCTTGGATAAGTTTGTCGTGGTATTCATTGATGATATTCTGGTATACTCGAAGAATGAAGAGGAACACAAGGAGCACTTGCATTTAGTTCTCGAGAAGCTCAAAGAACATCAGTTATATGCCAAGTTCAGCAAATGTGAGTTTTGGTTGAAGGAAGTTGGATTCCTTGGACATGTTATATTAGGAGAAGGTATAGCAGTAGACCCTACAAAGGTTCAGTCAGTCACTAAGTAGTTGGCACCCACTTCAGTTGGAGAGATCTGCAATTTTCTGGGACTCACGGGATATTATAGGAGATTCATTGAGAATTTCTCAAAGATTGCGAAGCTCATGACAGAGTTGTTGAAGAAGGACACCAAGTTCAAATGGACGGAAGAATCTGAGGCTAGTTTTCAGGAGTTGAAGAAACATTTGACTACAGCCCCAGTGCTGATTCTGGCAGATATACGCAAGGATTTCCATGTGTATTGCGACGCGTCTCTCTTAGGACTTGGAGGTGTACTTATGCAAGATAAAAGAGTTGTTTCGTATCCCTCATGTCAGCTTCGACCACATGAGTTGAATTATGCCATGCATGATTAGGAGTTAGCAGCAGTAGTGCATGCGCTCAAGACCTGGAGGAATTTTTTATCGGAAATCATTGTGACGTGTACACGGATCATAAGAGTTTGAAGTACATTTTCACATAGAACGAGTTGAATCTCAGGCAAAGGAGATGGTTGGAGCTTATAAAGGATTATGATATGAAGTTGCACTATCATCCAGGAAAGGCCAATGTCATAGGAGACGCTTTGAGCCGGAAGAGTTATGCCAATACCCTCGTAAACGGAGGATTACCAGAGGAGTTAGCTGAGGATCTCCGGGAACTTCGTTTGGAGATAGTTCCTAGAGGTTTTATTGCAGCATTGGAGGTTCAGTCAACATTATTGGGAAAGATTCGAGAAGCTCAGAAGGATGACAAAGAAATTGCCGAGATAAAGCAGAAAATGAGCAAGGGAAAGGCCAAAGGTTTTCGTGAGGATGATCACGACACCTTGTGGTTTGAGGACCGTGTTTATGTACCCAATAATGCAGAGATCAGGAAGTTGATACTTCAGGAGGCTCATGACTCGCCATACTCGATACACCCCGGAAACACCAAGATGTATTTGGATTTGAAGGAGCGTTTCTGGTGGACTGGTATGAAGAAGGATATTGCCGAGTATGTAGCCGTATGTGATGAATGTCAGAGAGTGAAGGCAGAACATCAGAAGCCAGCAGGACTACTGCAACCTATGCCGATACCTGAATGGAAGTCGGATAAGCTTGGCACGGATTTTATCACCGGATTACCTAGGACTTGATCGGGATATGACTCTATCTGGGTAATAGTTGATCGGTTGACCAAAGTGGCTCACTTTGTCCCAGTGAAAACCACCTATACAATCGCGAAGTTGGCCAAGATATATATGACTAGGATCGTATGTCTACGTGGAGTTCCGAGGACTATCGTATCAGATAGAGGAACACAGTTTACTTCAAAGTTTTGGCACCAGCTGCACTAGACTTTGGGAACCAGGCTAGAGTTTAGTACTGCCTTTCATCCACAGATAGATGGACAGATCGAGAGAGTCAATCAGATTCTGGAGGACATGCTGAGAGCTTGTGCGCTTGATTATGGATCTAGTTGGGATGAAAATTTGCCTTACGCGGAGTTCCCATACAACAATAGCTACCAGGCCAGTTTGAAGATGGCACCTTTCGAAGCTTTATATGGACAGAGGTGCAGGACACCGTTGATGCGGAATGAAGTTGGAGACTGTCAGTTGTTTGGACCAGATTTAATTAAAGAGTCAGAAGAGAAGGTTAAACTGATTCGAGACAGATTGAAGGTAGCTCAGTCCAGTCACTGAGTGGTTGGCACCCACTTTACATGGAGAGATCCGCAGTTTTCTGGGACTCGTGGGATATTATAGGATATTCATTGAGAATTTCTCAATGATTGCGAAACCCATGATGGAGTTGTTGAAGAAGGACACCAAGTTCAAATGGACGGAAGAATGTGAGGCCAGTTTTCAGGAGTTGAAGAAACGTTTGACTATAGCCCCAGTGTTGATTCTGCCAGATATACGCAAGGACTTCCAAGTGTATTGTGACGCGTCTCTCTTAGGACTTGGAGGTGTACTTATTCAAGACAAAAGAGTTGTTTCGTATCCCTCACGTCAGCTTCGGCCGCATGAGTTGTGTTATGCCACGCATGATTTGGAGTTAGCAGCAGTAGTGCATGCGCTCAAGACCTGGAGGCATTTTTTATTGGAAATCATTGTGACGTGTACAAGGATCATAAGAGTTTGGAGTACATTTTCACACAGAAGGAGTTGAATCTCAGGCAAAGGAGATGGTTGGAGCTTATAAATAATTATGATATGAAGTTGCACTATCATCCAGGCAATTCCAATGTCATAGCAGACGCTTTGAGCCGGAAGAGTTATGCCAATACCCTCGTAAACGGAGGATTACCAGAGGAGTTAGCTGAGGATCTCCGGGAACTTTGTTTGGAGATAGTTCCTAGAGGTTTTGTTGCAGCATTGGAGGTTCAGTCAGCATTATTGGGAAAGATTTGAGAAGCTCAGAAGGATGACAAAGAAATTGCCAAGATAAAGTAGAAAATGAGCAAGGGAAAGGCCAAAGGTTTTCGTGAGGATGAGCACGACACCTTGTGGTTTGAGGACCGTGTTTATGTACCCAATAATGCAGAGATCAGGAAGTTGATACTTCAGGAGGCTCATGACTCGCCATACTCGATACACCCCGGAAACACCAAGATGTATTTGGATTTGAAGGAGCATTTCTGGTGGACTGGTATGAAGAAGGATATTGCCGAGTATGTAGCCATATGTGATGTATGTCAGAGAGTGAAGGCAGAACATCAGCAGCTAGTAGGACTACTGCAACCTATGCCGATACCTGAATGGAAGTCGGATAAGCTTGGCACGGATTTTATCACCGGATTACCTAGGACCCAATCGGGATATGACTCTATCTGGGTAGTAGTTGATCGGTTGACCAAAGTGGCTCACTTTATCCCAGTGAAAACCACCTATACAAGTGCGAAGTTGGCCAAGATATATATGACTAGGATCGTATGTCTGTGTGGAGTTCCGAGGACTATCACATCAGATAGAGGAACATAGTTTACTTCAATGTTTTGGCACCAGCTGCACTAGACTTTGGGAACCAGGCTAGAGTTTAGTACTGCCTTTCATCCACAGACAGATGGACAGACCGAGAGAGTCAATCAGATTCTGGAGGACATGTTGAGAGCTTGTGCACTTGATTATGGAATTAGTCGGGATGAAAATTTGCCTTACGTGGAGTTCTCATACAACAATAGCTACCAGGCCAGTTTCAAGATGGCACCTTTCGAAGCTTTATATGGACAGAGGTGCAGGACACCATTGATGTGGGATGAAGTTGGAGACCGTCAGTTGTTTGGACCAGATTTAATTAAAGAGTCAGAAGAGAAGGTTAAACTGATTGGAGATAGACTGAAGGTAGCTCAGTCCAGGAAGAAAAGTTATGCAGACTGAAAACGCAAGGAGGTAGTTTATGAAATCAGAGATATAGCCTATCTTCGTGTGTCACCTCAGCGAGGAGTTAAACATTTTGGAGTCAAGGGAAAGTTAGCCCCAAGATTTGTAGGACCATACCGAGTTTTGGGACGTATGGGAGAAGTAGCCTACAAGTTGGAGTTACCCGAAGGACTGTCAGGAGTTCATGATGTGTTTCACATTTCCCAGTTGAAGAAGTGCCATGCAGAGATGGCTGATATTCCTCTGAGAGATACAGTGCCCCTGGAAGCAATTCAGCTGGATAGTGATCTAACCTATGAGGAGAAACCTGTCAAGATTCTCGAGTTTGCCAGCCGGATCACACGCAGTAAGGTTATCAAGTTTTGCAAAGTTGAGTGGAGCCACCATACCGAGGATGAAGCCACCTAGGAATGAGAGGATGATCTATGGAAAGACCACCCACACCTATTTCCTAGCCAACCCAAATCTCGAGGGCGAGATTCATCTTAAGGGGGGTAGGTTTGTACCATCCCAAATTTCCAATTTGGAATGTTATACATAGGTCATCCATGCATATCATATTTTATTGCCTTTGTTTTGCGATCCTCGAAATTCCAAGCAACTCAAGGACCCACGGAGGAAGATGGGGATTTCACTGTTTTCATATTTGAATTTTCTCAAATATTGAAAAGTGGAACACTTTGGTTTTATTGTTTTTCCTCTCCAAAAATATTTCATCTTAAAAAACTATATGAGAGGAGATAATATGACTTCCAAAATAAATGAAACATTGGAGGAAAAATATTAAAATCAAATAATTTTTTTGGATTTTATTGCTATTTTATTTGA
This sequence comes from Triticum dicoccoides, assembly GCF_002162155.2. Lineage (NCBI taxonomy): Eukaryota > Viridiplantae > Streptophyta > Magnoliopsida > Poales > Poaceae > Triticum > Triticum dicoccoides. Next base: position 186,956,767 of record NC_041386.1, on the reverse strand, counting down.
ATTAGAAAAAAACATGCATTTTTCAAAATTGCATTTTTAGGCCAAGAAAATGTTCACTTTGTTCTAAATATTCTATTTAGACGGTGAAAATTTTGTTTTGGCATTTTTAGATTTTTATTTTAATTTTCAGGATTTTTTCGGTGAAATCTGTTTTTTTAAGTCAACCGACCTGGTCTCCTGCCGGGCAGGCTTTATAAGCCGCCGCCCGAGGCCGCCCCAACCCACCAAGCCGCCCCGCCCCGCAAACCCTAACCCTAGCGCCGCCGCCGCCGCGCACGCCGCCTGCGCCGCCCCCCGTGCCGCACGCCACCCGCGCAGCCACGCCGCATGTCGGAGCCGCCGCCGCCATTCGCCACACCCGCCATTGGTTTTTTTCCTGTTTAGGTAAATATCGACCAGTTTTTTTAAAACTATAGATGCGTTTTTTTATTGGTTCGGTTTTCTCGGTTTACTTATTTAGCGGACGTCCGTCCGTTCGCTCGTTTTTATGAACGCTTTACGCCGGTTAGGATCAGACAGCGAACATTCATTCGTTAGTCTTTTCCTTTTATTTCATTTTCGGCCAGGGACCTATCTGCGATTATTTTTATCGCAGATTAGCCCCTGATCTTCAAACGCTCGCTGTTTCTTAACCGTTTGTCCAAATCCAGTGAAACCAACGCCAAAATTTTCGTCTCGAACCCCTCTTTCTATTTAATCAACCTGAACAACGTTTTTGACAACTTAAAATTTGGTTGCAAGCAGTTTCGATTTCGAAGTTCTTTTGACCATAGTTTCAGTTCCGTAGCTCCGACTCGATTGATTCTTTTTGCAGATCGAATCTCTTTAGTTGAGTTTTTAGATTCGGTCTTATTATTCGAGTTTTACCCGTGCATCTTTGCTTGATTGCCTATGTATGCTATTGTTTGTTTGCGATAGAATTCTCGGAGTGCGCAGCATGCTACTACGAGTCCCTAGGTTTTGCGGATCATCAGCAAGGCAAGTAACACTTTGATCATACTCTTTTCTTACCCAGTTTTTATGCATTAGTTTCAACCCCAAACATTGCATGAGTAGGATCTCTTAACATGTCGGTTTTTGGGAAGTAGATGATGAGGTAGAACCTATTTCCCTTTTATTATCAAACCCTTGGGAGTTACTTCTACGTTATGCTTATATCGCCATGCTATGCTCATAGACGTGTATTGGGTTTGAGAGTATCCATGACAGATGTGAGATTGTTAATTAATGGTTAACTTAAGGTGGCTACTTAAACACACATCTGGGTGGATTGGTTGCGGGCACCTGGAGAATCCAGTGTTGTCCTAGGATATCTCGGAGTGCCAGTGTGATCATCATATGGTTCTCCACCAAGGCTCAAAGAGATCATAAGATTATTCATGCTAGAAACATCCGTGTGAAGCCACAAGCTATTATGGGCTCTAGCATAGTGGAGTAAGTTGCATGACCTCTTCCAGTGGTAGGCTAGCAGATGTAGGGGATGTAGGTTGGTACTGTCTACCCAGTGTTAGAGTTAATGCTTCTAAAAAACTGTGTCTCGGTCATCCATTTCTCAAACACCATGTAGTGCGAGAAATCCAATGGAGGAGATCGAGTCTTGTGGGGAAAAGTGCGCAAACCTCTGCAGAGTGTACAAACTAATCATGGTTAGCCGTGTCCCTGGTTATGGACATCTTGAGTATCAGGATCTTGGATTATCATATTGATCTCATCACTCTATTACTTAATTTGTTGGGTTGTTAATTACTTTCTAATTGGGATTGAGTTGGAGGAACCTTCTCAATGTTTAACAACTACCATGATAGTTAAATAAAATATATTCCTTTGTTGTAGGAAAAAATTGGCTTTTCGCAAAAACATTATAACCATAGAGCCTCCACCAACCATATATGCATGTAGTGATAGCCTTTATCTGTTGATTGCTCTACTGTGTTATATTGCCAGCATATTCCATGTGCTGACCCGTTTTCGGGCTGCAACATATCATGTCGCAGACTTTTCAGACGAAGAGTAAGGTGCGCTAGGTTGTTTGTCATGCACTTAGCTATGCCGTTGGAGTTGATGGACTCACTCTATCTTCCAAGTCTTCTGCTGTTATCTTATTTAGATGACCTTAAGCCATATTTATTGTAATAAGTTCTCTTTTGAGACATTCGATGTAATAAGTGTGTGATTGCACTCTGTTATAAATCCTTCGAGTACTGTGTGTGTCAGCATTACCGATCGAGGGATGACACTTATGCACAGAGACTTGACCATCTGAGGTCGGGTCGCCACAGAAGCCCCCAGCCCCATCGTCCTGATGATGGTCATCATTCCTTCTTGGTGGTGGCATCAGCGGAGGGAGGTGAGCGTTGCCCTGAGGGCGGTCCTCACGAGGCTGGTCTCTCCAGGCGCCCTCGCGAGGCTGGTCCTGCCAGTGATCCTCACGAGGCCGGTCATGCCACTCCTGACGGGGGCCGCGGTCGTCCCAGCGTCCTCCACTTCGTCCTCCTCCTCGGTCGTTGCCTCGGTCATTGCGCTTGGGGCATCGGCCAAAGCGCCCATCGCGGATGGCCCCGAGCTCTTGACAATCGTTGGTGTTGTGGATGTGCACGTTGTGGAAGGCGTAGAATGGGAGGTTGGCCTTGGATGACTCGGGATGATCACAGCCACGCTTCATCTCCAGCTCCACCGCGAGCACATCAGCCCCCTTGCGCTTCACGTCCTTGGTCTTGGTCTTCTTGTCTTCTGGGTCGGCTGCTGGAAGCTCTAGGAGGGAGAGGCGTCCCTCCTCAGCCCTTGTGCACTAGGTTGCCATGTTGACATCTGCAGAGCTATGCACATGTCTTCGTGTATGGCGACCTCCTCCTTCATCTTGACATTGTGGACGCCATCGGAGAACGCCGAGATGATGGCCTCGTTCGTCACCTTGGGAATCTTGAGGCGAACACTGTTGAAAAGCTAGACGTACTTCTGCAGGGTCTCCCTTGGCTGCTGCTTGATGCGTCGCAGGTCACCAGCGGTAGGCAGGCGGTCGCGTGTGCCTTGGAAGTTGGCGATGAAGTGCTCACGCATCTCGCCCCAGGAGGAGATCGATACCTTAGGCAGGTTCAGGAGCCACGAGCGCGCGCCATCCTTGAGAGCCATGGGGAACCAGTTCACATTGACCTTCTCATCACCATTGGCCGCCTCGATGCTCAGATCATAGAGCTGCAAGAACTCAACAGGGTCGGGGGTGCCATCATAGCGCGGAGGCAGGTCGGGCTTGAACTTGTCGGGCCAGACGATGCTGCGCAGCTCGGGGGTGAAGGCACGTCAACCCGCCGTTGAGGCGGAGCCCGGTCTTGGTACCCAGGCACCACCACCGCAAGCGGCGCACGATCCTGACATGGTGGTGCAGGGAGTGCAGGAGCGTCTTCTTGCGGCCGAGGGATCTCTTGGCAGCTTCTCTCTTCATGTGCGGGGGCCCTGCACGGCGGGTCGCGCCGCAGGGCCGCGTGTCTCGGGGCAAGGGCGACATCTTGATGTTGAGGTGGTGGAGGCACTCCATGGGCTACATCGCCCGCAGATGGAGGTGGGTGAGACAGCGAGAGATACGGTGCAGGGGAGCCTCCAGCGGCGCTGACGAGCTCGGCGATGTGGTCCAGCCAGTCTTCGTAGAGGTCATCGACTGGGGGGTAACGCAGGAGCTCGCGTGCCATGAGCATGGGACGACAAGCCGGCCGGAGTCAGCGACGGGGTGGCGGTGTGTCCATCCCGCCTGATATGTCTCCATCGTATCTATAATTTTTGATTGTTTCATGCCAATATTATACAAGTTTTACATACTTTTGACAACTATTTATATGATTTCTTGTACTAACCTATTGATCCACCGCCAAGTGCCAGTTCCTATTTTCCGCATGTTTTTTGTGTCGCAGAGTATCCATATCAAACAAAGTCCAAATGCAAGAAAACTTTACGGAGAATTATTTTGGAATATATGTGATTTTTGGGAGTCGGAATCACCGCAAACGGAGGCCCACACAGACCACAAGGCACCAGGGCACGCCAGAGGCACCTGGCGCGCGGTGGTGGGTTGTGCCCACCTCGTACGTCGGTTGGACCTCTACTTCGGGCGCAAGGAAGCTTATATCCGGAAAACAAATCGTGTTAAAATCTCAGCGCAATCGGAGTTACGGATCTCCAGGAATATAAGAAACCGTTTTTGGCCAGATCTGAGAACGCGAAACAGAAGAGAACAGAGAGGGAAATCCAATCTCGGAGGGGCTCCCTCCCCTCCTCCGCCATGGAGACCAAGGACTAGAGGGTGAACTCTCCTCCCCATCTGGGGGGGGGGCAAGGATTAATAAGACGTAGGGGGGCTCTCTCCCCCTCGCTTTCGATGGCGCCGGAGTGTCACCAGGGCAACGATCGGGACGGCGATCTACATCAACAATCTTGCTACCATCAACACCAACTCTCTCCCCCTCATTGCAGCGGTGTAACACCTCTTACCCCCACTGTAATCTCTACTAAAACATGGTGCTCAACTCCATATATTATTTCCCAATGATCTATGGTTATCCTGTGATGTTGGAGTAGATCTGTTTTGTCCTATGGGTTAATCGTGATCTTGGTTGGTATTATTGTATATTTTATTTATGGTGCTATCCTACGGTGCCCTCCATTCTTGAGCAAATGTGAGGGCCCCGCGCTGTAGGGTGTTGCAATATGTTCATGGTTTGCTTACGGTGGGTTGCGAGAGTGACAGAAACTTAAACCTGAGTAGGTGGGGTATGACGTATGGGAATAAAGAGGACTTGATACTTAATGCCATGGTTGGGTTTCATGACCTTAATGATCTTTAGTAGTTATGGATGCTTGCTAGAGTTCCAATCATAAGTGCATATGATCCAAGTAGAGAAAGTATGTTAGCTCATGCATATCCCTCTTGTAAAATTGCAAGAATGATTACCAGTACTTGTCATCGATTACCTAGGGACAAATGACTTTCTTGTTGACAAAAGCTATCCACTTTTATTACCTTGCAATTTATTCGTAGTTTTATTCCCGCAAAGTACTCATAGATTTATTCTTGCCAAATAGTGTCCTACTTGTTTCCGGTAAATCAAACATCAAGTGTGCATAGAGTTGTACCGGTGGTCGACAGAACTTGAGGGAATATTTGTTCTTCCTTTAGGTCCTCGTTGGGCTTGACACTCTTATTTATCGAAGAAGGCTACGAACGATCCCCTATACTTGTGGGTTATTAAGACCTTTTCTGGCGCTGTTGCCGGGGAGCAATATCATGGGGTGAATATTCTCGTGCGTGCTTGTTTGCTTTATCACTAAGTAGTTTTTATTTCCTGTTCTAAGTTGTTCGCTATCTTTAGTTATGGATATGGAACACGAAACACCAAAAAAATTAGTGGTACTTGCTGCTCGTGGAGATGGGGAACCTCCTAAAACCCTCGATGCTTGTTATGTGAAAAATATTATGCACTATTTTGATAATCCTAAGAAAACCCCATTCAACTTGATAATGGGAGTAATGTTGGATCAACGTGAATACTTTAGGGATTATCGCTTGACTCAAAAGGGAAAACGTTTATGGGATCAAATTGAAATGTTGAAATGGTATGCTTGGGATTTATGCTAGAGATATGATTATACTTGTTGCTCTAGGATGAATGCTCCACATCTTCCCTTTTCATGTGAATTTAATAATAATGAAACCTTGGCTTCTTATGCTAGAGGTATATATGAATGCTCCACATCTTCCCTTTCCCTTTTCAGAACGAATAGAAGAATTTGTTGCTTTTAAGGGTGCATGTGAAATTGAATCTTTGCTTAAAAAGTTTGAAGATTTTGATAATTCAGTTTATAGACCTGAAAATCTTGCTATCCTTAAATATTGCTATGGTAATTATAAATACAATCCGATATTGATGCATTTATTGAGAAAGTCTCCGCTGTGCGAGAAGAGACTAATATTTTGCAGGAGTCTATGGAAGAAGGAATTGATGAAACTGTGAGCTCATTGGATGAAAAACATAATGAGGAGAGCGAAGAACCAGCGAAGGAAGAGCGGATTGATCACCTGTGTCTACCTTCTAATGAGAGTAACCCTCCAACTCATACATTGTTTAATGTTCCTTCGTTCTTACCGAAGGATGAATGCTATGATAATTGCTATGATCCCGTTGATTCATTTGAAATATCCCTTTTTGATGATTGCTATGCTTGTGGCCAAGATACCAATATAAATGATGCTTATGGAGATGAACTTGCTATAGTTCCTTATGTTAAGAATGAAATTGTTTCTATTGCACCCACAAATGATAGTCCTATTATCTTTTTGAATTCTCCAAACTACACTATATTGGAGAAGTTTGCTCTTGTTAAGGATTATATTGATGGGTTGCCTTTTACCGTTGCACATGATGATTTTGATGAATATAATATGCATGCGCTTGCTGCTCCTACTTGCACTTATTATGAGAGAGGAACTATGTGTCCACCTCTCTATGGTTCCAACACAATAAAATTGCAAGAAACTGCTTATGCTATGTATTGGCCTTTACTTGATGTGCATGAATTGTTCTTGTATGACAAGCCGATGCATACAAAGAGAGTTAGACTTCGTCATTGCTTGATATATGTTGCTTTGTGCTCACTACTAAATGCCAAATAATTTCTAATTAAAATTGGCTTTGATAGACCTTGGGATCTGGGTGGATCCATTACTTGAGCACTTTATGCCTAGCTTAATGGATTTAAAGAAAGCACTGTCAGGGAGACAACCCGAAAGTTTTAGAGAGTCACTTATTTCTGTTGAGTGATTTTATAAAGTTCAAAAACAAAAAATATAGTGGGGAACACAAAACGTTTCAAAAAGGAATGTGAAAGTGAAAGAGACAAGCATTGTTGAAGTGGGGGAGCTCCTTGAACTTTGTTCATGCTCACGGAAACTTTGTGAATCTTAATTACAAAAACTTTTCAACAAAAATAATTATCCCCTTGTACAATTCCATTGTATTATAAAAATAATGTGCCAAGATTTGCCTTTAGGATGTATACATTGCTTGTTGGTTTGTGTGGTGCAAAATAGAAACTTTAGCTGGAGTGCGCGATTTTACATTTTTTACTGGAACGTGAAATGGTTCTGAAACTTTTTTCACTGTCTTTATATACAAATTTTTTGTTTTTCCTATTTTTTAGAATTTTTGGAGTACTATGGTTATGGTGAATGTTCAGATTACTACAGACTGTCCTGTTTAAGACAGATTATGTTTTTGATGCATTGTTTTGCTCGTTTTGATGGAACTATCGATTTTTATCGGTAGTATATGAAGGAAATATGCCTTAGAAGAAATAATAAAGTTGTTATTTATATTTCCTTATATCATGATAAATTTTTATTATTCATGCTAGAAGCCTAGAATTGTATTAACCGGAAACATAATACATGTGTGAATACATAGACAAACGAGTGTCACTAGTATGCCCCTACTTGACTAGCTCGTTGATCAAAGATGGTTATGTTTCCTAACAATAGACGTGAGTTGTCATTTGATAAACGGGACCACATAATTAGGAGAATGATGTGATTGACTTGACCCATTCCGTTAGCTTAGCACTTGATCGTCTTAGTTTACTGCTATTCCATTCTTCATGACTTATACATGTTCCTATGACTATGAGATTATGCAACTCCCGATTACCGGAGGAACACTTTTTGTGCTACCAAATGGCACAACGTAACTGGGTGATTATAAAGGCGCTCTAAAGGTGTCTCCAATGGTACTTGTTGAGTTGGCATAGATCGAGATTAGGATTTGTCACTCCGATTGTCGGAGAGGTTCTCTGGGCCCTCTCGGTAATGCACATCACTATAAGCCTTGCAAGCATTGTGACTAATGAGTTAGTTGCGGGATGATGCATTACGGAACGAGTAAAGAGACTTGCCGGTAACGAGATTGAACTAGGTATTGAGATACGACGATCGAATCTCCGGCAAGTAACATACCGATGACAAAGGGAACAACGTATGTTGTTATGTGGTTCGACCGATAAAGATCTTCGTAGAATATGTAGGAGCCAATATGGGCATCTAGGTTCCTCTATTGGTTACTGACCAGAGAAGTGTCTCGGTCATGTCCACATAGTTCTCAAACCCGTAGGGTCTGCACGCTTAATGTTCGTTGACGATATAGTATTTATGAGTTATGTATGTTGGTAAACGAATGTTGTTCGGAGTTCCAGATAAGATCACGGAAATGACAAGGAACTCCGGAATGGTCTGGAGATAAAGTTTGATATATGGGATAATAGTGTTTGGTCTCCGCAAGGGTTCCGGAATTCACCAGAAGGGGTTCCGGATGTTTCCCGAAATGTTTGGGTACGAGAACACTTTATTTTGGCCAAAGGGGAAAGCCCAAAAGGTTTTTGGAAAGCGCAAAAGGAAGTTTTGTGCTTCTGGGTCTAGATGCCGGGAACCCTGGCGTCTGGCCCTGGAGTCCGAGAAGGACTCTTGCCTTTTGGGTGAAACCGACTTTCTGGAGGCTTTTACTCCAAGTTTCGACCCCAAGGCTCAACATATAAATAGAGGGGTAGGGCTAGCACCCAAGACACATCAAGAAACACCAAGCCATGTGTCGGCAACCCTGTCCCCTCTAGTTTATCCTCCGTAATAGTTTTCATAGTGCTTAGGCGAAGCCCTGCGGAGATTGTTCTTCACCAACACCGTCACCACGCCGTCGTGCTACCGGAACTAATCTACTACTTCGCCCCTCTTGCTGGATCAAGAAGGCGAGGACGTCATCGAGCTGAATGTGGAGGTGTCGTATGTTTGGTACTTGATTGGGACGGATCGTGAAGGTGTACAACTACATCAACCGCGTTGACAAATGCTTCCGCTTACGGTCTACGAGGGTACGTAGACGATACTCTCCCCTCTCGTTGCTATGCATCACCATGATCTTATGTGTGCGTAGGGAAAATTTGAAATTACTGCGTTCCCCAACAATATAAGCTGTGGAAAAGTTATATTACAGTAGCTACAATGCGAAATCAAAATATGAATTGGTTTGCAACAGTACTTAGAGTAGTGATTTGCTTTATTATACTAACGGATCTTACCGAGTTTTCTGTTGAGTTTTGTGTGAATGAAGTGATCAAAGATCGAGGAGGTCTCGATATGAGGAGAAGGAGGAGAGGCAAGAGCTCAAGCTTGGGGATGCCCAAGGCACCCCAAGTAAATATTCAAGGAGACTCAAGCGTCTAAGCTTGGGGATGCCCCGGAAGGCATCCCATCTTTCTTCAACAAGTATCGCTATGTTTTCGGTTTCGTTTCATTCGTGTGACATGTGCACATCTTGGAGCGTCTTTTTTGCTTATTTTTCATTTTTCTTTTATGCACCATGCTGGTATGAGATAGTCCATGGTTGACTTATAGAATTCTCATTGCACTTCACTTATATATTTTGAGTGTGGCTTTATAGAATGCTTCATGTGCTTCACTTATATCATTTGACGTTTGGATTGCCTGTTTCTCTTCACATAGAAAAACAATTGTTTGAAGAATGCTCTTTCTCTTCACTTATATTTGTTAGAGCATGGTATTTTATAGAAAGAATTAAACTCTCGTGATTCACTTATATCTATTTAGAGAATCAGCAGGAATTGGTCAATTTCATGGTTAGTCATAAAATCCTACATAGAACTTGTGGATCACTGAATATGATATGTTTGATTTCTTGCAATAGTTTTGCGATATAGAGATGGAATATGTGGGAGGTACAAGTAAATGGTTATGTTTAGTAAGAATATTGGTGTTAAGGTTTGTGATTCCCGAAGCATGCACGTATAGTCTCTCTTTATGCTATGATGTTGGAGCATGATTTATTATTGATTGTCCTCCTTGTGAGTGGCGTTCGGGGACGAGCGATGGTCTTTTCCTACCAATATATCCCCCTAGGGGCATGCATAGTAGTACTTTTCTTCCAGGGCTAATAAACTTTTGTAATAAGTATATGAGTTCTTTATGATGTGAGTCCATGGATTATACACACTCTTACCTTTCCGCAATTTGCTAGCCTCTATGGTACCGTGCATTGCCCTTTCTCACATCGAGACGTGGTGCAAACTTCGTAGGTGCATCCAAACCCCGTGATATGATACACTCTATCACACATAAGACTTATTATATCTTCCTCAAAACAGCCACCATACCTACCTATTATGGCTTTTCCATGGCCATTCCGAGATATATTGCCATGCAATTTCCACCGCTTCCGTTTGATGACTTGAGCATTCATTGTCATATTGCTTTGCATGATCATATAGCTGACATAGTAGTTGTGGCTCAGCCACCGTTCATCATTTTTCATACATGTTACGCTAGATCATTGCCAAAGGCATTCATATAGAGTCATACTTTGTCATAGGTATCGAGTTGTAATTTTTATTTTCTTTTGAGTTATAAGTAAATAGAAGTGTGATGATCATCATTATTCATTCTTACAGCAGTGCCCCAGTGACGAAAGGATGATGGAGACTAGGATTCCCAAAACAAGTCGTGATGAGACTCCGGACAATGAGAGAGAAAATAGAAAAGAAAAAAAAGAAAAAAAGAAATAGCAAAAGAAGAAAGAAAAAAAGGAAAAGAAAAAAAGAAAAAAATAAATAAAAAGAGAGAAGGGGAATTGTTAGTATCCTTTACCACACTCGTGCTTCAAAGTAGCACCAAGTTTTTCATTTGGAGAGTCTCCTATGTTGTCACTTTCATATACTAGTGGGAATATTTCATTATAGGATTATATGCACACCCACTTAGTTTTCATACTGACCTTTCATACACTTATAGCTCTTAGTGCATTCGTTGCATGGCAATCCCTACTCCTCAAGTTGATATCAATTGATGGGCATCTCCATAGCCCGTTGGTTAGCCGCATCGATGTGAGACTTTCTACTTTTTTGTCTTCTCTATATTTACCCCTATCATTATACTCTATTCCATCCATAGTGCTATATCCATGGATTACGCTCATGTATTGCGTGAGAGCTGAAAAAGTTGAAGCGCGTTAAAAAGTATGAACCAATTTCTCGGCTTGTCATTGGGGTTGTGCATGATAAATACTTTGTGTTAAGAAGACAGAGCATGACAAATATGATTTTGTAGGGATAGCTTCCTTTAGCATTGATATTTTGAAAGACATGATTGTTTGTTGGGATGCCTGAGTATTGATATCTTTATGTCAAATTATAGACTATTGCTTCGAATCACTTATCTCTTAATATTCATGCCACTATTAGATATATTATCAAGTTTATGCTAGGTAGCATTCCACATCAAAAATTATCTTTTTTACCATTTACCTGCTCGAGGACGAGCAGGAATTAAGCTTGGGGATGCTGATACGTCTCTGTCGTATCTATAATTTTTATTGTTTCATGCCAATACTATACAAGTTTAACATACTTTTGGCAACTTTTTATATGATTTATTGGACTAACCTATTGATCCAGTGCCAAGTGCCAGTTCCTGTTTTCTACATGTTTTTTGTATCACAGAGTATCTATATCAAACGAAGTCCAAATGCAATAAAATTTCATGGAGAATTATTTTGGAATATATGTGATTTTTGGGACTTGGAGTCACCGCAAACGGAGGCCCACACAAACCACAAGCCACCAGGGCGCCAGAGGCCCCTGGCGCGTGGTGGTGGATTGTGCCCACCTCGTACGTCAGTTGGACCTCTACTTCAGGCGCAAGGAAGCTTATATCCGAAAAAAACGTGTTCACATCTCAGCGCAATCGGAGTTACGGATCTCCGGGAATATAAGAAACAGTTTTCGGCCGGATCTGAGAACACAACATAGAAGAGAACAAAGAGGGAGATCCAATCTCGGAGGGGCTCCCGCCCCTCCTCTGCCATAGAGACCAAGGACCAGAGGGGGAACTCTCCTCCCCATCTAGGGGGAGGCCAAGGATGAAGAAGATGTAGGGGGGCTCTCTCCCCCTCGCTTCCGGTGGTGCCGGAGTGCCACCAGGGAAACGATCGGGACGACAATCTACATCAACAATCTTGCTACCATCAACACCAACTCTCTCCCCCTCATTGCAGCGGTGTAACACCTCTTCCCCCTACTGTAATCTCTAATTAAACATGGTGCTCAACTCCATATATTATTTCCCAATGATCTATGGTTATCCTACGATGTTTGAGTAGATCCGTTTTGTCCTATTGGTTAATCGTGATCTTCGTTGGTATGATTGTATATTTTATTTATGGTGTTGTCCTACGGTGCCCTCCGTTCTCGTGCAAACGTGAGGGTCCCCCACTGTAGGGTGTTGCAATATGTTCATGGTTTGCTTACGGTGGGTTGCAAGAGTGACAGAAACTTAAACCCGAGTAGGTGGGGTATGGCGTATGGGAATAAAGAGGACATGATACTTAATGCTATGGTTGGGTTTCATGACCTTAATGATCTTTATTACTTGTGGATGCTTTCTAGAGTTCCAATCATATGTGCATATGATCCAAGTAGAAGTATGTTAGCTCATGCCTCTCCCTCATGTAAAATTGCAAGAATGATTACCGGTACTTGTTATCGTTTACCTAGGGACAAATGACTTTCTTGTTGACACAAGCTATCCACTTTTATTACCGTGCAATTTATTCGTAGTTTTATTCCCGCAAAGTACTTATAGATTTACTCTTGTCAAATAGTGTCATACTTGTTTCCGGTAAAGCAAACATCAAGTGTGCGTAGAGTTGTATCGGTGGTCGATAGAACTTGAGGGAATATTTGTTCTACCTTTAGGTCCTCGTTGGGTTCGACACTCTTATTTATTGAAGAAGGCTACAAATGATCCCCTATACTTGTGGGTTATCACCGCCGCACAGAGGGGTGCAGCGGCGAAGCTTGCTACTCGTTTCCCGCCGAGCCGGTGGCGGCGTTGGCAGCGGGTGATGGAGAACGGCTGGGAGGTCCACCAATGGGTGCCGTATGAGCGACATGACCGGCGAGGGCAGCCCGGCGCTCAGCATGGGCTCGGTGAGCTTCGGCCATGGATGCGGCGGAGCAGTGGTACGTCAATCGACGGAAGAAAGGCTTCAGCGCACCCCTACCTGGTGCGCCAAATGTCCGATTGTGGGTTCCGGCTAAACCCTTGAGGTTTGAACTCTGGGGTGCACATGAAGAACACTCTCTCCCTAGTTCGCTCGCTCAACGATCTCACGGCCTAGCTCGACGAACCCAAGGAACAAGAGACACAAGGGTTTATACTGGTTCGGGCCACCTTGCGGTGTAATACCCTACTCCAGTGTGGTGTTGGTGGATTGCCTCCGGGCAAAGGATGAACTAGTACAGTGGGTGAACAGCCTCAGGAGGAGAGGTGTTCTTGAGCTCGGCGAGCTGGTGGATGTGAGGACGGAATTGATCCGATCCAACATGAGTCCCTCCCCTATGGTGGTGGCTAGTCCTATTTATAGAGTCCCTGGTCCTCTTCCCAAATGTTAGGCGGGAAGGGATCCCACAACGGACAAGTTTGAATGCAGACAACTAGTACAAGCTGTCCTGACAAAAGGTGGTCTTCGCCTTCCAAAGACTCTAGTGGTGACGCTGTTGTGGGCTCCATGGTGACCTCCGTGCTGCCGTCCTGCTGGTCTTGGTCTTGTTGCACCGATATGGAAACATTTGCCTGATACCTTGGGACTCCCCACCTGCGCCTGCCTCTTAAGCATGAAAGAGGAAACTGGTACACTGTGCCCACTGGCGCCCGCCTAGCCTTGGTCGTCACGGCTCACGTCACGTGAACCTCACGAGGTGCCCCTTGCATAGAGATCTCCGCTCCTCGGGAGCCAGCCTAGTGAGGCCGCTCCACGGGAGGCCTTGGTGTCGTCTGCCTCGCCAGGCTTGGCCCCTCGCGAGGGTCTTGAGTAGTTGCTGCTGAAGATGGGCCGTACTAGGCCATTGGTGGAGCCATGCACAAGCCCGCAAGCAGGCAAGTCTGGGGACCCCCGGTCCTAGAACGCCGACACTCCGAATACCATCAGCTTAAAATGAAGGAGTCTGACCAGGATGCAACGGTGTTCATTACCCCGCATGGGCCTTTCTATTTCAACACCATGCCTTTTGGGCTAAAAAATGCTAGTGCCACTTACCAACGCATGATTCAAACATGCTTGGAAAAACCAATCGGCAAGGCGGTTGAAGCATATGTGGACGACGTAGTCATCAAGACTAAACATGTCGAATCGTTGGTGGATGATCTCCGCCTTACATTTGACAACCTCGGAACATACGACATACAACTCAATCTAGAAATATGCATTTTTGGCATCCCAGCCGGAAAGCTACTAGGGTTCATCGTCTCCAATAGAGGACTTGAAGCAAACCCAGCCAAAATCCGAGCCTTGTTGCAACTAGCCATACCTACAGACTTAAAACAGGTCCAAAAACTAGCAGGGTGCGTGGCAGCTTTGAGCCGCTTCATCTCCAGATTAGGAGAAAAAACACAACCACTTTATAGAATGCTCAGACGCACCAACAACTTCAAGTGGACGGATGCGGTTATAGCCGGATTGGAAGAAATAAAAACCTTAATAGCAGGCAACCCAATCCTAGCCACCCCAAGTGCTGGCAAGCCCATGTTGCTTTATATATCCGCAACTCATCAGGTAGTGAGTGATGTACTCGTCATTGAGCGAGGGGAAGAGGGACATAAATTCCTCATCCAGAAAGCAGTGTATTACGTATCCGACGTCCTCACACCATGCAAATCCCGATACCCTATGTAACACCAACAACGCGGCTATATCTCCCACGTGTCAGGGCACGACTTAGAGGCATAGCCGCATGGTAGGCATGTCGCAAGAGGGGTAATGTTTACACATCCCATGTACTGAATAAGAAAGGGATAAAGAGTTCACTTCCAATCGCCACTTCACACAATACATGAATATATCATCCAGAATACAATCAAGGTCCGACTACGGAACCAAATAAAGAAGGACAACCCCAAATGCTAGATCCCCGATTGTTCAACTAGGCTCCACTACTGATCAAAAGGAAACTAAACAACACAACGAACAAGATCTTCATCGAGCTCCCACTTGAGCTCAGTTGCGTCATCTGCACTGGTATCATCGACACCAGCAACTGTTTGGAAGTATCTATGAGTCACGAGGACTCAGCAATCTCACACCCGCGAGATCAAGACTATATAAGCTTATGGGTAGGAAATGGTAGTAAGGTGGAGCTGCAGCAAGCACTAAGCATATATGGTGGCTAACATACGCAAATAAGAGCGAGAAGAGAAGCAATGAAACGGTCGTGAACAAGAAGTGATCAAGAAGTGATCCTGAAACTACTTACGTTCAAACATAACTCCAAAGCCGTGTTAACTTCCCGGACTCCGCCAGAAAGAGACCATCACGGCTACACACGCAGTTGATGCTTTTTAATTAAGTTAAGTGTCAAGTTCTCTACAACCGGATATTAACAAATTCCCATGTGCGCATAACCGCGGGTATGGCTTTTGAAAGTTCAAATCCCTGCAGGGGTGTCCCAACTTAGCCCATCACAAGCTCTCACGATCAATGATGGATATTCCTTCTCCCAAGACGACCCGATCAGACTGGGAATCCCGGTTACAAGACATTTCGACAATGGTAAAACAAGACCAGCAAAGCCGCCCGATGCGCCGACATCCCAATAGGAGCTGCACATATCTCGTTCTCAGGGCAACACCGGATAGGTCAAGCTACGAGTAAAATCAGCCCTCGAGTTTCCCCGAGGTGGCCCTGCAGGCTGCCCGGTTCAGACCAACACTTAGACAAGCACTGGCCTGGGGAGGTTAAAATAAAGATGACCCTTGGGAGTGCGACTCCCAAGGGAAAAGTAGGTGGTGGTGAGGCAAATGGTAAAACCAAGGTTGGGCCTTGCTGGAGGAGTTTTATTCAAAGCGAACTACCAAGGGGTTCCCATAACACCCAACCGCGTAAGGAACGCAAAATCAAGGAACATAACACCGGTATGACAGAAACTAGGGCGGCATGAGTGGAACAAAACACCAGGCATAAGGCCGAGCCTTGCACCCTTTACCAAATATATAGATGCATTAATTAAATAAGAGGTATTGTGATATCCCAACATATCCATGTTCCAACATGGAACAAACTTCATCTAGCACCTGCAACATAGCCAAACAACTGTTTGCTAGGAAAGGTGGGTTAGAGGCTAGACATGGCAATATGGGAGGCATGATATAGCCAGTGGTAGGTATCGCGGCATAGCAATAGAGCAAACAACTAGCAAGCAAAGATAGAAGTGATTTCAAGGGTATGGTCATCTTGCCTGAGATCCCGCAAGGAAGAAGAACGAGTCCATGAAGAAGACAAACGGACGTAGTCGAATGGATCCTTACACACGCGACGTTGCCGGAACAAACAAGAAGAAGCAACACCGGAAAGGAGCAAACAACATGGTGAACAACCCTCACATGAACATGGTATGATGCACAACCAAGTATGATGCATGTCCGTTTTCAATATGCATGGCATGGCAAAGTGCAACAAACAACACTACAAATTAAGTGGAGCTCAATATGCAACGAGTTGCATATTGACGAAACACCACGTGACTTATTTAGTTCTGTCCTGTTTATGTACCCAACAAGGTTAAATGTTATTAAACATGGCAAGAGGAGAAGCATAAAGAAATTATCTATTTAGGCAAGTTTAAATGAGGCCGGAACGCCAAACAGCAACTCCGGTAAAACCCCATATGAATTTAGCAATTTAAGGCAAACAACAACTTTAAACATTTTAAATGTTATTATCATGATGCGGATGACATGTGCAAGTTTTATGCAAGTTTATGAAAATGTTGATAAGAGCATGTTATGAAGCATTTGTCATCATGGCGGAAACGAAAGGGCTGCCACGGCAACGATAACGGGAATGGTGCCACGGCGGCAAAACGGAAATGATGCCATGACAACATTCCGATGATCCGGTAGCTCACGGGGATACCAGTGCAAAAGGAAATGAGTGTGACGGGAGCGCGTCATGTAAGATGGTGGGGTGATCCCAATAACCGTGTTCCCACGGGTTAGCGGCAAGCGAGGAGGACCGAGCAAGTGACAACTTGGACACGATGCAAACATAGGGTGCAACTCATACATCACACAACATGCATTCGTTCCGCGGGTCATCGTCTCGGCGGTTATACCTTCGAAGCGTGTAATCAGGATGGTTCAGGTTCGTCGAGGGAAGTAGAGGAAGTAGTGGTACTCTCGGCCCTCGACGGTAGTTGTACACAGTTTGTGGATGTTCGAGTCGCCGATAGAGGTACTTGGCATAGCGTTACAAGGTCGGTCTCGCTGGTCTCGGTCTCGGCAGCGTAGTTGTACAAGCGCGACATCGGACTTGTCGAATCCAAACTCTTCGGGGGGGCGTCATGGTACTTGGCGAATCCCGTAGTTGTGCATGTTCCAACATCAAACTTGGAGGGGCACCGACGGTGTTGTACTTGGCGAATCCTGGACGGTCTTGGCGGTGTAGTCGAACTTGACGAATCCGAAGGGGTACTCAGCGAATCTGCATAGTTGTACACACGTTGAAGTAGTGGTACTCCGATGTCGACGGTTCTTGAATTTGGAGGGACATCGGTAGTTTCCTGACTTGGATCTCCGTGTGCACGTCTTGACGGGTCCGGGGGGTCTCGGTGGTGGCCATGGTCTCCATGATGGCACCGTGGTGGTCTAGCAGCAACAGCAACAAGGGCGTCGAGGCCCATGGGCGCAAAGGAGATGGCGAGGAGGTGGTCCAGAGGTGAGCAACCATGGCGGGGGCGAGCGAGCGCCTCGTCCTCTGCTCGCACGTAGCAAAGGCGTGGCTGGAGGAGGAGGCAGCAGGGGCGCCGGGGTTGGCGCCGTCGGAGGCCAGGGCCATGAGGCAGAGCAGCGGGCTTCGTCCTCCTTGCTCCCCTGCTTGATGCAGGAGCAGGCGCCGACGAGACTTGGGGTGCCGGAGAAGGGCGCCGGTGGCGGAGAAGCTCCAGGGCGGTGGCTTGGACCAAGGCGACGGGGACAGCGTGAGATAAGAAGATGCGGGAGACGTGGCCCTCAAGCTCGAGCGGCAAGACGGTGAAGGCGGCCGAGCGGGAGCCAGGCGTCGCTTGGCGGTAGGGCCAGCGCTGGTCGCGGCTGCTAGAGGGAGATGGGGCGCGGGCATGGACGGAAGGAGCGGCGCTGTGGGATCGGGATCGAGCACGGGGGCTCCTGCGTGTGTGCGAGAGAGAAGGTGAGGGAGAGAGCAAGGGGGATCGAGGAGATGGGGGTTCGAACGGGGCTCTCTGGTGGCGGCGCTAGGAGGAGAGCAAGGTGCGGGCTAGGGTTTAGGATTAGATGGGCTGGGGGAATGGATGGGCCGGCCTGGGCTGCAGGATTCCGGCTGGGCTGTCTCTCTCCTCTCTCTCTCTCTCTCATACTTTCTTTAACAGAAAAGAATTAGAGAGAAGAAAAGAAAGAGAGGGTTAGGGAAAGAAGTTGGACATGGGGATTATTTTCCCGGACTCACAACAATGCGAGGAATTTGAAAAAATAGACTAAGGATTTTAGAGGAAGTAAAATCCACACCTGTTGGATTTAACTCAGACAAGTTTGACTTTCAAAACCCATTTGAATGGACTCTAAATGGGTTGAGATTATAGGGGGTGACCCTACACACCAAATGTGATTTATGGGCAGATTTGGAACATTTATGGAGAAGTAAAATTTGCAACTCAAATTTACTAAATGGTCAAAAAGGAAGGATAGAAAATTGAGTCAGATAAAAGAAGAGTCGAAGAATAATGCAAATGTGTTATGGGTGATCTCTAGTTAATGGAATATTTATTATAGCTCCCTAATAATATTGGGACTGTAAGTTCTAAAGAGAAATCACCATTGTGAATATCCCTCGATTTAAATGGACCGAAAATCCATACGGTTTATTTAGTAGAGTTTTACAAAATTAAATGGCATGATAACATGATGCAATGCAAAATATGCAAAGAGGAATGCAACAAGCAAAACAAAAACACACGACGAAACCCGGAAAACATGGAAGGCATCTGAAACTCCGGTCTTGGGGTGTCACAACACTCCACCACTACGAGAGGATCTCATCCCGAGATCTAGAATGGCACCGGAGAGAAACAGAAAAGGAAGAGGAGAGGTAAACTAAGTTGCTTCTTGGACAAACGAGTGAAACCACTAACCTTGAGAGGTTGAACAATTGAAAGAAAGAATACAACGGAGATGAACGAAGTAGAAAACACTCCGTTAGAAAAAAGAGGAAAAAGGAACATTACTAGAACCTTGTAGGCTGAAAGACATAAGAAAAAGGTTGCAATGGACAAGACGTACATGCAAGCACTCCGGTAGAAACGAGATGCACAAGGAATGATAAGGATCAATTACGACAACACTCGGTTAAAACAAGATAGAGAGGGAAAAAAGAATGATATAAATTGGGCAGCACTCCGAATGTAAATGGAAAGAATACAACATGAACTTGGGAAGATTGGATGATACTTGATGAAATCAACAACACACTGCCTCCGGAACAAATGTAAGAATAGAATCAACAGAATGGAGGAGAAAACAACATATTCTACCTCAAATGAGCTTGAAAAAAGCATCTTTAGGAGAAGGGTCGAATGGAGTTATTGAAAAACCAACAACGAAAAGAGTAAGCTTGTAGTGGGCTTGTGGAAAACTTCTGAAAACTATGAGGTGAAATTCTGCCACTAATGGAAACAATAGATTGGATTGATATGAACAAGGAGACGAGAAGCTTATCTCACCGGGAGGATAAATGAAGAACTTGGGTCATTTAACCACCATAAATAGCAACAATCCTTAGGGAAAGCTTTAGGTGAAATATAACTCAAGATAACTCCAATGAAGAGATTGATGGATTGAAGAGATGTCTTGAGCGAATAGAAAATGATGTATTTAGATATGTCACTCTTGAGAACTAGTGAATCATGAGCATGAAGGGAAATTGTCAAGAATGACATAACACCACCTAAAAAGATAAGATAGAAAGAATTGCACTTCGGAAGGCAAGCTGAAGAATGCTTGAACTCCTCAAACAAAACATGTGTTGGGCACCATGTTAATTTTAGAGTATATCTTGGCAGATCTTAGCTCCGAGAGAAATCTTGAAGAACAATTGAAGAATGAAAAATATCCTTGCAAACCATCATGTTGTGCTTTCGTGAAGAACTCCGATAATAAAAGAATGATCAAAAGGAAGTGAAGGATGAAAAGAATAAAATTGAAGCCTTGCAATGATTGGATGGAGCTTTGCGATGAGATAAAGTGGAAACTTGGAACTCCGGAAGAAAAGAATTGAATCACCTCAAGGAAACAAAAATAAGATTAACTGTATGTTTATCCTTCAGCAATTAAATTGATGACGAGCAACGGATTTGACCTACTACTTATTCTCGTAGAAAGGATTAAGAGAGATATAGCGCAAACTTGAGAAAAGACTTCAACAAACCACCGGTAGGATTTGGAAACAACGAATGAATCGGTATGATACCAAGATAAGAGGAATCTTGAATGAACCACTGTAAGAATTGAAAATGAAAGAAGAAAAGATAAAGAAACACCAGGAAGAATTAGAAAATGAATGAAGGTACTTGAGGTAATTTGATACATGAGAACGAATAGATCACGAACTGATTAGAGAACATTTGAATGATGCACCGGTAAGATTTGGAGAATGAGAGCTGAAAGCTAGAATCAATAAATATGAGATGATGGGCTCCGAAGAATCAAACTAAAAAGACTCCTGAATTGCTTCGGATCAGTGAAGAGAATTCTCACAATCGGAAATAATTATGAGAGGATGGCAGAGCATGGAGCAAGATTTAAGAGAAACTCTTCTTCGGTCTTCACAAACCCAAGAATGACGATGAGAAACACCACCATGAATTTTGAGGCACTCCAAAATGAAAAATAGAAAGGTTGAACCAACGATGAAAAGAATTTGAAAGATCTTGGAGAAAGGCATCTGACTAATGATAACTCATTGTTACGTCAAACTTGGAAAAGAATTTTAGAGTAACTCCGTAAAAAATTAGAAGATTCTGGTAAGATCTTTGGAAAAGACCTGTGGGTTAGGGCCCACTCGAAGATACACCGTTGAACGATTGCTTGAAAAGAGAGATTGCACCAGTTGAATTAAATGGCTTGAATGAGATAACAACCTCGAAATAGGTTGAACGGATCTTGAATGAAAAGACGAGCCTTCTGAGATATCTTCAGCACTCCGAAACAAATGAACAGTGAGAGATGAATGATTAAAAGGTGCACCGATATGAGAAAGCATTGTGAAAAAAAGGGAAAGGGATAAGATTAACACCGAAATCTTGGATTGAATCCACCGGTGAAGAAAAAGAACGAAGAATGATAAAATCGTAGAGCATCTTCATGAGAACCACCGGGTAAAAACATTGAGGAAAAGAATGAAAAAACTTCAGCTCTGTAAGATGGATACTTGATTCAGAAATCTGAGTCCTTGAAGAAAAAGAAAGGGTGGGAGGGCGGGAAAACAAAAGACGGCTTGGGAAGGATGAAACGAACACCGTTGAGAAAGCTGAGATTGGATCTTGCAAATGGGAAAATGATAGGATCAACTTGAAGAGGAACGCACCAGTTGGAAATAGAAATGAGATGACAATCTCGATAAATAAGAAGGGTTAGTATTCACATAGGAATATGAGAACACCGCTTAGGAAAGGTATGGAATCAACACTTGACATTGAAGCAACTCGAATACCACAACTAAAAACAAAAACAAACGATTGGCTTGCAAAATAAGCCGGAAACAAACATATGATAGATCCCATATCGTATCATGTGTCTGTTGGAAAGATATCCTATGAGCTACTTGAATTCCCACTTATAAACTCCCGAAACTTTTTGGTTATGCAATCAGGTGTTGGGGATACAGGGGAAGTGTCAGGACCCCGACTCGATGTCACATCGATCTAGCTTGTAACACCTCATATCACTTTGCGGCCTCACGCACGGTATACCCACGGGTGTCGCCTTACCTTTGCCCGCGACCGTTTGCGCCTTTTGGCTCGCGTATATGATAGTGTCGCTAGCATCCATATGATAAGGAGCCCGGGCTGACATGACTAGTCGTAAACCCAAAGTGGCACAGACCTACAGGGACAGGCATCCATGACCCAGCTTCGAACGTGTCGGTCATCAGCAAGTGGGTCCGGGCTATAGCACTGGGCTAGCAGGACTCCGGTAAACCGGGCTGTAGCGGGCTAACAGGACTCCGGTACTCAATGCGTGACATTTCCCCGAAGGGACAGACACAGGAACGAAGAAGGACACATGCCGGCCAGCCTAAGTGTTCCAGAGCAGTAGCAAGCTACCATGGCTCAGCGGAAACACTAGGAGACATTTCCCGGTAAGAGAGGCTACTAAAGATAAACAACTAGATAGTCAGATCCCACACATACCAAGCATTTCAATAACATACACACAATATGCTCGATATGTGCAAATACAACATGGCATCACAACATGACTCTATGACACAAGTACTTTATTTAAGGCTCAGAGAGCCATACATAGCATACACATAGATACGGGTCACACGACCCAGCATTCAAGTCATACAGCCATACAAACCAGCAGCGGAAGTAGCTTGTCTGGGTACAGACAACTAGTAAAATAAAAGAGGCTTGGAAAGCCTAGCTATACTACGTGGTCCTTCACAAGCTCGGGATCACCACCTGGGCCTTAGCCTACTCATTGATGTCAACGTCTACGAAGAACCCATCAGAAGGGGTTGCAGCGTCTTCTGTAAAAATGTAAATTATAGCAACATGAGTACAAAGGTACTCAGCAAGACTTACATCAGATCCTACATACATGCACATTATCAAGAAGGGTTGGTGGAGTTATTGCAGCAAGCCAGCTTTGACTCTTGGCTAGACTATCCTACGAGACTTCAACTTGAAATGGTTTGGCGTACACGAGTCCACTACTCACCACTTCAATACACTACCGAGGATCCACCTCCGTCTTCCTACGGAAGAGCCATCCTCGGCACTCACACTTATCTTGAGGCTTTTAGTAGTTTCCATTTACTTGTCTATGAACTGTATAGGCAACCAAGTAGTCCTTTACCGCGGACGCGGCTATTCGAATAGATCATGATAACCCTGCAGGGGTGTACTTCTTCATACACGCTCTCACCACTTACCGTCGTTTACACGACATGTACTCGGCAACCTTCAAGCGGAAGCCCAACGTGGGTGTCGGCCACGACCTACCTAATCACCTAAGTTTCCAATCCAGGTTTATCGCCTATCCAGGTTCCATCCGCAGGGAGTCCAACCGAGGTTTCCCATACGGCCCCGAACGATGTGTACAGGGGACCGTGACACCTAACGGGTGCCCGGTATCCCCAGCCACGTACCTACCGCATCACAGCCCACCCCTCCGGTCAGCGCTGTCCACGGCCTCCAGTAGGCTACAAACACCAGAAACTACTTGCAACTCCTGGACGGAGAACTAGGGTGAATAAGAAGCCGAGAGGGTCCATTGGTTTCGGGCCCAATGCATGGTAGTAGCTGATTCTTAAATCACACATACAGATCTCAGTGCTTAAGGTCGGCTTCAATGAAACAACCCACCATGTACTCCTACATGGCCTCTCATCGATACCTTTACCAAATCGTGTTCACCACACCACTCTCATTACTGACATAATCATTTCACTCTAGCCCATCACCCAGATGAACCAGACCTAACACGACTCTAAGCATAGCAGGCATAGCAAGGTAGGAACAACACATACATATGGCTCAATCAACTCCTACACATGCTAGTGGGTTTCATCTAGTTACTGTGGCAAGGACAGGTCATGCAGAGGAAGTGGGTTCAACTACCGTAGCACACAGCAGTTTGAACGCGTTGTCTTAATGCAGTAAAAGAGAGCAGGAGCGAGATCATGGGATTGTATCGATATGATCAAATGGTTGGTTGCTTGCCTGATGGTTCGATGCACTGATATGGTTCTTCGTTAGGGTAATCATGGTACTCCTCGGAGACAGAACCTGCCGTAAAGAACACCGATACACAACCATCACCAAACAATGTGCAACAATATGATGCATGCATGAAACATGGCAATATGAGTGTGTTGGGCTAATGCAACTAAGACCAGAAGGGTTTGAACCAATTTGAATCAAAGATTCAAATTTCAAACTCAAACATGGCCCTTTAAAGTGTTTTTCCTTATTCTGCATTAAACATCAAGTTAACTTGTTTAATCATGCATGAAAACAGTACAGATGGATAGATTGAATTTTTCTGATCATTTTTATATATAATTTGTCTGATTTGGAGTTACAGAATAAAAGTTATGAATTTTTGAAGTTTAAATTATATTCTGGAATTTCCTATATTAGATTAAATCGAGAAAATCAATTACTGCGTCAGCCTGACATCAGTGTGACGTCAGCAGGTCAACAGGGCACGTCCGGGTCAAACCTGACAGTGGGTCCCGCGTGTCAGTGTGATTAATTAAACTAAAATTAATTTAAACTAATCCTAATTAGTTAGCAGGGCTGGGCCCCACCTGTCATAGACTCAGGGGAGTCAACCAGGGCCCACCTGTGGTCAAACCTGGGTCGGCTGCACCGGCGTTTAGCCGCCGGCGAGCCTGACGCGGCGGCGGAAGTGGTTTTGGCCGTTTCGGCCACCAAATGGGTCGCGGAGACCACCGGAGTGGAGCTGAGGACGAGCCGCAGCTCTTGGTGGAGTCCGTTGGGGTCGGGGTGGCCGGAGTTGGCGCCGGCGATGACTTTGGCGGCCACCGGAGTTTGGCCGAAGTCGAACTTGTCGCTAGGGGGGTCAGTGAGGTGCGGGGAGTAACTAGTTAGGTGCTACGTGACGCGGTGAGCATGATGGACACCGTGGAGTGGCCGGAGGGCGACCGGGAGCATGTCGGCGACGAGCTCCACGGTGGTGGGTGCGGTTGAGCTCCGGGAGGTCGCTACACGGCTCGGGAGCAAGAAAAGGAGGGAGGGGAAGATGGCTAAGCTCACAGGGAGTTCGACGAAGCCCTTGGTGCGGCCGGGGACGGACCGGAGCGACGACGGTGTTGAAGGGGATCTCCAGCAACGGCGGTTCGGGTGAGGTTGTTGCGGTGGACTCGGGCGTTGCGAGCGCTCGGGGCTCGGCTTGCTCGATGAAGTGGACAGCGGCGGAGCTCCTGGACACGACGAGAGGATGCACGGGCGGCGGGGAGCGCGGCTACGACGTAGGCACGGCGGCGGTAGCGTCGGCCATGGCTGGGGGGCGCGAGGGGGAGGAGCTGGAGAGGAGAGGGGGTGTCTGGGGGGTTCGGGGGAGAGAGGGGGAGCGATCCACGACGTCACCGGGCGAGGGGAGCGGCGAGGCGGCGAGCAGGTGCGTGGCGCGCGCTGCGGTCGCCGTCGGGGACCTGCCTGCCTGCCTGGCCGGCAAGCAGCTCGCTGGAGCGGCGCTGGGCTGGGTCGGTAGGTGGGCCGGGTGCTGGCGCCAGGTAAGTTTTTCCATTTTTCTCTGTTTTCTGTATTTTTAATACTTCTGCAACTTTGTTGAATTATTAAAAATACTTAGGCAACTCCTAAAATCACCAAACTACTCCTGGTCCATAGTTGGATTATTTCCAACATGAAACATTTTAGTTTGGAGATATTTGAGCATTTAAATATTTTATATAATTTTAAATGCCCAAATTCAAATATTTATGATTTAATTCACAAACCCTAAATGGCCTAGGAAAATGTGCATCACTTTTGGCAGAGGTTCCGAACCAAGACAAAAATGATGGGCATTTTAGAAGGGCATTTCAGGTTCATTGAAAAAGTTTTTAGTAAACCCTAGTTGGTTTCAAAGGGGGCTGGGGGTTCTGTCATCCCCATTTCAGGTTTCTGATGAAAGAGTAAATATGATGCAACACTCTAATGCATGAACTAGCTAGGGTGTGACAACTCACCCCCACTCAAAAGAATCTCGTCCCGAGATTTGGGTTCTTCCGGAAAGAGGGCGGGATACTCGAGTCGAAGACGATCCTCCCTTTCCCAAGTTGCTTCATCCTCAGAATGGTGCGACCATTGAACTTTGAGAAACTTGATATTATGACGTCGAGTGGTACGCTCGGCCTGATCGAGGATACGAATGGGGTACTCTCGATATGTGAGATTATCTTGGAGATCAAGCGTTTCGTGGTCCACTCCACGGATAGGATCCGAGAAGCAACGCCTGAGTTGAGAAACGTGGAAGACATCGTGGACTCTGGAGAGATGCGGAGGTAGTTCCAACTGGTAGGCAACTTCTCCTCGTTTAGCGAGAATGCGAAAAGGTCCAATGTAACGAGGAGCCAATTTGCCTTTGATACCGAAACGATGGGTTCCCTTCAGAGGAGTAACCCGAAGGAAAGCCTTCTCGTCAACCTCGAAAGTCATAGCCTTATGTTTTCGGTCATATTGACTCTTTTGACGAGATTGGGCTGTTTTCAACTTTTCACGAACGATGCGAACTTGCTCTTCTGCTTCCTGAATCATATCCGGGCCAAAGAATTGTCTTTCCCCAGTTTCTGACCAGTTAAGGGGTGTTCGACAACGTCGTCCATAGAGAACTTCGAAAGGGGCTTTACCCAAGCTAGATTGATAGCTGTTGTTATAAGCAAATTCGGCAAATGGAAGGCATTTCTCCCATTCCATTCCGAATGAGATAACAGAGGCTCGAAGCATGTCTTCTAGGATCTGGTTGACGCGTTCTACCTGACCACTCGATTGAGGGTGAAAAGCGGTGCTAAAAGAGAGACGGGTTCCCATAGCATTTTGGAAACTTTCCCAAAATCGAGAGGTGAACAGACTTCCTCGATCCGAGTTAATTTCCAAAGGAACACCATGGAAAGACACTATTCGGGAGATGTATAAGTCTGCCAACTGACTAGCAGTTATACTCTCACGAACAGGTAAGAAATTGGCCACTTTGGAAAGACAATCGACAACGACGAAGATAGCATTATTCCCTCTCTTGGTCCTGGGAAAACCGGTAATGAAATCCATACCAATTTTATCCCATTTCCATTCAGGAATAACTAAGGGTTGAAGGGTGCCAGCGGGCCGTTGATGCTCTGCTTTTACACGACGGCAGACGTCGCAATTAGCAATGTACTGAGCAATTTCTCTTTTCATCCTAGTCCACCAGAACCTCCGGCGTAGGTCCTGATACATCTTAGTACTACCCGGATGAATGGTGAGAGGAGATTCCTGAGCTTCCTTAAGGATCAATCGTCTCAGGTTTCGCACCTTGGGAACCACTAGTCGATTCCCAAAGTATACGACTCCTTGATCATCAATGGAGAAGCAATTTGCAACTCCTTTCTTGATGTTTCTCTTGATGCGGGAAATTCCCGGATCTACCTTCTGTGCTTTGATGATCTGATCCGTAAGGGTAGGTTTTGCCACCAAGGTGGAAAGAAAACCTTGAGGAACAATGTGAAGGTTAAGCTTCCGAAATTCCTCATGGAGAAGCGGTTGACTTTGTTGTAACATCAGGTTGTTACAATAAGATTTACGACTTAGCGCATCAGCCATGACGTTGGCTTTCCCTGGGGTGTAAGTTATTCCTAAGTCGAAATCTGTGATCAACTCGACCCAACGTCTTTGCCTGAGATTCAAATCCGGTTGGGTGAAGATGTATTTCAGACTTTGGTGATCAGTGAATATTTCGCAACGATTACCGAGGAGGTAATGTCGCCAGGTATTAAGTGCATAGACTACGGCTGCAAGCTCTAGATCATGAGTAGGATAATTCTCCTCATGTGGGTGCAATTGCCGTGAGGCGTAAGCAATTACGTGTCGATCTTGCATGAGAATGCAACCTAGTCCTTGTCGCGAGGCGTCGCAGTAGATAACAAAGTCCTTAAAGAAATCTGGCGGTACCAGTACGGGAGCAGAAGTCAGGCGTCTTTTCAGTTCCTGAAAGCTGTGCTCACATTGTGGAGTCCATTCGAACTTCTTATCTTTCTTGAGGAGTTCGGTTAGAGGTTTAGCAACTTTAGAGAAATTTTCGACAAAGCGACGGCAATAGCTCGCTAAGCCCAGAAAACTCCGAACTTGCTTGACCGATTCAGGTGGAGTCCAATCAAGGACGGCTTGAACTCGCTCAGGGTTAACAGCAATACCTTTACCAGATATTACATGACCCAGATAGGTCACTTCTGACAACCAAAATTCACATTTAGAAAACTTGGCATAAAGGCGATGCTCTCGAAGTTTCTTCAACACTAGCCTTAGATGTTCGGCATGTTCTTCCTCATTCTTGGAGTAGATGAGTATATCATCGAGGTAAACAACGACGAATTTATCCAAATACTCCATGAAGATTGAGTTCATTAACCGAGAAAAGGTGGCTGGAGCGTTGGTTAATCCGAAGGACATGACGGTGTACTCGTATTGGCCATAACGAGTAACAAAGGCCGTTTTAGGGATGTCCCCGTTTCTGATTTTGATTTGATGGTAGCCCAACCTCAGATCCATTTTGGAGAAGACTGAGGATCCAGCGAGCTGATCATACAGGTCGTTGATCCTGGGGAGCGGATATTTGTTCTTGATTGTGACCAAATTGACAGGTCGATAATCTACAACCATCCGGTCCGTACCATCCTTCTTCTTGACGAAGAGGACGGGGCAATCCCACGGAGATGAACTAGGTCGGATGAAACCCTTTTTCAAGGACTCATCGAGTTGTTTCTTAAGCTCGGCTAGTTCTAGTGGTGCCATCTTATAGGGTCTTCTAGCAATCGGAACGGTTCCTGGAATGAGGTCTATTACGAACTCAACATCCCTGTCAGGTGGTACACCTGGCAATTCCTCTGGGAAGACATCCGGGAAGTCACGGACTACCAGAACGTCCTCAAGGTCGGGCAAAGGGCTGGTGTAAGAGAATATAACTGTCGCTTGGCTATTCGGGTCAAGACATTGACTATCTTCCCCGAAGGATGAGTGAGTTGAACAGTCCTAGAGAAGCAATCAATTTTGGCATGATGAGCTGACATCCAGTCCATACCCAAAATGATATTAATATCTGAAAATTTGAGAGCTATCAAAGATGCAAGGAAAACAAGTCTGTCGACTTGGATTTCATTTCCATAACTTACCCTGGAGGTTTGCCATCTAGAATCGGGAGTAGAAATTTCCATAGTGGATGGCATGTCACAGAATGCGGTGTTATGCAAACGAGCATAGTTCTCTGATATAAATGAATGAGATGCTCCTATATCGAAAAGAACAGATGCCGGGTGGCAATTAACAAGGAGCGTACCGAGAACGACGTTGGGATCCTCTTGAGCTTCTTCGGCAGAGATACAGTTGACATGGCAACGTGTAGCGGTGGCCGGCTTGGCGTGGAACACTTTCCCTGTCGGCTTGCCACGGCCAACAGCTTTAGCAGGTTGGTTTGGGTTGGTCTGGGGACACTCACGCATATAGTGGCCAGATTCCCCACACTTGAAACAAGTCACGGAACTGGTACGTGGAGGAGCACTGTTGGTTGGACCACCGTAGGGCTTGGCTGGTGCAGACTGTTGAACGGGGCGAGGCGCCTGGAAGGATGGCCTCGGTGTGAACCTGGGTGGCAGGGCAGTGTTGGGCACCCACACGCGGCGCTTCTGAGGACCAGCACCGGAAGAGCAACCCACGTCACGGCCATGCTTGCGTGTTGCGTCATAATCAGTCTGACCAGTCTCAGCACTGATGGCCTTGTTAACAAGCTTCTGAAAAGATGTGCACTCATGCAGACGGAGGTCGCGGCGAAGCTCAGGACTAAGTCCCTTACGGAACCTTGCTTGCTTCTTAGCATCAGTAGAAACTTCCTCAGTTGCATATCGTGCGAGGTTACCAAACTCCCTGCTGTAAGCATCCACAGAGAGTCGGCCTGGGTGAAATTGCAAAATTCCTCACGTTTACGGTCCATGAGACCCTCCGGAATGTGATGTTCACGGAAAGCCTCACTGAATTCAGCCCAAGTAGTGACATGGCCCGCTGGGCGCATAGCTCCATAATTCTCCCACCATAGACTGGCGGGGCCTTCAAGATGATATGCAGCAAAGGTGACCTTGTCAGCCTCAGCTACTAACGCGGAACGCAGTTTGTGAGAGATACTGCAAAGCCAGTCATCAGCGTCGAGAGGCTCGACGGAGTGGTGGAACGTGGGTGGATGTAACTTGATGAAATCACTGAGTGACACCACGTTAGTCCTCTGATGGTGTGCTGTGTTCTGTTCAATATGCTCCAACAAATGGTTGGTCTCCCGCTTGTTTCTCTCAGCTTCCATCATAACCTCGGCTAGGGAAGGAGGATGAGGCAGATTTGCATTCCTGACTTCACTGCCTTCGGCCTGCTCTTGAGGAGCAGGGTTAGTGCGCGTGTTGACCATCCTAGGTAAACAAGACAATGATTTAGTCAGAATGATAAAATTCCGACATAGGATACAGAATGTAAGGAATAACTCGGAATGCAAGATGATCATCCGTATGACATGGTAGATACAGAAACTGCTTCTTTATTCCATCGTCATACACACCATACAGGGTTTAGTACAAGACCAAACAAAGTACTATTACGGTGATAAGAGGATTACATCTCATCGGAGGCATCCCAAGCTCCTATACATTATTTTTCTACACCTCCGGAAGTGGTACAAACTAGGTCATAACCCACGAGTCACGCAGGACGATAAACGACACAGCTGGTACGAACTAGTGATACTACCACTAACTCAGACCGATCCGTAGTAGTCCTCGTAGAAGTCACCTCCATAGCCTGGAAGCTCAACATGATCTTCCGGAAACAGACGATCTCGCGGAGCTTGTGGACCATAGGGGCTAGGATGAGGTCTTGGACCAACAGACGGTGGCCTGCGGGGACCGCGAGGTGGGGTGATGCCTCCTACATCACGCCAACTCATCACGTCTGGCAGAGCAGATCTCACAGGATAGAGATCACGCATATCCGAATATCCAGCTTGCACCGCCGGTGCAAACCGAGTCAACGTGGCCCAATGGTCAGCACGGGTATTGAAAAGCTCTAGCCTCAAGGCCCGATTTTCACGGTCCTTATCCTCGAGCATCTCAGCAGTGGTGCGAGTCCGTGATTCCTCCTGAGTGGGGTCAGCATAGATAGCCTGGAGATACCCTTGTGCTCCCAGAAGTGATCCTGGCATATACCGGAAATCAGAGTCCCGAAATAGGCCAGACCTGACTCGCATGATGGTCATCATAGAGTAGGCGGCGTCCTGCACAGCCATCTCAATAGTAACCCCGAGTCCATAGGAGCAGTGAAGGGGCTCGGTGGATCCAGAATAAGATGGAAATATCCTGACAGTGCAGAGATACTGGCTTTGATTAAAGTCTCGAAATTGCTCTTCGACCGTGTACTCAGGATACCAACGGTATCCAGCCTCAGTCATTACCCTGACCAACATGGTGGTATGACCGGGTACATCTAGGCATCGAGTCAGGTGAACCACTTGATTGAGGTCGCGAGTGGCCATCTGAAAGCACAATCATAATGCAAAGGCATTAGAATTCCTAGCAAAATTTCGGCAGCATAACAGTTGTAAATGCTCAAGAAGGATTTTGAGACATTTGACAAAGGATTTCATACACACTCAACATCATCATATCAAAGTTCTGAGTCCATCCTAACAACATAATGTGGTAGTAGAACTGAACTAGGCTTGTATCCATCAAACCTATAAGGTACTACTGATTAGTAACACGTGATCCTGATAGAGAGTATAGATCCTAATTCCTTAACCCCCGGTGGAAGAATAGACTGACTCAGATCATAATGTCATAACATAAAGAAGTAAAAAGAGCCTTACGTTCCAACCCACAAACAATTCCCCTACATATAACTAAAGAATTTCTAGACTCAACATCGACCAGTTTGGCTTGGAGAACCTACAGGCAGTCCGGCTCTGATGCCAACGCTGTCAGGACCCCGACTCGATGTCACATCGATCTAGCATGTAACACCTCATATCACTTTGCGGCCTCACGCACGGTATACCCATGGGTGTCGCCTTACCTTTGCCCGGGACCGTTTGCGCCTTTTGGCTCGTGTATATGATAGTGTCGCTAGCATCCATATGATAAGGAGCCCGGGCTGACATGACTAGTCGTAAACCCAAAGTGGCACAGACCTACAGGGACAGGCATCCATGACCCAGCTTCGAACGTGTCGGTCATCAGCAAGTGGGTCCGGGCTGTAGCACTGGGCTAGCAGGACTCCGGTAAACCGGGCTGTAGCGGGCTAACAGGACTCCGGTACTCAATGCGTGACATTTCCCCGAAGGGACAGACACAGGAACGAAGAAGGACACGTGCCGGCCAGCCTAAGTGTTCCAGAGCAGTAGCAAGCTACCATGGCTCAGCGGAAACACTAGGAGACATTTCCCGGTAAGAGAGGCTACTAAAGATAAACAACTAGATAGTCAGATCCCACACATACCAAGCATTTCAATAACATACACACAATATGCTCGATATGTGCAAATACAACATGGCATCACAACATGACTCTACGACACAAGTACTTTATTTAAGGCTCAGAGAGCCATACATAGCATACACATAGATACGGGTCAAACGACCCAGCATTCAAGTCATACAGCCATACAAACCAGCAGCGGAAGTAGCTTGTCTGGGTACAGACAACTAGTAAAATAAAAGAGGCTTGGAAAGCCTAGCTATACTACGTGGTCCTTCACAAGCTCAGGATCACCACCTGGGCCTTAGCCTACTCATTGATGTCAACGTCTACGAAGAACCCATCAGAAGGGGTTGCAGCGTCTTCTGTAAAAATGTAAATTATAGCAACATGAGTACAAAGGTACTCAGCAAGACTTACATCAGATCCTACATACATGCACATTATCAAGAAGGGTTGGTGGAGTTATTGCAGCAAGCCAGCTTTGACTCTTGGCTAGACTATCCTACGAGACTTCAACTTGAAATGGTTTTGCGTACACGAGTCCACTACTCACCACTTCAATACACTACCGAGGATCCACCTCCGTCTTCCTACGGAAGAGCCATCCTCGGCACTCACACTTATCTTGAGGCTTTTAGTAGTTTCCATTTACTTGTCTATGAACTGTATAGGCAACCAAGTAGTCCTTTACCGCGGACGCGGCTATTCGAATAGATCATGATAACCCTGCAGGGGTGTACTTCTTCATACACGCTCTCACCACTTACCGTCGTTTACACGACATGTACTCGGCAACCTTCAAGCGGAAGCCCAACGTGGGTGTCGGCCACGACCTACCTAATCACCTAAGTTTCCAATCCAGGTTTATCGCCTATCCAGGTTCCATCCGCAGGGAGTCCGGCCGAGGTTTCCCATACGGCCCCGAACGATGTGTACAGGGGACCGTGACACCTAACGGGTGCCCGGTATCCCCGGCCACGTACCTACCGCATCACAGCCCACCCCTCCGGTCAGCGCTGTCCACGGCCTCCAGTAGGCTACAAACACCAGAAACTACTTGCAACTCCTGGACGGAGAACTAGGGTGAATAAGAAGCCGAGAGGGTCCATTGGTTTCGGGCCCAATGCATGGTAGTAGCTGATTCTTAAATCACACATACAGATCTCAGTGCTTAAGGTCGGCTTCAATGAAACAACCCACCATGTACTCCTACATGGCCTCTCATCGATACCTTTACCAAATCGTGTTCACCACACCACTCTCATTACTGACATAATCATTTCACTCTAGCCCATCACCCAGATGAACCAGACCTGACACGACTCTAAGCATAGCAGGCATAGCAAGGTAGGAACAACACATACATATGGCTCAATCAACTCCTACACATGCTGTCTTAATGCAGTAAAAGAGAGCAGGAGCGAGATCATGGGATTGTATCGATATGATCAAATGGTTGGTTGCTTGCCTGATGGTTCGATGCACTGATACGGTTCTTCGTTAGGGTAATCACGGTACTCCTCGGAGACAGAACCTGCCGTAAAGAACACCGATACACAACCATCACCAAACAATGTGCAACAATATGATGCATGCATGAAACATGGCAATATGAGTGTGTTGGGCTAATGCAACTAAGACCAGAAGGGTTTGAACCAATTTGAATCAAAGATTCAAATTTCAAACTCAAACTTGGCCCTTTAAAGTGTTTTTCCTTGTTCTGCATTAAACATCAAGTTAACTTGTTTAATCATGCATGAAAATAGTACAGATGGATAGATTGAATTTTTCTGATCATTTTTATATATAATTTGTCTGATTTGGAGTTACAGAATAAAAGTTATGAATTTTTGAAGTTTAAATTATATTCTGGAATTTCCTATATTAGATTAAATCCAGAAAGTCAATTACTGCGTCAGCCTGACGTCAGTGTGACGTCAGCAGGTCAACGGGGCACGTCCGGGTCAAACCTGACAGTGGGTCCCGCGTGTCAGTGTGATTAATTAAACTAAAATTAATTTAAACTAATCCTAATTAGTTAGCAGGGCTGGGCCCCACCTGTCATAGACTCAGGGGAGTCAACCAGGGCCCACCCGTGGTCAAACCCGGGTCGGCTGCACCGGCGTTTAGCTGCCGGCGAGCCCGACGCGGCGGCGGAAGTGGTTTTGGCCGTTTCGGCCGCCAAATGGGTCGCGGAGACCACCGGAGTGGAGCTGAGGACGAGCCGCAGCTCTTGGTGGAGTCCGTTGGGGTCGGGGTGGCCGGAGTTGGCGCCGGCGACGACTTTGGCGGCCACCGGAGTTCGGCCGAAGTCGAACTTGTCGCTAGGGGGGTCAGTGAGGTGCGGGGAGTAACTAGTTAGGTGCTATGTGATGCGGTGAGCATGATGGACACCGTGGAGTGGCCGGAGGGCGACCGGGAGCACGTCGGCGACGAGCTCCACGGTGGTGGGTGCGGTTGAGCTCCGGGAGGTCGCTACACGGCTCGGGAGCAAGAAAAGGAAGGAGGGAGGGTGGTGGGTGTGGCCGGGGACGGACCGGAGCGACGACGGCGTTGAAGGGGATCTCCGGCGACGGCGGTTCGGGCGAGGTTGTTGCGGTGGACTCGGGCGTTGCGAGCGCTCGGGGCTCGGCTTGCTCGATGAAGTGGACAGAGGCGGAGCTCCTGGACACGACGAGAGGACGCACGGGCGGCGGGGAGCGCGGCTACGACGTAGGCACGTCGGCGATAGCGTCGGCCATGGCTGGGGGGCGCGAGGGGGAGGAGCTGGAGAGGAGAGGGGGTGTCTGGGGGGTTCGGGGAAGAGAGAGGGAGCGATCCACGACGTCACCGGGCGAGGGGAGCGGCGAGGCAGCGAGAAGGTGCGTGGCGCGCGCTGCGGTCGCCGTCGGGCACCTGCCTGCCTGCCTGGCCGGCAAGCAGCTCGCTGGAGCGGCGCTGGGCTAGGCCGGCAGGTGGGCCGGGTGCTGGCGCCAGGTAAGTTTTTCCATTTTTCTCTGTTTTCTGTATTTTTAATACTTCTGCAACTTTGTTGAATTATTAAAAATACTTAGGCAACTCCTAAAATCACCAAACTACTCCTGGTCCATAGTTGGATTATTTCCAACATGAAACATTTTAGTTTGGAGATATTTGAGCGTTTCAATATTTTATATAATTTTAAATGCCCAAATTCAAATATTTATGATTTAATTCACAAACCCTAAGATGGCCTAGGAAAATGTGCATCACTTTTGGCAGAGGTTCTGAACCAAGACAAAAATGATGGGCATTTTAGAAGGGCATTTCAGGTTCATTGAAAAAGTTTTTAGTAAACCCTAGTTGGTTTCAGAGGGGGCTGGGGGTTCTGTCATCCCCATTTCAGGTTTCTGATGAAAGAGTAAATATGATGCAACACTCTAATGCATGAACTAGCTAGGGTGTGACAGGAAGCATAATATCTCACCCAAACTAACAATACCTACATCCAGCTGTATCCATCCTTCAACACATAACCAAGAAACCTTCGGAAATCATGTACCTCAACCTTCGAAAAGCATCCGCTATATGAGTTATGGCAATACTCCCGAACTCCCGCCCCAGTACTGGGTGGCGTCGAGGTTATCTCACCAATAACTGCATAAAAGAGATTTTCGATGTTGGCGAACTCAGGTATTCCAGAACTGCAACGATAAAATTGTGACGACAACACCTCGGAGCTCAACTCCCCGGGACACTGCCACAACCCCTAAATGTCAGGAGGCACCAAGAACAATGTTCTCGTCACAAAACCATCGGAACGATTCCAAGATACCCGCATGATCCTATTTTTTTGCGTGAAATTTGAGGAGAAAAGAGTCAAAACTCTACGTCAAGAGGCCTCACTAGAGGGATGAAGGGACTAAGGAGTAAAAAGAATCCTACTCTCTGATATATATAATCCTAAGACTCAAAACATTTTGTTCTAGACTCAACAACGTCAGCGATTCCATCAAGCAGGGGCTCCTAAGTCAGGGAAGGCTCTGATACCAACTTGTAACACCCATAATGCGGCTATATATCCCACGTGTCAGGGCATGACTTAGAGGCATAGCCGCATGGTAGGCATGTCGCAAGAGGGGTAATCTTTACACATCCCATGTACTGAATAAGAAAGGGATAAAGAGTTGGCTTACAACCGCCACTTCACACAATACATGAATATATCATCCAGAATATAATCAAGGTCCGACTACGGAACCAAATAAAGAAGGACAACCCCAAATGCTAGATCCCGATCATCCCAACTGGGCTCCAAACTGATTAAAAGGAAACTAAACAACACAACGAACAAGATCTTCATCGAGCTCCCACTTGAGCTCAGTTGCGTTATCTACACTGGTATCATCGGCACCTGCAACTGTTTGGAAGTATCTATGAGTCACAAGGACTCAGCAATCTCACACCCACGAGATCAAGACTATATAAGCTTATGGGTAGGAAATGGTAGTGAGGTGGAGCTGCAGCAAGCACTAAGCATATATGGTGGCTAACATACACAAATAAGAGCGAGAAGAGAAGCAATGCAACGGTCGTGAACTAGAAGTGATCAAGAAGTGATCCTGAAACTACTTACGTTCAAACATAACTCCAAAGCCATGTTCACTTCCCGGACTAAGCCGGAAAGAGACCATAATGGCTACACACATGGTTCATGATTTTTAATTAAGTTAAGTGTCAAGTTCTCTACAACTGGATATTAACAAATTCCCATCTGCCCATAACCGCGGGCACAGCTTTTGAAAGTTCAAAACCCTGCAGGGGTGTCCCAACTTAGCCCATCACAAGCTCTCACGGTCAACAAAGGATATTCCTTCTCCCAGGACGACCCGATCAGACTCGGAATCCCGGTTACAAGACATTTTGACAATGGTAAAGCAGGACCAGCAAAGCCGCCCAATGCGCCGACATCTCGATAGGAGCTGCAAATATCTCATTCTCAGGGCAACACCGGATAGGTCAAGCTACGAGTAAAACCATCCCTCGAGTTTCCCCAAGGTGGCCCCACAGGCTGCCCAGTTTAGACCAACACTTAGACAAGCACTGGCCCGGGGGGGTTAAAATAAAGAAGACCCTTGGGAGCACGACTCCCAAGGGAAAAGTAGGTGGTGGTGAGGCAAATGGTAAAACCAAGGTTGGGCCTTGCTGGAGGAGTTTTATTCAAAGCGAACTGTCAAGGGGTTACCATAACACCCAACCGCGTAAGGAACGCAAAATCAAGGAACATAACACCAGTATGACGGAAACTAGGACGGCAAGAGTGGAACAAAACACCAGGTATAAAGTCGAGCCTTCCACTCTTTACCAAATATATAGATGCATTAATTAAATAAAAGGTATTGTGATATCCCAACATATCCATGTTCCAACATGGAACAAACTTCATCTGCACCTGCAACTAGCAACACTATAAGAGGGGCTGAGAAAAAGCGGCAACATAGCCAAACAACGGTTTGCTAGGAAATGTGGGTTAGAGGCTTGACATGGCAATATTGGAGGCATGATATAGCAAGTGGTAGGTATCGCAGCATAGCAATAGAGCGAACAACTAGCAAGCAAAGATAGAAGTGATTTCGAGGGTATGGTCATCTTGCCTGAGATCCCGCAAGGAAGAAGAACGAGTCCATGAAGAAGACAAACGGACGTAGTCGAACGGATCCTCACACATGCTACGTTACCGGAACTAACAAGAAGAAGCAACACCGGAAAGGAGCAAACAACATGGTGAACAACCCTCACATAAACATGGCATGATGCACAACCAAGTATGATGCATGTCCGGTTTAAATATGCATGCCATGGCAAAGTGCAACAAACAACACTGCAAATTAATTGGAGCTCAATATGCAACGAGTTGCATATTGATGAAACACCATGTGACTTATTCAGTTCTCTCCTGTTTATGTACCCAACAAGGTTAAATGTTATTAAACATGGCAAGAGGAGAAGCATAAATAAATTATCTATTTAGGCAATTTTAAATGAGGCCGGAATGCCAAAACAACAATTCCGGTAAAACCCCATATGAATTTAGCAATTTAAGGAAAACAACAATTTTTAACATTTTAAATGTTATTATCATGATGCGGATGACATGTGCAAGTTTTATGCAAGTTTATGAAAATGTTAATAAGAGCATGTTATGAAGCATTTGTCATCGTGGCGGAAACGAAAGGGGTGCCATGGCAACGATAACGGGAATGGTGCCACGGCGGCGAAACAGAAATGATGCTACGGCAACATTCCGATGATCCGGTAGCTCACGGGGATACCGGTGCAAAAAGAAATGGGTGTGACGGGAGCGCGTCACGTAAGATGGTGGGGTGATCCCGGTAACCGGGTTCCCACGGGTTAGGGGCAAACGAGGAGGACCGAGCAAGTGACAACTTGGACATGGTGCAAACATAGTGTGCAACTCATACATCACACAACATGCATTCGTTCCGCGGGTCATCGTCTCGGCTGTTATACCTTCGAAGCGTGTAATCGGGATGGTTCAGGTTCGTCGAGGGAAGTAGAGGAAGTAGTGGTACTATCGTCCCTCGACGGTAGTTGTACATGGTTCGTGGATGTTCAAGTCGCCGGTAGAGGTACTTGGCATAGCGTTACAAGGTCGGTCTCGCCGGTCTCGGTCTCGGCAGCGTAGTTGTACAAGCGCGACATCGGACTTGTCGAACCCGAACTCTTAGGGGGGGTCGTCGTGGTACTTGGCGAATCCCATAGTAGTGCATGTTCCAACATCAAACTTGGAGGGGCACCGACGACGTTGTACTTGGCGAATCCTGGACGGTCTTGGCGGTGTCGTCGAACTTGACGAATCCGAAGGGGTACTTAGCGAATCCGCATAGTTGTACACACATTGAAGTAGTGGTACTCCTATGTCGACGGTTGTTGAACTTGGAGGGCCATCGGTAGTTTGCTGACTTGGGTCTCCATGTCCATGTCTTGACGGGTCCGGGTGGCCATAGTCTCCATGATGGTGCCATGGTGGTCTAGCAGCAGCAACAACAAGGGCGTCGAGGCCCATGGGCGCAGAGGAGATGGCGAGGAGGTGGGTCCAGAGGTGAGCAACCATGGCAGGGGCGAGCGAGTGCCTCGTCCTTTGCACGCACGTAGCAGACGCGTGGCTGGAGGAGGAGGCAGCAGGGGCGCCGAGGTTGGCGCGTTCGGAGGCCAGGGCAGTGGGGCGGAGCAGCGGGCTTCGTCCTCCTTGCTCCCTTGCTCGATGCAGGAGCAGGCGCCGACGAGACTTGGGGCGCTGGAGAAGGGCGCCGGCGGCGGCTTGGACA
The DNA here is from genome assembly GCF_002162155.2 of Triticum dicoccoides. Lineage (NCBI taxonomy): Eukaryota > Viridiplantae > Streptophyta > Magnoliopsida > Poales > Poaceae > Triticum > Triticum dicoccoides. Next base: position 186,916,904 of record NC_041386.1, on the reverse strand, counting down.
AAGGCGACGGGGACAGCGCGAGACAGTGAGACGCGGGAGAGGTAGCCCTCGAGCTCGAGCGGCGAGACGGCGAAGGCGGCCAAGCGGGAGCCGGGCGTCGCTTGGCGGCAGGGCCGGCGCTGGTCGCGGCTGCCGGAGGGAGATGGGACCCAGGCATGGATGGAAGGAGCGACGCTATGGGATCGGGATCGAGCACGGGGTCTCCTACGTGTGTGCGAGAGAAAAGGTGAGGGAGAGACCGAGGGGGATCGAGGAGATGGGTGTTCGAATGGGGCTCTCTGGTTGCGGCGCTAGGAGGAGAGCAATGTGCGGGCTAGGGTTTAGGTTTAGATGGGCTGGGGGTGTAACACCCCGTATGTAACTTGCCATATTTGTATTTCAACTCTTGCCATTTCCGGCACTAAGTTATGATATTTCCTCGTTGTCGAGTTTTTGTCTTCGTGTTCTTTTGTCTTTGTCATGCATCTCATATCATGTCATCATGTGCATGGCATTTGCATATGTACACGTCTCATGCATCCGAGCATTTTCCCTGTTGTCCATTTTGCATTCCAGCGCTCCTATGTCCTCCGGTGTCCCCTTTTACCTCTTTTGTGTGCGGGTGTTAAACCTTTTTCGGATTGGACCAAGACTTGTCAAGAGGCCTTGGTTTACTACCCGGTAGACCGCCTGTCAAGTTTCGTGCCATTTGAACTTCGTTTGATACTCCAACGGTTAACCGAGGAACCGAAAAGGCCTCATGTGTGTTGCAGCCCAACGCCCCTCCAAAGTGGCCCAAAACCCACCTAAACCCCCACCATCATCTAGGTCGTTCGATCACGATCGCGTGGCCGCAAACCGTGCTCAATTTGGAGCCTCCTAGCTCCCTCTACCTATAAACATAGCCTCTCCCCCGAAATCCCAGATCTCTTCCTCCCAAACCCTAAAAAAATCCGCTCCCCTTGCTGTTGGACGTGTCCGATCAGGCCGGACACGTCCGCCCCGCTCCCCCTGACGAACCAGAGCACACCACGTGTCCCACCGGCGCCCACCACCTGTTGGGGAACGTAGCAATAATTCAAAATTTTCCTACCTGTCACCAAGATCAATCTATGGAGTCATCTAGCAACGAGGGAGGAGTGGATCTACATACCCTTGTAGATCGCGCGCGGAAGCGTTCAAGAGAACGGGGTTGATGGAGTCGTACTCGTCGTGATCCAAATCACCGATGATCCTAGTGCCGAACGGACGGCACCTCCGCATTCAACACACGTACGGAGCAGCGACGTCTCCTCCTTCTTGATCCAGCAAGGGGGAAGGAGAGGTTGATGGAGATCCAGCAGCACGACGGCGTGGTAGTGGAAGTAGCGGGATTCCAACAGGGCTTCGCCAAGCGCTGCGGGAGGAGGGAGATGTGTCATGGGAGGGAGAGGGAGGCGCCAGGGCTTAGGCATGGTTGCCCTCCCTCCCCCCCACTAAACATAGGTCCAAGGGAGAGGGGGGGCGCAGCCTTGGCCCTTCCTCCAAGGAAGGGTGCGTCCAAGGGAGGAGTCCATCCCCCCCAAGGCACCTAGGAGGTGGCTTCCCCTTTTAGGACTCTTCCTTTCTTGCTCTCTTGGCGCATGGGCCTCTTGGGGCTGGTGCCCTTGGCCCATGTAGGCCAAGGCGCACACCCCTACAGCCCATGTGGCCCCCCCGAGGCAGGTGGCCCCACCCGGTGGACCCCCGGGACCCTTCCGGTGGTCCCGGTACAATACCGGTGACCCCGAAACTTGTCCCGATGGCCGAAATAGCACTTCCTATATATAATTCTTTACCTCCGGAATATTCCGGAACTCCTCGTGACGTCCGGGATCTCATCCGGGACTCCGAACAACTTTTGGGTTACCGCATACTAATATCTCTATAACCCTAGCGTCACCGAACCTTAAGTGTGTAGACCCTACGGGTTCGGGAGACATGCAGACATGACCGAGGTGACTCTCCGGTCAATAACCAACAGCGGGATCTGGATACCCATGTTGGCTCCCACATGTTCCACGATGATCTCATCGGATGAACCACGATGTCAAGGACTTAACCAATCCCGTATACAATTCCCTTTGTCTATCAGTACGATACTTGCCCGAGATTCGATCGTCGGTATCCCGATACCTTGTTCAATCTCGTTACCGGCAAGTCTCTTTACTCGTTCCGTAACACATCATCACGTGATCAACTCCTTGGTCACATTGTGCACATTATGATGATGTCCTACCGAGTCGGCCCAGAGATACCTCTCCGTTTACACGGAGTGACAAATCCCAGTCTCGATTCGTGCCAACCCAACAGACACTTTCGGAGATACCTGTAGTGTACCTTTATAGCCACCCAGTTACGTTGTGACGTTTGGCACACTCAAAGCACTCCTACGGTATCCGGGAGTTGCACAATCTCATGGTCTAAGGAAATGATACTTGACATTACAAAAGCTTTAGCATACGAACTACATGATCTTGTGCTAGGCTTAGGATTGGGTCTTGTCCATCACATCATTCTCCTAATGATGTGATCCTGTTATCAACGACATCCAATGTCCATGGTCAGGAAACCGTAACCATCTATTGATCAACGAGCTAGTCAACTAGAGGCTTACTAGGGACATAGTGTTGTCTATGTATCCACACATGTATCTGAGTTTCCTATCAATACAATTCTAGCATGGATAATAAACGATTATCATGAACAAGGAAATATAATAATAACTAATTTATTATTGCCTCTAGGGAATATTTCCAACAGTCTCCCACTTGCACTAGAGTCAATAATCCAGTTCACATCGATATGTGATTAACACTCAAGGTCACATCCCGATGTGACTAACACCCAAAGAGTCTACTAGAGTCAATAATCTAGTTCACATTACCATGTGATTAATACTCGATGAGTTCTGGGTTTGATCATGTTATGCTTGTGAGAGATGTTATAGTCAACGGGGTCTGAATCTTTCAGATCCGTATGTACTTCGCAAATCTCTATGTCATCTTGTAGATGCAGCTACTACGCTATATTTGGAGCCATTTCAAATAACTGTTCTACTTGGAGCTATTCTAAATTGTTGCTCCATTATACATATCCGGTATCTCTACTCAGAGCTATCCGGATAGGTGTTAAGCTTGCATCGACGTAACTCTTTACGTCGAACTCTTTATCACCTCCATAACCGAGAAACATATCCTTATTCCTCTAAGGATAATTTAGACCGCTATCTGGTGATCTACTCCTAGATTACCTTTGTACCCTCTTGCCAGATATGTGGCAACGCACACATCAGGTGCGGTACACAGCATAGCATACTTTAGAGCCTACGTCTAAAGCATAGGGGACGACCTTCGTCCTTTCTCTCTATTCTGCCGCGGTCAGGTTTCGAGTCTTACTCAATGTTCACACCTTATAACACAGCCAAGAACTCCTTCTTTGCCGATCCATTTTGAACTCCTTCAAAATCTTGTCACGGTATGTATTCATTTGAAAGTACTATTAAGCGTTTTGATCTATCCTTATAGATCTTAATGCTCAATACTCAAGTAGCCTAATCCAGGTTTTCCATTGAAAAACACTTTCCAAATAACCCTATATGCTTTCCAGAAATTCTACATCATTTCTGATCCATAATATGTCAACAACATATACTCATCAGAAATTCTATAGTGCTCCCACTCACTTCTTTGGAAATACAAGTCTCTCATAAACTTTGTATAAACCCAAAATCTTTGATCATCATCAAAGCATACATTCCAACTCCAGATGCTTACTCCAGTCCCTAGAAGGATTGCTGGAGCTTTGCATACTTATTAGCATCTTTCAGGATTGACAAAACCTTCCGGTTTGTATCACATACAACCTTTCCTCAAAAAAACGTCGAGGAAACAATGTTTTGACATCCTATCTGCAAGATTTCATAAATAATGCAGTAATCGCTAATATAATTCCAACAGACTCTTAGCATCGCTACGAGTGAGAAAGTCTCATCGTAGTCAACTCCTTGAACTTGTCGGAAAAAATCTTAACGACAAGTCGAGCTTTCTTAATGGTGATACTTACCATCATTGTCCGTCTTCCTTTTAAAATCCATCTGTACTCAACAGCCTTACGACCATCGAGCCGTTCTGCCAAAGTCTACACTTTGTTTTCATACATGGATCCTCTCTCGGATTTTTATGGCCTCGAGCCATTTATCGGAATCCGGGCCCACCATCGCTTCTCCATGGCTCGTAGGTTCATTGTTGTCTAGCAACACGACTTCCAAGACAGGATCACGTACCACTCTGAAGTAGTACGCATCCTTGTCATCCCACGAGGTTTGGTAGTGACTTGATCTGAAGTTTCATGATCACTATCATAAGCTTCCACTTCAATTGGTGTAGGTGCCACAGGAACAACTTCTTGTGCCCTGCCACACACTAGTTGAAGAGACGGTTCAATAACCTCATCAAGTCTCCACCATCCTCCCACTCAATTCTTTCGAGAGAAACTTTTCCTCGAGAAAGGACCTGATTCCAGAAACAATCCCTTATTGCTTTCGGATCTGAGACAGGAGGTATACCCAACTGTTTTGGGTGTCCTATGAAGATGCATTTATCCGCTTTGGGTTCGAGCTTATCAGCCTGAAACTTTTTCACATAAGCGTCGCAGCCCTAAACTTTTAAGAAATGACAGCTTAGGTTTCCCTAAACCATAGTTCATACGGTGTCATCTCATCGGAATTATGTGGTGCCCCTTTTAAAGTGAATGTGGTTGTCTTTAATGCCTAACCCATAAACTATCATGGCAATTCGATAAGAGACATCATGGTATGCATCATATCCAATAGGGTGCAGTTATGATGTTCGGACACACCATCACACTATGGTGTTCCAGGCTGTATTAGTTGTGAAACAATTTCCACAATGTCTTAATTCTATGCCAAACTCGTAATTCAGATATTCATCTCTATGATCATATCATAGATATCTTATCCTCTTGTCACGACGATCTTTCAACTTCACCCTGAAATTACTTGAACCTTTCAATAATTCAGACTCGTGATTCATCAAGTAAATATACTCAACATCTACTCAAATCATCTGTGAAGTAAGAACATAACGATATCCACTACATGCCTCAGCACTCATTGGACTGCACACATAAAAAATGTATTACTTCCAACAAGTTGCTTTCTAGTTCCATTTTACTGAAAACGAGGCTTTCAGTCATCTTGCCCATGTGGTATGATTTGCATGCCTCAAGTGATTCAAAATCTAGTGAGTCCAAACGGTCCATTTGCATGGAGTTTCTTCATGCATATACACCAATAGACATGGTTCGCATGCCTCAAACTTTTCAAAAACGAGTGAGCCCAAAGATCCATCAACATGGAGCTTCTTCATGCGTTTTATACCGATATGACTTACGTGGCAGTGCCACAAGTAGGTGGTACTATCATTACTATCTTTTGGCATGAACATGTGTATCACTACGATCGAGATTCATTCATTTTAGGTGTAAGACCATTGAAGGTATTATTCAAATAAACAGAGTAGTCCATTACTCTCTCCTTAAATGAATAACCGTATTGCGATAGACATAATCCAATCATGTCTATGCTCAACGCAAACACCAATCTTGATGGTAGAGGGAGCGTACGATATTTGATCAACCATGGAATACTTCCAACACATATCGTCATCTCACCTTTTGGCAAGTCTCCGTTTATTCCGTAGCTTTTATTTCGAGTTACTAACACTTAGCAACCGAACCGGTATCCAATACCATGGTACTACTAGGAGTACTAGTAAAGTACACAATGTATATCCAATATACTTCTATCGACCTTGCCAGCCTTCTCATCTACCAAGTATCTAGGGTAATTCTGCTCCAGTGGCTGTTCCCCTTATTACAGAAGCACTTAGTCTCGGGTTTGGGTTCAACCTTGGGTTTCTTCACTAGAGCAGCAGCTGATTTGCTGTTTCATGAAGCATCCCTTTTTGCCCTTGCCCTTCTTGAAACTAGTGGTTTCACCAACCATCAACAATTGATGCTCCTTATTGATTTCTACTTTTGTGGTGTCAAACATCGCGAATATCTCAAGGATCATCATATATGTCCCTGATATATTATAGTTCATCACGAAGCTCTAGCAGCTTGGTGGTAATGACTTCGAAGAAACATCACTATCTCATTTGGAAGATCAACTCCCACTTGATTCAAATGATTGTTGTACTCAGACAATCTGAGCACAAGCTCAACAATTGAGCTTTTTTCCCTTAGTTTGCAGGCTAAGAAAAATCGTCGGAGGTCTTATACCTCTTGACGTGGGCACGAGCTTGAAATCCCAATTTCAGCCCTCGAAATATCTCATATGTTTCGCGACGTTTCAAAACGTCTTCGGTGCCTCAACTCTAAGCCGTTTAACTGAACTATCACGTAGTTATCAAAATGTGTATGTCAGATGTTCGCAACATCCATAGACAACGTTCGAGGTTCAGCACACTGAGCGGTGCATTAAGGACATAAGCCTTCTATGAAGCAATGAGGACAAACCTCAGTTTACGGACCTAGTCCGCATAATTACTACTATCAACTTTCAACTAAATTTTCTCTAGGAACATATCTAAACAGTAGAACTGAAGCGCGAGCTACGACATAATTTGCGAAGACCTTTTGACTATGTTCAGGATAATTAAGTTCATCTTGTGAACTCCCACTCAGATAGACATCCCTCTAGTCATCTAAGTGATTACATGATCCGAGTCAACTAGGCCGTGTCCGATCATCACGTGAGACGGACTAGTCATCATCGGTGAACATCTTCATGTTGATCGTATCTACCATACGACTCATGCTCGACCTTTCAGTCTCTTGTGTTCCGAGGCCATGTCTGTACATGCTAGGCTCGTCAAGTCAACCTAAGTGTTTCGCGTGTGTAAATCTGTCTTACACCCGTTGTATGTGAACATTAGAATCTAAACACCCGATCATCACGTGGTGCTTCGAAACGACGAACTTTCACAATGGTGCACAGTTAGGGGGAACACTTTCTTGAAATTTTAATGAGGGATCATCTTATTTACTACCGTCGTTCTAAGCAAACAAGATGTATAAACATGATAAACATCACATGCAATCAAATAGTGACATGATATGGCCAATATCATATTGCTCCTTTTGATCTCCATCTTCGGGGCTCCATGATCATCATCGTCACCGGCATGACACCATGATCTCCATCATCATGATCTCTATCATCGTGTCTTCATGAAGTTGTCTCGTCAACTATTACTTCTACTACTACAGCTAACGGTTAGCAATAAAGTAAAGTAATTACATGACGTTTATGTTGACACACAAGTCATAAATAAATTAAGACAACTCCTATGGCTCCTGCCGGTTGTCATACTCATCGACATGCAAGTCGTGATTCCTATTACAAGAACATGATCAATCTCATACATCACATATATCATTCATCACATCCTTTTGGCCATATCACATCACATAGCATACCCTGCAAAAACAAGTTAGACGTCCTCTAATTGTTGTTTGCATGTTTTACGTGGCTGCTATGGGTTTCTAGCAAGAAAGTTTCTTACCTACGCAAAAACCACAACGTGATATGCCAATTGCTATTTACCCTTCATAAGGACCCTTTTCATCGAATCCTATCCGACTAAAGTGGGAGAGACAAACACCCGCTAGCCACCTTATGCAACTAGTGCAAGTCAGTCGGTGGAACCAGTCTCACGTAAGAGTACGTGTAAGGTCGGTCCGGGCCGCTTCATCCCACAATTCCACCGAATCAAGATTGGACTAGTAACGGTAAGCATATTGAACAAAATCAATGCCCACAACTACTTTGTGTTCTACTCGTGCATAGAAACTACGCATAGACCTAGCTCATGATGCCACTGTTTGGGAACGTAGCAATAATTCAAAATTTTCCTACGTGTCACCAAGATCAATCTATGGAGTCATCTAGCAACGAGGGAGGAGTGGATCTACATACCCTTGTAGATCGCGCGCGGAAGCGTTCAAGAGAATGGGGTTGATGGAGTCGTACTCGTCGTGATCCAAATCACCGATGATCCTAGCGCCGAACGGACGGCACCTCCGCGTTCAACACACGTACGGAGCAGCGACGTCTCCTCCTTGATCCAGCAAGGGGGAAGGAGAGGTTGATGGAGATCCAGCAGCACGACGGCGTGGTGGTGGAAGTAGCGGGATTCCAACAGGGCTTCGCCAAGCACTGCGGGAGGAGGGAGATGTGTCATGGGAGGGAGAGGGAGGCGCCAGGGCTTAGGTATGGTTGCCCTCCCTTCCCCCCACTATATATAGGGCCAAGGGAGAGGGGGCGCAGCCTTGGCCCTTCCTCCAAGGAAGGGTGCGGCCAAGGGAGGAGTCCATCCCCCCCAAGGCACCTAGGAGGTGCCTTCCCCTTTTAGGACTCTTCCTTTCTTGCTCTCTTGGCGCATGGGCCACTTGGGGCTGGTGCCCTTGGCCCATGTAGGCCAAGGCGCACACCCCTACAGCCCATGTGGCCCCCCGAGGCAGGTGTCCCCTCCCGGTGGACCCCCGGGACCCTTCCGGTGGTCCCGGTACAATACCGGTGACCCCAAAACTTGTCCCGATGACCGAAATAGCACTTCCTTCATATAATTCTTTACCTCCGGACCATTCCGGAACTCCTCGTGACGTCCGGGATCTCATCCGGGACTCCGAACAACTTTCGGGTTACCTCATACTAATATCTCTATAACCCTAGCGTCACCGAACCTTAAGTGTGTAGACCCTACGGGTTCGGGAGACATGCAGACATGACCAAGATGACTCTCCTGTCAATAACCAACAGCGGGATCTGGATACCCATGTTGGCTCCCACATGTTCCACGATGATCTCATCGGATGAACCACGATGTCAAGGACTTAATCAATCCCGTATACAATTCCCTTTGTCTATCGGTACGATACTTGCCCGAGATTCGATCGTCGGTATCCCGATACCTTGTTCAATCTCGTTACCGGCAAGTCTCTTTACTCATTCCGTAACACATCATCCCGTGATCAACTCCTTGGTCACATTGTGCACATTATGATGATGTCCTACCGAGTGGGCCCAGAGATACCTCTCCGTTTACACGGAGTGACAAATCCCAGTCTCGATTCGTGCCAACCCAACAGACACTTTCGAAGATACCTGTAGTGTACCTTTATAGCCACCCAGTTACGTTGTGACGTTTGGCACACCCAAAGCACTCCTACGGTATCCGGGAGTTGCACAATCTCATGGTCTAAGGAAATGATACTTGACATTAGAAAAGCTTTAGCATACGAACTACATGATCTTGTGCTAGGCTTAGGATTGGGTCTTGTCCATCACATCATTCTCCTAATGATGTGATCCCGTTATCAACGACATCCAATGTCCATGGTCAGGAAACCGTAACCATCTATTGATCAACGAGCTAGTCAACTAGAGGCTTACTAGGGACATAGTGTTGTCTATGTATCCACACATGTATCTAAGTTTCCTATCAATACAATTCTAGCATGGATAATAAACGATTATCATGAACAAGGAAATATAATAATAACTAATTTATTATTGCCTCTAGGGCATATTTCCAACACCGCCGCCACGGCCCTCCCCGCCGCCCGACCGGGCCCGCGCCCCGCCCGCGCCCCGACACCGTCTTCCTCCTCGCCGCGCCTTCTTCCTGCCATCCAGCGCCGCCGCGGACACCTCGCCGACCACTGCCGCCTCGCCCGGTCGCTGCCGACCCGACCCCGCCGCCTCGCTCCGACGCCGGCAGCCGCGCCCAGTGCCGCGTCCCTCGTCGTCCGGCACCACCTCGCCGCACCACCGCCTCCTCACCGCCCCGGCAAGCTCCAACCGGACTCCGGAGATCTCGACGAACTCCGACGAGCACCTCGAAGGACGCGCCCGATCTAGATCTGTTTTCGGAGGTTGACTTTTGCCCTAAATTCCAGTAGTTTTAGCATTTTTCATCGCATCATAACTCTGCATCTGTGGCTCCGTTTTGGGCGTGTAGCATATCGAATTGTTCGTCTCGACGAGTACTTCATTTCTTCTCATTGCATCATGTTCATTTGAACTCATCTTGATGCCCGAAATGTTGTTGCAAGAGTGCTAGTTTATATTAGTTTCAGATTCTTATTAGTAATTGGACATTTGTAATTTTTGTCATGATTGATGTGTGCCTCATATGATCTTGAGCCCTGCATGTGTTTTGCAGTATGCGATGCCATCTTTACAGGGGTGTATGCCATGTATTTTTTTGATCTCTGTGGTGACTAGCACAAGCATGCAAAGTAGCTCTCTCAATGTTGCTGATTTCAGGGACATGGAAATCTTCTAAGTCTTTGTGGTGTTAATATTTTTATGCCATGTATTCATGTTGCTACAGAGTGATCCATGCCTCTTTTGAGCATGATCAGTAAGGATGTTTTGTAGATATGGTTGTGCTCTATCCATCCATTTCTTTGTTTGCATTTATGGAGCACCCTAGCTTGACTCAATCGAGCTCTACTTTTGCTATAAAATGTTCCTGGCAGAATGTTTACATGTTAAGCATTTTTGCCGAGGTTGTTGTAGTTGATCCATGCATGCTATGATGTTGCTCTTGCCATGTTTAGCTTCTATGCCATGTCTACTTGCTGGGTGTATGCTTAATTTGTCATGCAATGCCTTGTGGGGAGTGCATCGAGCTCATAAACATGCCTACTTGATATCTGTTTTGCCATTTTCCAGTTTTCTACTAAGTCTGAATCTATTAACGATAATTGCTATGTTCACATGGTTGCCATTGTATTTTCTGATCCCTTTTGGCTTATGGCCAGTAAGGGACTTTTGTTGTATGCTTTGAGTAGCTTAATGCCATGCCTTGCTTTGCCATGATATGTTCCTGTAGCATGTTGTTATCTTGCTCTAAACATTGCTTCCTGATGTTAAATTCCTGACATGTTATTTTCACAAAGTCTGTAAGCTGATATCTTTTGCACTTTTGCCATGCTTGTTTGAACCTGCTATTGAATGAATTAGCCGTAGCTCGGTGTTCATATTTTGTCAAGCATCTTGGGTGGATACCTTCCATGTATTTGTTTGCTATGTTAGAGTGCAGTAGCATGTTTTTCTTGATGCATTTAGATGGCCTCGTGCTGTTAATCGCAGATCGGTGCCATAATTGTTTTGCTTGCCTTTTCCAAACTGTACATCGGATTCCGGTGATCTTTATATCGATTTCGACCGAAATCAACTCCTCTTTCCAGTGGCACTCTTGGTTTTCCAAGTTGAGGCCAGGTTCAATCATTACTTTCCAAAGCATGCATATGCATTGCATATCGCATCCCGCATGTCATGCCATGTTTTGCATCATGTTGTTTGTGCATTGCACGTGGTTGATTGTGTCTCCCTTTGCTTGTGTTCTTGCTTTGGGTAGAGCCGTGATACGAGTACGTGATCGAGGAAGCCGTTGAGTACGTTTATGAGGATCAAGCTAACGTCAACTCGGAGAACTTTGTAGGCAAGATGATCATACCCTCGAAATCACTTCTATCTTTGCTTGCTAGATGCTCGCTCTATTGCTATGCCTATGCTACGATACCTACCACTTGCTTATCATGCCTCCCATATTGCGATGTCAAACCTCTAACCCACCTTGTCCTAGCAAACCGTTGTTTGGCTACGTTACCACTTTGCTCAGCCCCTCTTATAGCGTTGCTAGGTGCAAGTGAAGATTGGAGTTTGTTCTTTGTTAGAACATGTTTATTGTTGGGATATCATTATTATATCTTGTCTACTTTAATGCACCTATACACTTGGTAGAGGGTGGAAGGCTCGGCCTTATTCCTGGTGTTTTGTCCCATTCTTGCCACCCTAGTTTACGTCATACCGGTGTTATGTTCCTTGATTTTGCCTTCCTTACACGGTTGGATTATAACGGGAACCCCTTGACAGTTCGACTTGAATAAAACTCCTCCAGCAATGCCCAACCTTGGTTTTACCATTTTCCACCTAGCCTCTTTTCCCTTGGGTTTCCGGAGCCCGAGGGTCATCCTTATTTTAAACCCCCCTGGGCCAGTGCTCCTCTGATTGTTGGTCCGAAATGGGCATCCTGCGGGGCCACCTCAGGGCAACTCGAGGGCTGGTTTTACTCGTAGCTTGACCTATCCGGTGGGGCCTGAGAACGAGATACATGCGACTCCTATCAGGATTTGTCGGCACATCGGGCGGCTTTGCTGGTTTAGTTTTACCATTGTCGAGATGTCTTGTAACCGGGATTCCGAGTCTGATCGGGTTGTCTTGGGAGAAGGAATATCCTTCGTTGACCATGAGAGCTTGTGATGGGCTAAGTTGGGACACCCCTGCAGGGATTTGAACTTTCGAAAGCCGTGCCCGCGGTTATGGGCAGATGGGAATTTGTTAATGTCCGGTTGTAGAAAACCTTAATCTTAACTTAATTAAAATGTATCAACAGAGTGAGTGGCCGTGATGGTCTCTTTTTGGCAGAGTCCGGGAAGAGAACACAGTTTCGAGTTATGCTTGAACGTAGGTTGTTCTAGGATCACTTCTTGATCATAGTTTATCGATCGTGCCTTGCCTCTCTCTTCTCGCTCTCATTTGCGTATGTTAGCCACCATATATGCTAGTGCTTGCTGCAGCTCCACCTCATACCTTTTACCCTTCCTATAAGCTTAAATAGTCTTGATCGCGAGGGTGTGAGATTGCCGAGTCCCCGTGACTCATAGATTCCTTCCAAAACCAGATGCAGGGACCGATGATACCGCTCCAGGAGATTGGACTGAGCTCAAGTGGGAGTTCGATGAGGACTCAGGACGATACTACATTTCCTTTCTAGACGATCAGTAGTGGTGCCCAGTTGGGGCGATCGGGGACTTTGTCGCATTTGGGGTTGCCTTTATTTTGGTCCGTAGTCGGACCTTGATTGTACCTGGATGAATGTAATGTTATTGATGCTATTGTGTGACGTGGCGAGTGTAAGCCAACTATGTACCTTTTCCCTTATTCATTACATGGGTTGTGTGAAGAATACCCCACTTGCCACATTGCTTACAATGTGTTTATGCCTCTAAGTCGTGCTTCGACATGTGGGAGATATAGCCGCATCGTGGGCGTTACAAGTTGGTAATCAGAGCCTTCCCCGACTTAGGAGCCCCCCTACTTGATCAAATCGCTGGCGTTGTTGAGTCTAGAAAAATGTTTTGAGTCATTTAGGATTATATATATCGGAGAGTAGGATTCTTTTTACTCCTCAGTCCCTTCGTCGCTCTGGTGAGGCATCCTGACGTAGAGTTTTGACTCTTCTCTTCTCAAATTTCACTAAAAAAATTTAGGATCATGCAGGTATCTTGGAATAGTTCCGATGGTTTTGTGACGAGAACATTGTTCTTGGTGCCTCCTGACATTTAGGGGTTGTGGCAGTGTCCCGGGGAGTTGAGCTCCGAGGTGTTGTTGTCACAATTTTATTGTTGCAGTTCTGGAATACCTGAGTTTCGCCGACATTGAAAATCTCTTTTATGCAATTGTTGGTGAGATAACCTCGACGCCACCCAGTACTGGGCGGGAGTTCCGGAGTATTGCCATAACTCGTATAACGGATGCTTTTCGAAGGTTGAGGTAAATGATTTCCAACGGTTTCTTGGTTATGTGTTGAAGGATGGATACAGCTGGATGTAGGATTTGCTAGTTTTGGGTGAGATATTATGCTTCCCCTGTATCCCCAACACCTGATTGCATAACCGGGAAAGGTTCGGGAGTTTCATAGGTGAGAATTCATGTAGCTCTAGTATTTCTTCCGCAAATATTTGGTTTGTGATTGGGTAATCCTCACCAAGTATTTGTTCTTGTCCGTACCTTGTTGTTTTATTCTTCTACCTCTATTCAAGTGGCTTCTCAATTTATGGAAGTGTGACCATTTCAACTAGAATGCATTCATTCATTTTGTTCGGATGTTAAGACTATATGTTGCAATTTTCGATCCATTCGATTCAGCTTGAATATATGTCTGTCAAGATGCTAAAGGATGTCACCCTCTTCAGGATGGCTCCTCCAATGCATCAGAATCCTGAACCGCCACCACCTCCTCCACCTTCGGAGGCATGGCAAGCTGTGATGGCCGCTACCAATGCCAACACGCAGCTGATCATGCAAATATTGCAAGAGCACAACCAAGGGAATCAAGGCCATGGCAACAATCAGAATCAGTTTGCTACACTCAACCAGTTCCTTGCAAACCAGCCAAAGACCTTCAGTAACGGTGTCGAAGCAACAGACGCTGATGATTGGCTCGTGGATATCTACAAGCTTTTCGAGTGCACCAACGTCAGGCCTGAGGACTTTGTCAAGTTTGCCTCGTTCCAACTCAATGACCAAGCTGCTGAATGGTATCAGCAATACAAAGATTCTAGAGGAGGTCATGTGATTACCTGGGATGAATTCCGTCAAGACTTCAAAGCTCACCACATTGCTCAGAGTGTTGTTGAGAGCAAGCGTGAGGAATTCCGCAACCTGAAGCAAGGCAGCTTGTCTATTTACCAGTATAACATCATGTTCCAAAAGCTCACTCGTTTCGCTAAGCAAGACATCCCTGACGAGAAGAGCATGATTTATCAGTTAGAGGTGGCCTCAGAGAAGATCTCCAACTAGCTCTCATGCTTTTTGAGCCGCAGAAGTACGATGAGTTCTACAACATGGCACTGAAACAAGAGACTGCTTAGCTCAAGTGCGATGCTTCCAAGAAACGAGTCAGGGATGCAACTCCTTCTTCCTCAACTAAAGTGGTAACTAAGCAGCAAAAGTATTGGTTGCCTCCTCCTCCTCCGTTTCGTCAGCCTTATCAGCAGAAGAGCAAAGGTGGCAATGGATCTTCCCACCCACCCAACCCAGGCTTTCAGAACAAGACTTCATCCCATGCTCCAAGATCAAGTGCTCCGTATCACCGTCCACTCTCGAAGGTCACGTGCAACAAGTGTCAGCAGAAGCGTCACTATGCCAACAAATGCTTCAATCAGAGGCATCTTCCTCCTCCTCCTCCTGTGAGATCTGCCAGTACCGCAGTGGTCAAGCATAATCCCAAGCACGCCAAGGTCAACTTGTTGAACGCAGCTCAGCCAGAGGACTCGTCAGATGTCATCATGGGTAACCTTCCTGTTAACGATGTTCCTACAAAAGTTCTTTTTGACACTGGTGCATCGCATTGTTTCATGTTAAAGCCATTTTTTCCAAGAATGAATTCGCTTCTTCTCATTTGGGCAAATCAATGGATATCGTTTCTCCGGGTAAACGGTTGAGTGCCAGTTTGGTGGTCCCGGATGTTACTATCATGTTGGGTGACTATAAGTTACTATCATGTTAACGATGTTCCTACAAAAGTTCTTTTTGACACTGGTGCATCGCATTGTTTCATGTTAAAGCCATTTTTTCCAAGAATGAATTCGCTTCTTCTCATTTGGGCAAATCAATGGATATCGTTTCTCCGGGTAAACGGTTGAGTGCCAGTTTGGTGGTCCCGGATGTTACTATCATGTTGGGTGACTATAAGTTTCTTTCTTCTCCTATGGTCCTTGGTAACTCGGATATTGATCTTATTCTCGGAATGGACTGGCTTTCTAAGCACAAGGCTCAGCTTGATTGTGCTGCCAGGCAGATTCAATTGACACATTCGTCTGAGGATGTAATCGTCTTTGCCGCTCGTGATGATACCATTCGACTGTTTTCTCTTAATAAGAAGGGCGAGCTAGATGCCATCTCCCAGATTCCAGTCGTTTGCGAATATCAAGATGTCTTTCCAGAAGAGCTTCCAGGAATGCCTCCACACCGGCCAGTTGAATTCGTCATCGGTCTTGAGCCTGGCACGGAACCTGTTTGCAAACGTCCTTACAAGCTTGGACCTGAAGAGTTGAAGGAGCTGAAGAAGCAACTCGATATTCAAGAGCGTATGGGTCTCATCCAACCAAGTTCTTGTCCATGGGGTTGTGGTGTTCTTTTCGTCAAAAAGAAGGATGGAACGGATCGACTTTGTGTCGACTACCGCCCATTGAACAAGAAGACCATAAAGAACAAGTACCCACTTCCCAACATCAGCGAGCTTTTCGAACAACTCAAAGGTGCTCAAGTATTCTCCAAGCTTGACCTCGGTATGGGATATCATCAGATTCACATTCATGAAGAAGATATCCCCAAGACATCTTTCAGAACAAGCTATGGTTCATATGAATACACTGTCATGTCTTTCGGCCTCGTCAATGCACCTCCAACATTCTCTCGCATGATGAACTTCATCTTCGACGCCTACACAAATGACTTCGTCTTGCTCTACCTTTATGACATTTTGGTCTTTTCCAAGAACAAGGAGGATCATGCCAAGCATTTGAGATTGGTGCTGGATAAACTCAGAGAACATCAGTTCTATGCGAAGTTTTCAAAGTGCGAGTTTTGGCTCGATGAGGTTCTCTACCTTGGGCATATCATCTCTGCCAAGGGCATAGCTGTTAATCCTGAGAAGGTGTCTGCAATTGTGAATTGGGAACCACCTCAGAACGTGAAGCAACTCAGTAGCTTCCTTGGGCTCGCAAGCTATTGTCGAAGGTTCATTAAGAACTTCTCAAAGATCACGAAGCCTCTTTCCAACCTTCTCCAGAAGCATGTGAAGTATGTCTGGTCGCCTGAATGTGACATCGCTTTCAACACCCTGAAAGAGAAGTTAGTCACTGCTCCAGTTCTGACTCCTCCTAATGAATCCAAACCGTTCGAAGTTTTGTGTGATGCTTCCCTTCAAGGTCTTGGTGTAGTGCTGATGCAAGAGAAGAAAGTTGTGGCCTATACCTCTCGCCAGTTGAAGCCCAACGAAAAGAACTACCCCACTCATGACCTCGAGTTGGCGGCAGTTGTCCATGCTCTTTTAACATGGAGACATCTCTTGTTGGGAAGGAAAGTGGACATCTACACCGATCACAAGAGTCTCAAGTACATCTTCACTCAGCCAAACCTCAACCTTAGGCAGACTCATTGGGTCGAAATGATTCAAGAGTATAATTCGAGTATCGAATATACTCTAGGCAAGGCCAATGTAATTGCTGACGCATTGAGCAGAAAGGCTTACTGCAACAATTTGATTCTCAAGCCTTACCAACCAGAGCTTTATGAAGCTTTCTGCAAACTCAATCTACAAGTTGTTCCTCAAGGATTTCTTGCCAACCTCCAAGTCTCTCCTACTTTGGAAGATCAGATTCGTGAGGCTCAACTTCTTGATGCTATGGTGAAGAAGGTGAAGATTGGGATTTCCAAGAGTCAACCCAAGTACAAGTTCTATTGCCTTGATGACAAGGATACTCTATTCTTCGAGGATCACATTGTTGTTCCTAAGGGTGACCTTCGTAAAGTCATTATGAATGAGGCTCACAATTCACTCCTCTCTATTCACCCTGGAAGTACAAAGATGTACCATGACGTCTAGCAGTCATATTGGTGGACTCGAATGAAGCGCAAGATTGCTCAGTTCGTGAATGAATGTGATGTCTGCAGAAGAGTGAAAGAAGAACACCAATGACCAGCTGGTCTCCTCCAACCTCTTGCCATTCCAGAATGGAAGTTTGACCATATTGACATGGACTTCGTGACTGGATTTCCAAAGTCCAAGCATGGCAATGATGCTATCTTTGTTGTCATCGACAAGCTCACCAAAGTGCCTCATTTTCTTCTTATCAAAGAATCTATCACAGCAGCTCAGTTGGCAGAGCTATATACCTCCAGGATTGTCTCTCTGCACAGCATTCTGCAGTTGATATCTTCAGATCGTGGCAGCATCTTCACCTCTAAGTTCTGGGATTCTTTTCAGAAGGTCATGGGCACCAACATCCGCTTCAGCACAACTTTTCATCCTCAAACTAGTGGCCAAGTCGAGCGAGTAAATCAGATTCTTGAAGATATGCTCAGGGCTTGTTTCATCTCTTTCGGTATGAAGTGGGAAGATTGTCTTCCATATGCCGAGTTCTCCTACAACAAGATCTTCCAAGCGAGTTCGGGGGAGGCCCCATTCGAGATTCTCTATGGAAGGAAGTGCCGTACTCCTCTTAACTGGTCAGAGACTGGTGAACGCCAACTTCTTGGCAACGACTTGATCACAGAGGCTGAAGAAATGTGCAAAGTCATTCGTGAAAATCTCAAAGCCGCGCAATCGCGCCAGAAGAGTTACTATGATAGCAAACATCCTGAGTTTGTTTTCGAGATCGAAGACCATGTCTACCTCCGCGTCTCTCTAATGAAAGGTACTCATCGCTTCGGTATCAAAGGGAAGCTTGCCCCTAGATATGTTGGTCCTTTCAGGATCATTGGCAAAAGAGGTGATCTCGCCTATCAACTTGAGCTTCCATCCAACTTTGCAAACGTGCACGACGTGTTTCATGTGTCTCAACTCCGCAAGTGTTTCAAGACTCCTGACCGCACCATCAACTTTGAAGACATTGATCTCCAAGAAGACCTGTCTTATCATGAGCATCCCATTGCTAATCTTGAAGAAACTGAGCGCAAGACTCGCAACAAGTCTATCAAATTCCTAAAAGTCAAGTGGTCACATCATTCCGACTGTGAAGCCACCTGGGAACGCGAGGACCACCTCCGTTCTGAGTACCCGGAGTTTTTCCAGTCCTAGATCTCGGGACGAGATCCTTTCGTAGTGGTGGAGTGTTGTAACACCCCGTATGTAACTTGCCATATTTGTATTCCAACTCTTGCCATTTCTGGCACTAAGTTATGATATTTCCTCGTTGTCGGGTTTTTGTCTTCGTGTGCTTTTGTCTTTGTCATGGATCTCATATCATGTCATCATGTGCATTGCATTTGCATACGTGTTCGTCTCATGCATCCGAGCATTTTCCCCGTTGTCCGTTTTGCATTCCGGCGCTCCTATGTCCTCCGGTGTCCCCTATTACCTCTTTTCGTGTGCGGGTGTTAAATGTTTTTCGGATTGGACGAAGACTTGCCAAGCGGCCTTGGTTTACTACCGGTAGACCGCCTGTCAAGTTTCATGCCATTTGGACTTCGTTTGATACTCCAATGGTTAACCGAGGAACCGAAAAGGCCTCGTGTGTGTTGCAGCCCAACGCCCCTCCAAAGTGGCCCAAAACCCACCTAAACCCCCTCCATCATCTAGGTCATTCGGTCACGATCGCGTGGCCACAAACCGTGCTCAATTTGGAGCCTCCTAGATCCCTCTACCTATAGACATAGCCTCTCCCCCGAAATCCCGGATCTCTTCCTCCCAAACCCTAAAAAAATCCGCTCCCCTCGCCGACGGACGTGTCCGATCAGGCTGGACACGTCCGCCCCGCTCCCCCCGGCGAACCAGAGCATGCCACGTGTCCCACCGGCGCCCGCCGCCGGCGTGGCCCGCCGAAGCCCGTGGCCTGCCCTCCCCGCCGCCCAACAGGGCCGCGCCCCGCCCGAGCCCCGACGCCGTCTTCCTCCTCACCGCGCCTTCTTCCCACTGTCCGACGCCGCCACGCCGCCGCGGACACCTCGCCGACCACCGCCGCCTCGCCTGGTCGCCGCCGACCCGACCCCGCCGCCTCGCTCTAAAGCCGGCAGCCGCGCCCAGCGCTGCGTCCCTCGTTGTCCGACGCCACCTCGCCGCACCACCGCCTCCTCACCGCCCCGGCAAGTGCCGGCCGGACTCTGGCCATCTCGACGAACTCCGGCGAGCACCTCGAAGGACGCGCCCGATCCAGATCTGTTTTTGGAGGTTGACTTTTGCCCTAATTTCCAGTAGTTTTAGCGTTTTTCATCGCATCATAACTCGACATCCGTGGCTCCGTTTTTGGCGTGTAGCATATCGAATTGTTTGTATCGACGAGTACATCATTTCTTCTCATTGCATCATGTTCATTTGAGCTCATCTTGATGCCCGAAATGTTGTTGCAAGAGTGCAAGTTTATATTAGTTTCAGATTCTTATCAGTAATTGGACATTTGTCATTTCTGCCATGATTGATGTGTGCCTCCTATGATCTTGAGCCCTACATGTGTTTTGAAGTATGCCATGCCATCTTTACAGGGGTGTATGCCATGTATTTTTGTGATCTCTGTGGTGACTAGCACAAGCATGAAAAGTAGCCCTCTCAATGTTGCTGATTTCAGGGACTTAGAAATCTTCTAAGTCTTTGTGGTGTTAATATTTTTATGCCATGTATTCATGTTGCTACAGAGTGATCCATGCCTCTTTTGAGCATGATCAGTAAGGATGTTTTGTAGATATGGTTGTGCTCTATCCATCCATGTCTTTGTTTGCATTTATGGAGCACCCAATCTTAACTCAATCGAGCTCTACTTTTGCTATAAAATGTTCCTGGCAGAATGTTTACATGTTAAGCATTTTTGCGGAGGTTGTTGTAGTTGATCCATGCATGCTATGATGTTGATCTTGCCATGTTTAGCTTCTATGCCATGTCTACTTGCTGGGTGTATGCTTAGTTTGTCCTGCAATGCCTTGTGAGTGCATCGAGCTCATAAACATGCCTACTTGATATCTGTTTTGCCATGTTCCAGTTTTCTACCAAGTCTGAATCTGTTAACGATAATTGCTATGTTCACATGGTTGCCATTGTATTTTCTGATCCCTTTTGGCTTATGGCCAGTAAGGGACTTTTGTTGTATGCTTTGAGTAGCTGCATGCCATGCCTTGCTTTGCCATGATATGTTCCTGTAGCATGTTGTTATCATGCTCTAAACATTGCTTCCTGATGTTAAATTCCTGACATGTTCTTTTCACTAAGTCTGTAAGCTGATATCTTTTGCACTCTTTCCATGCTTGTTTGAACCTGCTATTGAGTGAATTAGCCGTAGCTCAGTGTTCATCTTTTGTCAAGCATCTTGAGTGGATCCCTGCCATGTATTTTCTTGCTATGTTAGAGTGCAGTAGCATATTGTTCTTGATGCATTTAGATGGCCTCGTGCTATTAATCGCAGATCGGTGCCATAATTGTTTTGCTTGCCATTTCCAAACCGTGCATCCGATTCCGGTGATCTTTATATCGACTTCGACCGAAATCAACTCCTCTTTCCAGTGGCACTCTTGGTTTTCCAAGTTGAGGCCAGGTTCAATCATTACTTTATAAAGCATGCATATGCATTGCGTATCGCATCCCGCATGTCATGCCATGTTTTGCATCATGTTGTTTGTGCATTGCACGTGGTTGATTGTGTCTCCCTTTGCTTGTGTTCTTGCTTTGGGTAGAGCCGGGATACGAGTACATGATCGAGGAAGCCGTTGAGTACGTTTATGAGGATCAAGCTAACGTCAACTCGGAGAACTTTGCAGGCAAGATGATCATACCCTCGAAATCACTTCTATCTTTGCTTGCTAGATGCTCGCTCTATTGCTATGCCTATGCTATGATACCTACCACTTCCTTATCATGCCTCCCATATTGCCATGTCAAACCTCTAACCCACCTTGTCCTAGCAAACCGTTGTTTTTCTATGTTACCGCTTTGCTCAGCCCCTCTTATAGCGTTGCTAGTTGCAGGTGAAGATTGGAGTTTGTTCCTTGTTGGAACATGTTTATTGTTGGGATATCATTATTATATCTTGTCTACTTTAATGCACCTATACACTTGGTAAAGGGTGGAAGGCTCGGCCTTATGCCTGGTGTTTTGTTCCACTCTTCCCGCCCGAGTTTCCCGTCATACCGGTGTTATGTTCCTTGATTTTGCCTTCCTTACACGGTTGGGTTATAATGGGAACCCCTTGACAGTTCACCTTGAATAAAACTCCTCCAGCAATGCCCAACCTTGGTTTTACCATTTGCCACCTAGCCTCTTTTCGCTTGGGTTTCCGGAGCCCGAGGGTCATCTTTATTTTAAACCCCCCTGGGTCAGTGCTCCTCTGAGTGTTGGTCCGAAATGGGCAGCCTGCGGGGCCACCTTGAGGCAACTCGAGGGCTGGTTTTACTCGTAGCTTGACCTATCCGGTGTGCCCTGAGAAAGAGATACGTGCGACTCCTATCGGGATTTGTCGACACATCAGGCAGCTTTGCTGGTTTAGTTTTACCATTGTCGAGATGTTTGTAACCAGGATTCCGAGTCTGATCGGGTTGTCTTGGGAGAAGGAATATCCTTCGTTGACCATGAGAGCTTGTGATGGGCTAAGTTGGGACACCCCTCCAGGGATTTGAACTTCCGAAAGCCGTGCCCGTGGTTATGGGCATATGGGAATTTGTTAATGTCCGGTTGAAGAAAACCTTAATCTTAACTTAATTTAAATGTATCAACAGAGTGTGTGGCCGTGATGGTCTCTTTTCGGCAGAGTCCGGGAAGAGAACACGGTTTCGAGTTATGCTTGAACGTAGGTTGTTCTAGGATCACTTCTTGATCATAGTTTATCGATCGTGCCTTGCCTCTCTCTTCTCGCTCTCATTTGTGTATGTTAGCCACCATATATGCTAGTTCTTGTTCCAGCTCCACCTCATACCTTTTACCCTTCCTATAAGCTTAAATAGTCTTGATCGCGAGGGTGTGAGATTGCTGACTCCCCGTGACTCACAGATTCCTTCCAAAACCAGATGCAGGGACCGATGATACCGCTCCAGGAGATCCGACTGAGCTCAAGTGGGAGTTCGGTGAGGACTCAGGACTCAGGACGATACTATGTTTCCTTTCCAGACGATCAGTAGTGGTGCCAAGTTGGGGCGATCGGGGACTTTGTCACATTTGGGGTTGTTCTTTATTTTGGTTCCGTAGTCGGACCTTGATTGTACCTGGATAAATGTAATGTTATTTATGCTATTGTGTGACGTGGCGAGTGTAAGCCAACTATGTACCTTTTTCCCTTATTCATTACATGGGTTGTGTGAAGAATACCCCACTTGCGACATTGCTTACAATGCGGTTATGCCTCTAAGACGTGCTTCGACACGTGGGAGATATAGCCGCGTCGTGGGCATTACAGTGGGAATGGATGGGCCGGCCTGGGCTGCAGGAGGTTGGCTGGGCTGTCTCTCTCCTCTCTCTCTCATACTTTCTTCAATAGAAAAGAACTAGAGAGAAGAAAAGAAAGAGAGGGTTAGGGAAAGAAGTTGGACATGGGGATTATTTTCCCGGACTCACAACAATGCGAGGAATTTTTAAAAAAATAGACTGAGGATTTTAGAGGAAGTAAAATCCACACCTGTTGAATTTAACTCAGACAAGTTTGAATTTCGAAACCCATTTGAATGGACTCCAAATGGGTTGAAATTATAGGGGGTGACCCTACACACCAAACGTGATTTATGGGCAGATTTGGAACATTTATGGGGAAGTAAAATTTGCAACTCAAATTTACTAAAAGGTCGAAAAGGAAGGATAGAAAATTGAGTCGGATAAAAGAAGAGTTGAAGAATAATGCAAATGTGTTATGGGTGATCTCCAGTTAATGGAATATTTATTATAGATCCCTAATAATATTGGGAGTGTAAGTTCTAAAGAGAAATCACCATTGTGAATATCCCTTGATTTAAATGGACCTAAAATCCATACCGTTTATTTAGTAGAGTTTTACAAAATTAAATGGCATGATGACATGATGTAATGCAAAATATGCAAAGAGGAATGCAACAAGCGAAACAAAACACACGACGAAACCCAGAAAACATGGAAGGCATCTGAAACTCCGATCTTGGGGCGTCACACCCTACTACCAAAAGATAGCTGATGACCCAAAAGTATAGGGGATCTATCGTAGTCCTTTTGATAAGTAAGAGTGTCGAACCCAACGAGGAGCAGAAGGAAATGACAAGAAGTTTTCAGTAAGGTATTCTCTGCAAGCACTGAAATTATTGGTAATAGATAGTTTTATGATAAGGTAATTCGTAATGGCTAACAACTTACAAAAGTAAACAAGGTGCAGCAAGGTGGCCCAATCCTTGTTGTAGTGAAGGACAAGCCTAGACAAACTCTTATATAAAGGAAAGCGCTCCCGCGGACACATGGGAATTAACGTCAACCTAGTTTTCATCATGCTCATATGATTCACGTTCGTTACTTTGATAATTTGATATGTGGGTGGACCGGTGCTTGGGTACTGCCCTTCCTTGGACAAGCATCCCACTTATGATTAACCCCCCTCTAAAGCATCCGCAACTACGAAAGAAGAATTAAGGTAAACCTAACCATAGCATGAAACATATGGATCCAAATCAGCCCCTTACGAAGAAACGCATAAACTAGGGTTTAAGCTTTTATCACTCTAGCAACCCATCATCTACTTATTACTTCCCAATGCCTTCCCCTAGGCCCAAACAATTGTGAATTTTCATGTAGTCGGCATTCACATAACACCACTAGAGGAAAGACAACATACATCTCATCAAAATATCAAACGAATACCAAATTCACATGACTACTTATAACAAGACTTCTCCCATGTCCTCAGGAACAAATGTAACTACTCACAAATCATATTCATGTTCATAATTAGAGGGGTATTAATGTGCATAAAGGATCTGAACATATAATCTTCCACCGAATAAACCAACTAGCATCAACTACAAGGAGTAATCAACACTACTAGCAACCCACAGGTACCAATCTGAGGTTTTGAGACAAAGATAGGATACAAGAGATGAACTAGGGTTTGAGAGGAGGTGGTGGTGGTGAAGATGTTGATGGATATTGACCCCCTCCTGATGAGAGGATCGATGGTGATGACGGTGGTGACGATTTCCCCTCCCCGGGGGATGTTTCCCTGGCAGAACAGCTCCGCCGGAGCCCTAGATTGGTTCCGCCTCGAGGTGACGGTGCTTCATCCTCAAAGCTTCCTTCTGATTTTTTTCCAAGGAAAAAGACACCTTATACCAGAAGATGGGCATCGGGGGGCTTATAGGTGGCCCACGAGGCAGGGGGCACGCCCAGGGGGTAGGGCGTGCTACCTCTTGAGCATGCGTTGGTTTTCCCTTGAATAGGAAAGGGTGATGCAGCAAACTAGCATAAGTATTTCCATTAGTTTTTTAGAACCAAGGTATCAATCCAGTAGGAGACTACACGCAAATCGCCTAGTACCTGCACAAACAATCAAGAACCTTGCAACCAACGCGATAAAGGGGTTGTCAATCCCTTCACGGCACTTGCAAAAGTGATATCAGATAAAGATAATAAGATAAATTTTTTTGTTATTTTTGCTATATAGATTGAAAAGTAAAGATTGCAAAATAAATAGTAACCTAGAATTATAGATCGGAAACTTATATGATGTAAAGTAGACCCGGGGGGCATAGGTTTCACTAGTGGCTTCTCTCAAGATAGCATATATTGCGGTAGGTGAACAAATTACTGCCGAGCAATTGATAGAAAAGCGCATAGTTATGAGAATATCTAGGCATGATCATGAACATAGGCATCACGTCCGTGTCAAGTAGACCGAAATAATTCTGCATTACTACTATTACTCCACACATCGACCGCTATCCAGCATGCATCTAGAGTATTAAGTTCATAAGAACATAGTAACGCATTAGGCGATTTGACATGATCTAGAGGGAAAAACTCAAGCAATATGATATAAACCCCATATTTGTATCCTTGATGGCAATAATACAATACGTGCCTTGCTGCCCCTGCTGTCATTGGGAAAGGACACCGCAAGATCAAACCCAAAGCTAAGCACCTCTCCTATTGCAAGAAAGATCAATCTAGTAGGCCAAACTAAACCGATAATTCGAAGAGACTTGCAAAGGTATCAAATCATGCGTATAAGAATTCAGAGAAGAATCAAATATTGTTCATAGATAATATTGATCATAAACCCACAATTCATCGGATCTCGAAAAACACACCGTAAAAGAATTACATTGAATAGATCTCCAAGAACATGGAGGAGAACTTTGTATTGAGATCCAAAGAGAGAGAAGAAGCCATCTAGCTAATAACTATGGAACCGAAGAGGTTATGGTGTTGATGTAGAAGCCCTCCGTGATCGAATCCCCCTCAGGCAGATCACCGAAAAAGGTCCCCAGATGGGATCTCACGGGTACAAAATGTTGCAGCGGCGAAAAAGTGGTTTTGTGGCTCCCCTAGATGTTTTCAGGGTATAAGAGTATATATAGGCGAAAGAAGTAGGTCGGTGGAGCTATGAGGGGCCCATGAGGGTGGGGGTGCGCCTACCCCCCTGGGCGCGCGTCCCTACCTCATGGCCGCTTTGTTGCTTCCTTGACCTCCACTCCAAGTCTCCTGGATTGCGTTTGTTCCAAAAAAGATCCTCGTGAAGGTTTCGTTCCGTTTGGATTCCGTTTGATATTCCTTTTCTGTGAAACACCGAAATAGGCAAAAAAAACAGCAACTGGCAGTGGGCCTCCGGTTAATAGGTTAGTCCCACAAATAATATAAAAGTGCATATTAAAGCACATTAAACATCCAAAATAGATAATATAATAGCATGGAACAATCAAAAATTATAGATACGTTGGAGACGTATCAGCATCCCCAAGCTTAATTCCTGCTCGTCCTCGAGTAGGTAAATGATAAAAATAGAATTTTTAATGTGGAATGCTACCTAACATAATTTTCAATGTAATTCTCTTTATTTCGGCATGAATATTTGATCCAAAAGATTCTAGACAAAAGTTTAATATTGACATAAAAATAATAATACTTCAAGCATGCTAATCAAGCAATTATGTCTTATCAAAATAACATAGCCAAAGAAAGCTTATCCCTACAAAATCATATAGTTTGGCCATGATTCATTTTCAACACACAAAATGCTCCCATCATGCACAACCCCGATGGCAAGCCAAGCAATTATTTCATACTTAGCCTTTTCAAACTCTTTCAACTTTCACGCAATATATGAGCGCGAGCCATGAACATAGCACTATGGGTGGAATAGAATATGATGATGGAGGTTGTGTGAGAAGACAAAAAGGGAGAAAGTCTCACATTGGCGTGGCTAATCAAAGAGCTATGGAGATGACCATCAATTGATGTCAATGCAAGGAGTAGGGATTTCCATGCAATAGATGCACTAGAGCTATAAGTATATGAAAGCTCATCAAAAGAAACTAAGTGGGTGTGCATCCAACTTGCTTGCTCATGAAGACCCAGGGCATTTTGAGGAAGCCCATCATTGGAATATACAAGACAAGTTCTATAATGAAACATTCCCACTAGTATATGAAAGTGACAAAATAAGAGACTCTCTATCATGAAGATCATGGTGCTACTTTGAAGCACAAGTGTGGAAAAAGGATAGTAACATTGCCCCTTCTATCTTTTTCTCTCATTTTTTATTTTATTTGGGCCCCTTTTTCTCCCTTTTTTATGGCCTCTTTTTTTCGTCCGGAATCTCATCCCGACTTGTGGGGGAATCATAGTCTCCATCATCCTTTCCTCACATGGGACAATGCTCTAATAATGAAAATCATCACACTTTCATTTACTTACAACTCAAGAATTACAACTCGATACTTAGAACAAAATATGACTCTATGTGAATGCCTACGGCGGTGTACCAGGATGTGCAATGAATCAGGAGTGACATGTATATATGAAAGAATTATGAAGGTGGCCTTGCCACAAATACGATGTCAACTTCATGATCATGCAAAGCAATATGACAAAGATGGAGCATGTCGTAATAAATGAAACAGTGGAAAGTTGCATGGCAATATATCTCGGAATGGCTATGGAAATGCCATATTTGGTAGGTATGGTGGTTGTTTTGAGGAATATATAAGGAGGCTTATGTGTGATAGAGCATATCATATCACGGGGTTTGGATGCACCAGCGAAGTTTGCACCAACTCTTGAGGTGAGAAAGGGCAATGCACGGTACCGAAGAGGCTAGCAATGATGGAAGGGTGAGAGTGCGTATAATCATTGGACTCAACATTAGTCATAAAGAACTCACATACTTATTGCAAAAATCTACAAGTCATCAAAACCAAGAACTACGTGCATGCTCCTAGGGGGATATATTGGTAGAAAAAGACCATCACTCATCCCCGACCGCCACTCATAAGGAAAGCAATTAAAGAACACCTCATGCTTCAAATTTGTTACACAACGTTTACCATATGTGCATGCTACTGGACTTGCAAACTTCAACACAAGTATATATCAATTCCACAATTACTCAACTAGCACAACTCTAATATTACCATCTTTATATCTCAAAACAACTATCAAGCATCAAACTTCTCATAGTATTTAATGCACTCTATATGAAAGTTTTTATTATACCCATCCTGGATGCCTATCATATTAAGAATAGTTTTATAGCCAAAGAAAATTACCAAGACTCTGAAAATAATATAAGTGAAGAATAAAAGATCAATAATTTCTATAAAATAAAACCACCACCGTGCTCTAAAAAGGTATAAGTGAAGCACTAGAGCAAAATTATCTAGCTCAAAAGATATAAGTGAAGCACATAGAGTATTATAATAAATTCCGATTCACATTTGTCTCTCCAAAAGGTGTTTACAGCAAGGATAATTGTGGTAAACTAAAAATCAAGGACTCAAATCGTACAAGACGCTCGAAAAACACATATCATGTGGTGAATAAAAATATAGCCTCAAGTAAAGTTACCGATAGACGAAGACAAAAGAGGGGATGCCTTCTGGGGTATCCCCAAGCTTAGGATTTTGGTTGTCCTTGAATTTTACCTTGGGAATCCCCAATCTTAGGCTCTTGCCACTCCTTGTTCCAAAATCCATCAAATCTTTACCCAAATATTTGAAAACTTCACAACTCAAAACTCAACAGATAATCTCATGAGCTCCGTTAGTATAAGAAAACAAACCACCAGTCTAAGGTACTGTAATTAACTCATTCTTTCTTTATATTGGTATTAAACCTACTGTATTCAAACTTCTCTATGGTTCATACCCCCCGATACTAGCCATAGATTTATCAAAATAAGCAAAAAACACACGAAAGACAGAATCTGTCAAAAATAGAACAGTCTGTAGTAATCTGGAGGTTTTGAATACTTCTGTAACTCAAAAATTTATGAACAATTAGAAAGTCCTAAATAATTTGTATATTAATCTACTTAAGTTGGAATTAGTATTTTATCTCTCTCTGGTAAATAATTAAAATTATTCTCATGAGCGCATACTTTCTGTTTTTTACAGCAAGATCAAATAACAATCACACAAGAAGATCCTAAAGGCTTTACTTGGCACAAACACTAAATAAAACATAAAAACACAATCATACCAGAGGGTAGATGATTTATTTATTACTAAACAGGAACAAAAAGCAAAGAATAAAAATAAAATTGGTTTTCCTCCCAACAAGCGCTATCGTTTAACGCCCCTAGCTAGGCATACAAACAAGAATAGATCTAGGTATTGTCATCTTTGGTATGCAATCCATAAGTGGCTCTCATGATTGATTCATAAGGCAACTTAATTTTCTTTCTAGGAAAGTGTTCCATGGCTTTCCTTAACGGAAATTGGAATCTAATATTTCCTTCTTTCATGTCAATAATTGCACCAATGGTTCTAAGGAAAGGTCAGCGAGAATAATAGGACATGCACGATTGCAATCTATATCAAGAACGATGAAATCTACAGGCACATAATTCCTATTTGCAACAATAAGAACATCATTAATCCTTCCCATAGGTTTCTGCAAGATGCAAATTTAAAGAACAATCATCAAATTCACAAAAACCTAACACCTCATACAAAGTTTTTGGAATCATGGAAACACTAGCACCCAAATCACATAAGGAATAGCATACATGATCTTTAATCTTAATTTTAATAGTAGGTTCTCACTCATCATAAATTTTTCTAGGGATAGAAACTTCTAATTCAAGTTTTTCTTCATAAGATTGCAGTAAAGCATCAACGATATGCTTAGTAAAAGCTTTGTTTTGATCATAAGCACGAGGAGAATTTAACACGGATTGCAACAAGGAAATAAAATCTATCAAAGAGAAATTGTCATAATTAAATTCCTTGAAATCCAAAATGGTGGGTTCATTGGTATGTAAAGTTTTGACCTCTTCAAGGTCTAAAAACTCCAAATCATTGGGACGCCTTTTAATTAAAGTTGACTCATCTCCAGTCCCAACTTTATCAAGATTCATATTGGAAAACAAAAATTTAATAGGAGACACATCAATCACTTTTAGATCTTCATCATTATTATCATGTAAACTAGAAGAACACGCTTCCACAAAGCAATCTTTTTTAGCACGCATCCTAGCAGTTCTTTCTTTGCACTCATCAATAGAAATTCTCATGGATTTCAGAGACTCATTGGTATCATGCTTGGGTGGAATATATCTAAGTTTCAAAGAATCAACATCAAGAGAAATTCTATCCACGTTCCTACCCAACTCATCAATCTTAGGCAATTTTTCTTCAAGCAAAGCATTGAAATTCTTTTGCGAATTCACAAATTCTTTAACACTAGTCTGAAAATCAAAGGGCATCTTATTAAAATTTCCATAAGAGTTGTTGTAGGAATTTCCATAGTTATTAGAGGAATTACTAGGGAACGGCCTATAGTTGAAGTTTCCTCCATACGCGTGTCACACCCCGAGACCGACGCTTGAGAAGACTTCCATATTTTCGTGATCAACGTGTGTTTCATTTGTGCTTGCTCTTTTATTTTTGCATTGCATCATGTCATCATGCCATCATGTCATTAATCTTTGCAACTCAAATAAATAAACCGTATGGATCTTCGGTCCATTTAAACCGAGGGAATTCACATGGTGATTATCTTTATAACATATCCTCCCAATATTAGGGAGCTATATTAAATATTCCATTTTCGGAATCACCCATAACACACGTAAAAAATATTTTCATGTCTATTCCTCTTCGAGTTTGACCTTCAAACCTTGTCAATATTTCTCATCTCTTTTATCGAGGCACCTCTAAAAATCTCAGCCCATTTAGAGTCCTTTCGAATGGGTTTCAACATTCAAACATGTTGAATTAAATTCAACATGTGCGAATCTATTGTTCTCCAAAAATCGTCGTGCCATTTTATTTAAATTCCTCACATTTTTGTGAGTCTAGAAATATTACCCTCATGCGCAAATCTTTTCCTAACCCTCTCCTTTTCCTCTCTTTATTTCTTTTCTGATAAAGGAAACGTGAGGGAGAGAGGGAGAGCCTGCACCGCCGGCCTCTTGGGCCTGACCAACCAGGCCGACCGACCCACTAGGCCCATCCCTAGGCACAGCCGCGCCCCTGCTTAACCCTAGCCACCTCTCCCCCAATCCCATCCTCCAGCGCCGCCAGCCTCCCTGTCCCATCCTCCCGATCCGCTTCCCCACGTCGACGCCTCGCCGTCGCTGGCCTTCGCATCGCATGTGCCTCCCCAAGCCGCGCCCGTCGCCCGGCATGGCCCGCAAGGCCGTCAGCATCACCGTGCCCCTGCTGCCTCCCTTCCTTGGCAATTTCGACCTCAATGCCTCACTGGCCTTCCTCAGCAAGCCGCCGCCGTGCCCCGCGACCGCGCCTCCTCGCCAAATCCCTGTTGCTTGAGCACCCGAGGAGAGGAGCTCCTCAAGCACCCGCGCCCGCAGCCGTCGTCCTCTGCACCCAGCAACAGTCCCCGCCGGCTCCCGTCGCCCCCGCCTGCGCCCCTCGCGCCTCTGCCTCGCCATGGAGCTCCGCCACCCATCTCTCTTCCTATAGCACACTGCCGCATGGATGCTCGCCTCCGACCAGCGCCACTACTCCTCTTGGTCCGTCCTCCTTCGTGTGGAGCAGCACCATCACGGGTCCTCTACCCGAGTTGTTACTCACCACCGACCAATGCCGACCCAAGACAGGACCATGCCAAGTCCACCCCGCTCCGGCCACGACACCTGCAAGACAACTCCTACATCTGTACACCACGTCATTGCTCGTTGCATGCCAAGACCCCTCTGTGGAACTCGCCAAGTACACCACCGGCAAGACCACATGGATGTTCGAACAAGAACAAACCGAAACACCAAGTTCCTCTACGACCCGTGTACGACTACGGGGATTCACCAAGTACCCTTCAGATGCGCCAAGTTCCACTATTGTTGACCCCGAACATCAATGATACGAGGACCTCTACGATCGATGTGGAACCATCAAGACCGTCAAGTACAACTACTCTACGTTGATACAGGAACCACTACCGTTGCAAGAACCAAGACTGGCAAGTCTGAAGACCCGGACCGACAAGTACCACGATGTTCGTCGATCGCCAAGTACCCCTTCGGATGCGCAAGTCCCTCGAAGGTCCACCGATGCCTAGCATTACTACAGGACCGGAATGAAGTACCACAATGACCATTAACATGTACCACTACACCGCACCGAAACGCAAAGACCGTCCCGGATATAACCAAGTACCACTTCAGTTACGGAACATGACGAGTACCACGAAACCCATGTCTCGTCAACTTCGAATACAACGACTACAACATGTACCACTACTGTCGCCACAAGAATGACTACTTCCCACAAAGACCCGTGAGCGATTACTTCCACTACTACCGTAGCGGAACGACTACTTCCACTACTACCGTAGTGGAACGACTACTTCCTCTACTTCCCTCGAGGAACTCGAACCGCCCCAGAAATGCACGCTTCAAAGGTATACCGCCGAGAACGACCGTCCGAGAACAAATGATTGTGATGTATGAGATGCTCGTGCTTGCTCCGTGCTCGAATTGTCAGTGCATGTTGTCCCTCTTTTGCCTTGTCACCGTCGTCGACCCGTGGGAACCCTGTAACCGGGATCACCCCACCATATTTTGCACGCTCCCGCCACATTTTCTTTTGCACCGACGTATCAATGAGTTGTCGGAACCGGAACGTTGCCATGATACCGTTTTGTTATCGTCGCCGTGGCACCCGTTTCGTTTCCGCCACGATGACAAATGCTTCATATTGCTCTTATCAATATTTTCATAAAACTTGCATAAACTTGCATATGTCATCCGCATCATGATAACAACATCAAGAAGTTTTAAATTGTTGTTCGCTTCATTTGCTAAATGCATATGGGGATTTACCGGATTTGT
This sequence comes from Triticum dicoccoides, assembly GCF_002162155.2. Lineage (NCBI taxonomy): Eukaryota > Viridiplantae > Streptophyta > Magnoliopsida > Poales > Poaceae > Triticum > Triticum dicoccoides. Next base: position 186,883,865 of record NC_041386.1, on the reverse strand, counting down.
TGTTTGTTATATCCGGCCCCATTTAAATTGTTTAGATAGTATAGTTTTGTTATGCTTCACATCTTGCCATGTTAACCAACATTTAATATTGTTGAATACCTAACCGGAGTGAACTAAATAATTTATGTGGTGTTCCGTAAATATGCAACTCGTTGCATATTGGGCTCCACTTAACTTGTAGTTTTGTTTGTGCACTTTGCCTTGCCATGCATATTTAAATCGGATATGCATCATACTTCGTTGTGCATCGTGCCATGTTTATGTGATGGTTGTTTACCATGTTGTTTTCTTTTTTCCGGTGTTGCTTCTTCTTGTTAGTTCCGGTAACGTCGCGTTTGTGAGGATCCGTTCGACTACGTCCATTTGTCTTCTTCATGGACTCGTTCTTCTTCCCTGCGGGATCTCAGGTAAGATGACCATACCCTCGAAATCACTTCTATCTTTGCTTGCTAGTTGCTCGCTCTATTGCTATGCCGCGATACCTACCACTTGCTTTATCATGCCTCCCATATTGCCATGTCAAGCGTTTAACCCACCTTTCCTAGCAAACTGTTCTTTGGCTATGTTACCGCTTTTGCTCAGCCCCTCTTATAGCGTTGCTAGTTGCAGGTGAAGATGAAGTTTGTTCCATGTTAGAACACAGATATTGTTGGGATATCATTATTATATCTTGTTTACTTTAATGCACCTATATACTTGGTAAAGGGTGGAAGGCTCGGCCTTATGCCTGGTGTTTTGTTCCACTCTTGCCGCCCTAGTTTACGTCATACTGGTGTTATATTCCTTGATTTTGCGTTCCTTACACGGTTGGGTTATAATGGGAACCCCTTGATAGTTCACTTTGAATAAAACTCCTCCAACAAGGCCCAACCTTGGTTTTATCATTTGCCATCTAAGCCTTTTCCCTTTGGTTCTGCAGACTCAAGGGTCATCTTTATTTTAAACCCCCGGGCCAGTGCTCCTCTAAGTGTTGGTCCAAACTAGAGCCCCTTGCAGCGCCACCTCGAGGAAATTTGAGGGTTGGTTTTAGTTGTACGAATTGCTTATCCGGTGTGCCCTGAGAACGAGATACTTGCAGCTCCTATCAGGATTTGTTGGCACATTCGGGTGGCTTTGCTGGTCTTGTTTTACCATTGTCGAAATGCCTTGTAACTGGGATTCCGAGTCTGGTCGGGTCTTCCTGGGAGAAGGAATATCCTTCAATGACCGTGAGATCTTGTGATGGGCTAAGTTGGGACACCCCTGCAGGGTTTTGAACTTTCGAAAGCCGTGCCCGTGGTTATGGGCGGATGGGAATTTGTTAATATCCGGTTGTAGAAAACTTGGCACTTAACTTAATTTAAATGAATCAACTGCGTGTGTAGCCGCGATGGTCTCTTCTCGGCGGAGTCCGGGAAGTGAACACAGTTCTTGTGTTATGCTTGAACGTAAGTAGGTTTAGGATCACTTCTTGATCATTTCTAGTTCATGACCGTTGCGTTGCTTCTCTTCTCGCTCTTATTACCGTATGTTAGCCACAATATATGCATAGTGCTTGCTGCAGCTCCACCTCACTACCCTTTCCTACCCATAAGCTTAAATAGTCTTGATCTCGCGGGTGTGAGATTGTTGAGTCCTCGTGACTCACAGATACTTCCAAATAGTTGCAGGTGCCGATGATACCAGTGCAGGTGACGCAACCCAGCTCAAGTGGGAGCTCGATGAAGATCTTGTTCGTTGTGTTGTTTTCGTTTCCGGTTGATCAGTAGTGGAGACAAGTTGGGATGATCGGGGATCTAGCATTTGGGGTTATCTTCTTTTATTTTGGTTCCGTAGTCGGACCTTGATTTTATTCTGGATGATGTATGTTTAACTTGTATTTGTGTGAAGTGGCGATTGTAAGCCAACTCTTTATCCCATTCTTATTCAGTACATGGGATTGTTTGAAGATTACCCCACTTGTAACACCCACAATGCGGCTATATCTCCCACGCTCGGTCTCCTCGAGCACCCGCTCGAGTAGGATGCAGGGGCGGCGATTGCCACGTCAAACGCCGGTGAGGGGCGGCGCGGAGAGGGTCGGCGCGGAGCGGTATCCGGCCTGAACGGATGCGAGCCGGCGCGGGCTTCCCAGATCTGCCAGCAGGGAGGCCATATCGGGCGAATGACGGCTTATCCTGGCGACGGCGGCGTAGATCCGAGGCCATGGAGGCAGAGAGAGATGAGACAGGGAGAAAACGAGGAAGGAGGAAGGAGAGGGGCGGCCCAACCACTGCACCATGTGGCATCCTCTGCTTCCTACTAGGCCGAGCCCATGGGTGAGAAGCCCTCCAGTTCCCCTGTTCCATCGGGCTTGCTAGTTTCGGTATGTGTGTTTTTCCTGCCAGCATGATTTGCCGAGTTATCCTGAGACTGCCAGTTTTGCAGAAAACCCCCTAGGCAACATGCATATAATAACTTCACAACAGTGCATCATATGTAAATAAATTATATATGAAAAATGCTTAGGATTCTGCCTAGTTTCATAATATGCCACTTTCATCTATGTTTAAAATGTTTCAAATGCTGTTTGGTTAAATTTTCTCCTATAACATGCTAAAATGTTTTAAATTCATAACTAATTAACCGTAGCTCGGATTTAAATAATCTTTATATGTAAATGGGGTAGAAAATTCCTAGTTTAACATGGTGGCTTTACTTTGCATGTTTAATAACTCTAAAATTGTGTATAGGGCAGAACAATACCAACTTTGAAATATGCATATGGGGATTTACCGGAATTGTTGTTCGTTGTTCCGGCATCATTTAAACTTGCCTAGATAGGTAGTTTTCTTCTGCTTCACCATCTTGCCATGTTTAATAACATTTAATATTGTTGCGTAGATAAACAAGAGCGAACTAAATGAAGGAAATATGCCCTAGAGGCAATAATAAAGTTATTATTTATTTCCTTATATCATGATAAATGTTTATTATTCGTGCTAATTGTATTAACCGGAAACATAATACATGTGTGAATACATAGACAAACAGAGTGTCACTAGTATGCCTCTACTTGACTAGCTCGTTAATCAAAGATGGTTATGTTTCCTAACCATGGACAAAGAGTTGTTATTTGATTAACGGAATCACATCATTAGTTGAATGATCTGATTGACATGACCCATTCCATTAGCTTAGCACCCGATCGTTTAGTATGTTGCTATTGCTTTCTTCATGACTTATGCATGTTCCTATAACTATGAGATTATGCAACTCCCGTTTGCCGGAGGAACACTTTGTGTGCTACCAAACGTCACAACGTAACTGGGTGATTATAAAGGAGCTCTACAGGTGTCTCCAAAGGTACATGTTGGGTTGGCGTATTTCGAGATTAGGATTTGTCACTCCGATTGTCGGAGAGGTATCTCTGGGCCCTCTCGATAATGCATATCACTTAAGCCTTGCAAGCATTGCAACTAATGAGTTAGTTGCAGGATGATGTATTACAGAACGAGTAAAGAGACTTGCCGGTAACGAGATTGAACTAGGTATTGGTATACCGACGATCGAATCTCGGGCAAGTAACATACCGATGACAAAGGGAACAACGTATCTTGTTATGCGGTCTGACCGATAAAGATCTTCGTAGAATATGTAGGAGCCAATATGGGCATCCAGGTCCCGCTATTGGTTATTGACCGGAGACATGTCTCGGTCATGTCTACATTGTTCTCAAACCCGTAGGGTCCGCACGCTTAAGGTTATGATGACAGTTATATTATGAGTTTTTGCATTTTGATGTACCGAAGTTTGTTCGGAGTCCCGGATGTGATCACGGACATGACGAGGAGTCTCGAAATGGTCGAGACATAAAGATTGATATATTAGAGGCCTATGTTTGGATATCAGAAGTGTTCCGGGTGAAATCGGGATTTTACCGGAGTACCGGGAGGTTACCGGAACCCCCCGGGAGCTATATGGGCCATAGTGGGCCTTAGTGGAAAAGAGAAGAGGCAGCCCAACATGGGCCGCGTGCCCCTCCCCTCCCTTGGTCCGAATAGGACAAGGAGAGGGGGCCGGCCTCTCTCTCTCTTTTCCCCCCTCCACGAATCCTATTCAAACTAGGATTGGGGGGAATCCTACTCCCAGAGGGAGTAGGACTCTCCTGGCGCGCATCTCCTAGGCCGGCCGCACCCCCCCCCCTTTAGTCCTTTATATACGGAGGCAGGGGCACCCTAGAGAAAAACAAGTTGATCTTCGTGATCATTCCTTAGCCGTGTGTGGTGCCCCCCTCCACCATATTCCACCTCGGTCATATTGTAGCGGTGCTTAGGCGAAGCCCTGCAACGGTAGAACATCAAGATTGTCACCACGCCGTCGTGCTGACGGAACTCCTCCTCGACGCTTTGCTAGATCGGAGCCTGGGGATCGTCATCGAGCTGAACATGTGCCAAGAACTCGGAGGTGCCGGAGTAACGGTGCTTGGATCGGTCGGATCGGGAAGACGTACGACTACTTCCTCTACGTTGCGTCAATGCTTCCGCTTCAGTCTACGAGGGTACGTAGACAACACTCTCCCCTCTCGTTGCTATGCATCACCATGATCTTGCGTGTGCGTAGGAAAATTTTGAAATTACTACGTTCCCCAACAGTGGCATCCGAGCCTAGGTTTTATGGTTTGATGTTATATGCACGAGTAGAACACAAGTGAGTTGTGGGCGATATAAGTCATACTGCTTACCAGCATGTCATACTTTGGTTCGGTGGTATTGTTGGATGAAGCGGCCCGGACCGACATTACACGTACGCTTACGCGAGACCGGTTCTCCCGACGTGCTTTGCACAAAGGTGGCTAGCGGATGACAGTTTCTCCAACTTTAGTTGAACCGAGTGTGGCTACGCCCGGTCCTTGCGAAGGTTAAAACAGCACCAACTTGACAAACTATCGATGTGGTTTTGATGCATAGGTAAGATTGGTTCTTGCTTAAGCCCGTAGCAGCCACGTAAAACTTGCAACAACAAAGTAGAGGACGTCTAACTTGTTTTTGCAGGGCATGTTGTGATGTGATATGGTCAAAACGTGATGAGATATAAGTTGTTGTATGAGATGATCATGTTTTGTTGAAGTTATCGGCAACTGGCAAAAGCCTTATGGTTGTCTCTTTATTGCATAAGATGCAAGCGCCAAATAATTGCTTTACTTTATCGCTATGCGATAGCAATAGTTGCAAGAGCAATAGTTGGCGAGACGACCGTGTGACGACACATTGATATAGATCAAGATGATGGAGATCATGGTGTCATGCCGGTGACGATAGAGATCATGACAGTACTTTCGAGATGGAGATCAAAGGCGCAAGATGATCATGGCCATATCATGTCACATATTTTGATTGCATATGATGTTTATATTTTATACATCTTATATTGCTTAGTTTGACGGTAGCATTTTAAGATGATCTCTCACTAATTATCAAGAAGTGTTCTCCCTGAGTATGCACCGTTGCGAAAGTTCTTCGTGCTGAGACACCACGTGATGATCGGGTGTGATAGGCTCTACGTTCAAATACAACGGGTGCAAAATAGTTGCACACGCGGAATACTCAGGTTATACTTGACGAGCCAATCATATACAGATATGGCCTCGGAACACGGAGACCGAAAGGTCGAGCATGAATCATATAGTAGATATGATCAACATAGTGATGTTCACCAATGAAACTACTCCATCTCACGTGATGATCGGACATGGTTTAGTTGATTTGGTTCACGTGATCACTTAGAAGATTAGAGGGATGTCTTTCTAAGTGGGAGTTCTTAAGTAATATGATTAATTGAACTTTAAATTTATCATGAACTTAGTCCTGGTAGTATTTTGCAAATTATGTTGTAGATTAATAGCTCGCGTTGTTGCTTCCTTGTGTTTATTTTGATATGTTCCTAGAGAAAATTGTGTTGAAAAATGTTAGTAGCAATGATGCGGATTGGATCCGTGATCTAAGGTTTATCCTCATTGCTGCACAGAAGAATTATGTCCTTGATGCACCGCTAGGTGACAGACCTATTGCAGGAGCAGATGCAGACGTTATGAACGTTTGGCTAGCTCAATATGATGACTACTTAATAGTTTAGTGCACCATGCTTAACAGCTTAGAATCGGGACTTCAAAGACGTTTTGAACGTCATGGACCATATGAGATGTTCCAGGAGTTGAAGTTAATATTTCAAGCAAATACCCGAGTTGAGAAATATGAAATCTCCAACAAGTTCTATAGCTAAAAGATGGAGGAGAATCGCTCAACTAGTGAGCATGTGCCCAGATTGTCTGAGTACTACAATCGCTTGAATCAAGTGGGAGTTAATCTTCCAGATAAGATAGTGATTGACAGAATTCTCTAGTCACCATCACCAAGTTAGTAGAACTTCGTGATGAACTATAATATGCAAGGGATAACGGAAACGATTCCCAAGCTCTTCGTAATGCAGAAATTGATGAAGGTAGAAATCGAGAAAAACATCAAGTGTTGATGGTAGACAAGACCACTAGTTTCAGGAAAAGGGCAGAGGGAACAAGGGGAACTTCAAAAAGAACAGCAAACAAGTTGCTGCTCAAGTGAAGAAGCCCAAGTCTGATCCTAAGCTTGAGACTAAGTGCTTCTACTGCAAAGGGACTGGTCACTGGAAGCGGAACTACCCAAAGTGATTGGCAGATAAGAAGGATGGCAAAGTGAACATAAGTATATTTGATATACATGTTATTGATGTGTACTTTACTAGTGTTTATAGCAACCCCTCAGTATTTGATACTAGTTCAGTTGCTAAGATTAGTAACTCGAAATGGGAGTTGCAGAATAAACAGAGACTAGTTAAGGGTGAAGTGACGATGTGTGTTGGAAGTGGTTCCAAGATTGATATGATCATCATCGCAAACTCCCTATAAATTCGGGATTAGTGTTGAACCTAAATAAGTGTTATTTGGTGTTTACGTTGATCATGAATATGATTTGATCATGTTTATTGTAATACGGTTATTCATTCAAGTAAGAGAATAAATTGTTGTTCTGTTTACATGAATAAAACCTTATATGGTTACACACCCAATGAAAATAGTTCGTTGGATCTCGATTGTAGTGATACACATAATCATAATATTGAAACCAAAAGATGAAAAGTTATTAATGATAGTGCAACTTATTTGTAGCACTGCCGTTTAGGTCATATTGGTGTAAAGCGCATGAAGAAACTCCATGCTGATGGGCTTTTGGAATCACTTGATTATGAATCAGTTGATGCTTGCGAACCATGCCTCATGGGCAAGATGACTAAGACTCTATTCTTCGGAACAATGGAGCGAGCAACAGATTTGTTGGAAATCATGCATACTGATGTATGTGGTCCGATGAATATTGAGGCTCGCGATAGGTATCATTATTTTCTGATCTTCACAGATGATTTGAGCAGATATGAGTATATCTACTTGATGAAACAAAGGTCTGAAACATTTGAAAAGTTCAAAGAATTTCAGAGTGAAGTGGAGAATCATCGTAACAAAAATGAAAGTTTCTACGATATGATCGCAGAAGTAAAATATTTGAGTTACGAGTTTGGTCTTCAATTAAAACAATGTGGAATAGTTTCACAAACTCATGCCACCTGGAACACCACAGCATAATGGTGTGTCCGAATGTCATAACCGTACTTTATTAGATATGGTGCGATCTATGATGTCTCTTATCGATCTACCACTATCGTTTTGGGGTTATGCATTAGAGACAGCTGCATTCACGTTAAATAGGGCACCATCTTAGTCCGTTGAGACGACACAATCTGAACTGTGGTTTGGCAAGAAACCAAAGTTGTCGTTTCTTAAAGTTTGGGGTTGTGATGCTTATATGAAAAAGTTTCATCCTAATAAGCTCAAACCCAAATCGGAGAAATATGTCTTCATAGGATACCCAAAGGAGACTGTTGGGTACACCTTCTATCACAAATCCGAAGGCAAGACTTTTGTTGATAAATTCTGAGTTTTTCTAGAGAAGGAGTTTCTCTCGAAAGAAGTGAGTGGGAGGAAAGTAGAACTTGATGAGGTAACTATACCTGCTCCCTTATTGAAAAGTAGTTCATCACAGAAATCTGTTCCTGTGACTACTACACCAATTAGTGAGGAAGCTAATGATGATGATCATGTAACTTTAGATCAAGTTACTATCGAATCTCGTAGGTAAACCAGAGTGAGATCCGCACCAGAGTGGTACGGTAATCCTATTCTGGAGGTCATGTTACTTGACCATGATGAACTTGCGAACTATGAGGAAGCGATGATGAGCCCAGATTCCGCGAAATGGTTTGAGGCCATGAAATCTGAGATATGATCCATGTATGAGAACAAAGTATGGACTTTGATGGATTTGCCTAATGATCGGCAAGCCATAGAAAATAAATGGATCTTCAAGAGGAAGACGGACGCTGATAGTAGTGTTACTATCTACAAAGCTAGAATTGTCGCGAAAGGTTTTCGACAAGTTCAAGGTGTTGACTACGATGAGATTTTCTCACTCGTATCTATGCTTAAGTCTGTCCGAATCATGTTAGCAATTGCCGCATTTTATGAAATCTGGCAAATGGATAAACAAAACTGCAAAGAGTTGTATACGATGCAACTAGAAGGTTTTGCCGATCCTAAAGGTGTTAACTAAATATGCAAGCTCTAGCGATCCATCTATGGACTGGTGCAAGAATCTCGGAGTTGGAATATACGCTTTGATAAGTTGATCAAAGCATATAGTTTTATACAGACTTGCGGTGAAGCCTGTATTTACAAGAAAGTGAGTGGGAGCACTACATCATGTCTGATAAGTATATGTATATGACATATTGTTGATCGGAAATAATGTAGAATTATTCTGCAAAGCATAAAGGAGTGTTTGAAAGGAGTTTTTCAAAGAAAGACCTTGGTAAAGCTGCTTACATATTGAGTATCAAGATCTATAGAGATAGATCAAGATGCTTGATAAGTTTTTCAATGAGTACATACCTTGACAAGATTTTGAAGTACTTCAAAATGGAACAGTCAAAGAAAAAGTTTCTTGCCTGTGTTACAAGGTGTGAAGTTGAGTAAGACTCAAAGCCCGACCACGGCAGAAGATAGAAAGAGAATGAAAGTCATTCCCTATGCCTCAGTCATAGGTTCTATAAAGTATGCCATGCTGTGTACCAGATCTATTGTATACCATACACTGTGTTAAGAGAGGGAGTACAATAGTGATCTAAGAGTAGATCAATGGACAACGGTCAAAATTATCCTTACTGGAATAAGGATATGTTTCTCGATTACGGAGGTGACAAAAGGTTCGTCGTAAAGGGTTATGTCGATGCAAGCTTTGACACTGATCCAGATGACTCTAAGTCTCAATCTTGATACATATTGAAAGTGGGAGCAATTAGCTAGAGTAGCTCCATGCAGAGCATTGTTGACATAGAAATTTGCAAAATACATGCGGATCTGAATGTGGCAGACCCGTTGACTAAACTTCTCTCACAAGAAAAACATGATCACTTTTTGGGTCTTAATCACATAGCGATGTGAACTAGATTATTGAATCTAGTAAACCCTTTGGGTGTTAGTCACATGGAGATGTGAACCAATCACATAAAGATGTGAACTATTGATGTTAAATCACATGGCGATGTGATCTAGATTATTGACTCTAGTGCAAGTGGGAGACTGAAGGAAATATGCCCTAGAGGCAATAATAAAGTTATTATTTATTTCCTTATATCATGATAAATGTTTATTATTCATGCTAGAATTGTATTAACCGGAAACATAATACATGTGTGAATACATAGACAAACAGAGTGTCACTAGTATGCCTCTACTTGACTAGCTCGTTAATCAAAGATGGTTATGTTTCCTAACCATGGACAAAGAGTTGTTATTTGATTAACGGGATCACATCATTAGTTGAATGATCTGATTGACATGACCCATTCCATTAGCTTAGCACCCGATCATTTAGTATGTTGCTATTGCTTTCTTCATGACTTATACATGTTCCTATAACTATGAGATTATGCAACTCCCGTTTGCCGGAGGAACACTTTGTGTGCTACCAAACGTCACAACGTAACTGGGTGATTATAAAGGAGCTCTACAGGTGTCTCCAAAGGTACATGTTGGGTTGGCGTATTTCGAAATTAGGATTTGTCACTCCGATTGTCGGAGAGGTATCTCTGGGACCTCTCGGTAATGCATATCACTTAAGCCTTGCAAGCATTGCAACTAATGAGTTAGTTGCGGGATGATGTATTACAGAACAAGTAAAGAGACTTGCCGGTAACAAGATTGAACTAGGTATTGGTATATCGACGATCGAATCTCGGGAAAGTAACATACCGATGACAAAGGGAACAATGTATGTTGTTATGCGGTCTGACCGATAAAGATCTTCGTAGAATATGTAGGAGCCAATATGGGCATCCAGGTCCCGCTATTGGTTATTGACTGGAGACATGTCTCGGTCATGTCTACATTGTTCTCAAATCCGTAGGGTCCGCACGCTTAAGGTTACGATGACAGTTATATTATGAGTTTTTGCATTTTGATGTACCGAAGTTTGTTCGGAGTCCCGGATGTGATCACGGACATGACGAGGAGTCTCGAAATGGTCGAGACATAAAGATTGATATATTGGAGGCCTATGTTTGGATATCGGAAGTGTTCCGGGTGAAATCGGGATTTTACCGGAGTACCGGGAGGTTACCGGAACCCCCCGGGAGCTATATGGGCCATAGTGGGCCTTAGTGGAAAATAGAAGAGGCATCCCAACATGGGCCGCGCGCCCCTCCCCTCCCTTGGTCCGAATAGGACAAGGAGAGGGGGCCGGCCTCTCTCTCTCTCTTTTCCCCCCTCCGTGAATCCTATTCCAACTAGGATTGGGGAGGGGGATCCTACTCCCAGAGGGAGTAGGACTCTCCGGGCGCGCCTCTCCTAGGCCGGCCGCACCCCCCCCCTTTAGTCCTTTATATACGGAGGCAGGGGCACCCCAGAGAAACACAAGTTGATCTTCGTGATCGTTCCTTAGCCGTGTGCGGTGCCCCCCTCCACCATATTCCACCTCGGTCATATTGTAGCGGTGCTTAGGCAAAGCCCTGCAACGGTAGAACATCAAGATCGTCACCACGCCGTCGTGCTGACAGAACTCCTCCCCGACACTTTGCTGGATCGGAGCCCGGGGATCGTCATCGAGCTGAACGTGTGCCAAGAACTCGGAGGTGCTGGAGTAACGGTGCTTGGATCGGTCGGATCGGGAAGACGTACGACTACTTCCTCTATGTTGCGTCAACGCGTCCGCTTCGGTCTACGAGGGTACATAGACAACACTCTCCCCTCTCGTTGCTATGCATCACCATGATCTTGCGTGTGCGTAGGAAAATTTTGAAATTACTACGTTCCCCAACACTAAATAATTGGTGTGGTGTCCGTCAATATGCAACTCACTACGTATTGAGCTCGACTTAACTTGTAGTTTTGCTTGTGCACTTTGCCATGCCACGCTTCATTAAACCGGACATGCATCATACTTGGTTGTGCATCATGCCATGATTATGTGATGGTTGTTTACCATGTTGTTTGCTTCTTTCCGGTGATGCTTCTTCGGGTTAGTTTTGATAACTTCACGTTTGTGAGGATCCATTCGACTTTGTCCGTTTGTTTTCTTCCTGGACTCGTTCTTCTTCCTTGTGGGATCTCAGGCAAGATGACCATACCCACGAAATCACTTCTATCTTTGCTTGATAGTTGTTCGCTCTATTGTTATGCCGCGATACCTACCACTTGCTATATCATGCCTCCCATATTGCCATGTCAAGCCTCTAATCCACCTTTCCTAGCAAACCATTGTTTGGCTATGTTACCACTTTGCTCAGCCCCTCTTATAGCGTTGCTAGTTGCAGGTGAAGATTGAAGTTTGTTCCTTGTTGGACCATGGGTTTTTTTGGGATATTATTATTATATCTTGTTTACTTTAATGCATCTATATACTTGGTAAAGGGTGGAAGGCTCGGCCTTATGCCTGGTGTGTTGTTCCACTCTTGCCGCCCTAGTTTCCGTCATACTGGTGTTATGTTCCTTGATTTTGCGTTCCTTACGCGGTTGGGGGAATGGGACCCCCTTGACAGTTCGCTTTGAATAAAACTCCTCCAGCAAGGCCCAACCTTGGTTTTACCATTTTCCACCTAAGCCTTTTTCCCTCGGGTTTCTGGAGCCCGAGGGTCATCTTTATTTTAAACCCCCGGGCCAGTGCTCCTTGTCCAACCTGTGAGCAGCCGGTGGCCACCAGGGGCAACTCTGGGTTGGCCTACCAGCATCTTGGACAATCCGGTGTGCCCTAAGAACGAGATATGTGCAGCTCCTATCGGGATTTGTCGACACATTCGGGTGGCTTTGCTGGTCTTGTTTTACCATTGTCAAAATGTCTTGTAACCGGGATCCCGAGCCTGATCACGTCTTCCTGGGAGAAGAAATATCCTTCGTTGACCGTGAGAGCTTGTGATGGGCTAAGTTGGGACACCCCTGCAGGGTTTTGAACTTTCGAAAGCCGTGCCCGCGGTTATGGGCAGATGGGAATTTGTTAATATCCGGTTGTAGAGAACTTGACACTTAACTTAATTAAAATGCATCAACCGCGTGTGTAGCCGTGATGGTCTCTTTCCGGCGGAGTCCGGGAAGTGAACACGGTCTCGTGTTATGCTTGAACGTAAGTAGCTTCAGGATCACTTCTTGATCACTTATTAGCTTCTCGACGGTGCTTTGCTTCTCTTCTCGCTCTCTTTTGCGTAAGGTAGCCACCATATATGCTAGTGCTTGCTGCAGCTCCACCTCACTACCCTTTCCTACCCATAAGCTTAAATAGTCTTGATCTCGCGGGTGTGAGATTGCTGAGTCCTCGTGACTCACAGATACTTCCAAACCGTTCTAGGTGCTGATGATGCCAGTGCAGGTGACGCAACCCAGCTCAAGTGGGAGCTCGTTGAAGATCTTGGTCGTGGTTTTATGTCTTTTCCGATTGATCAGTAGTGGAGACCAGTTGGAACGATCAGGGATCTAGCATTTGGGGTTGTCTTCTTTTATTTTGGTTCCGTAGTCGGACCTTGACTGTATTCTGGATGATGTATGTTTAACTTGTATTTTTGTGAAGTGGCGATTGTAAGCCAACTCTTTATCCCTTTCTGATTCAGTATATGGGATGTGCAAAGATTACCCCTCTTGCGACATGCCTACTATGCGCTTATGCCTCTAAGTCGTGCTCCGACACGTGGGAGATATAGACGCATCATTGGTGTTACAAGTTTGTATCAGAGCCTTCCCCGACTTAGGAGCCCCCTGCTTGATCGAATCGCTGACGTTGTTGAGTCTAGAAAAATGTTTTGAGTCTTATAGGATTATATATATCGGAGAGTAGGATTATGTTTACTCCTCAGTCCATTCGTCGCTCTGGTGAGGCCTCCTGACGTAGAGTTTTGACTCTTCTCTTCTCAAATTTCAAAAAAATTAGGATCACGCGGGTATCTTGGAATCGTTTTGATGGTTTTGTGACGAGAACATCGTTCTTGGTGCCTCTTGACATTTAGGGGTTGTGGCAGTGTCCCGGGGAGTTGAACTCCAGGGTGTTGTCGTCACAATTTTATCGTTGCAATTCTGGAATACCTGAGTTCGCCGACATCAAAAATCTCCTTTATGTAGTTGTTGGTGAGATAACCTCGACGCCACCCAGTACTAGGGCGGGAGTTTGGGAGTATTGCCATAACTCGTATAACGGATGCTTTTTGAAGGTTGAGGTAAATGATTTCCGAAGGTTTCTTGGTTATGTGTTGAAGGATGGATACAGCTGGATGTAGTTTTTCTAGTTTTGGGTGAGATATTATGCTTCCCTTGTATCCCCAACACCTGATTGCATAACCAGGAAGTTTTGGGAGTTTCATAAGTGGGAATTCAAGTATCACGTAGGATATCTTTCCAACAGACACATGATACAATATGGGATCTATCATATGTTTGTTTCCGGCTTATTTTGCAAGCCAATCCTTTGTGTTGTTTTGGTTTGTGGTATTCGAGTTGCTTCAATATCAAGTGTGATTCCATACCTTTTATAAGTGGTGTTCTCACACTTCTATGTGAATACTAATCCTTCATGATAATCGAGATTGTCATGTCAATCCTTTTAACTGGTGTGCTTCTCTTCAAGTGGATCCGATCTTTTTCAATATCTGCAAGATCGACTCTAAGTATTCTCAATGGTGTTTGTTTCATTTGTCCCAATATGCAACTCATTGCTTATTGAGCTTGACTTAACTTGCAGTTTTGCTTGTGCAGTTTGCCATGCCATGCTTCATTAAACCAGACATGCATCATACTTGGTTGTGCATCATGCCATGATTATGTGATGGTTGTTTACCATGTTGTTTGCTTCTTTCGGGTGATGCTTCTTCGGGTTAGTTCTGATAACGTCACGTTTGTGAGGATCCATTCGACTTCATCCGTTTGTTTTCTTCCTGGACTCGTTCTTCTTCCTTGCGGGATCTCAGGCAAGATGACCATACCCACGAAATCACTTCTATCTTTGCTTGATAGTTGTTCGCTCTATTGCTATGCCGCGATACCTACCACTTGCTATATCATGCCTCCCATATTGCCATGTCAAGCCTCTAATCCACCTTTCCTAGCAAACCATTGTTTGGCTATGTTAGCGCTTTGCTCAACCCCTCTTATAGCGTTGCTAGTTGCAGGTGAAGATTGAAGTTTGTTCCTTGTTGGAACATGGGTTTTGTTGGGATATTATTATTATATCTTGTTTACTTTAATGCATCTATATACTTGGTAAAGGGTGGAAGGCTCGGCCTTATGCCTGGTGTGTTGGTCCACTCTTTCCGCCCTAGTTTCCGTCATACTGGTGTTATGTTGCTTGATTTGGCGTTCCTTACGCGGTTGGGGGAATGGGACCCCCTTGACAGTTCGCTTTGAATAAAACTCCTCCAGCAAGGCCCAACCTTGGTTTTACCATTGCCACCTAAGCCTTTTTCCCTCGGGTTTGCAGAGCCCGAGGGTCATCTTTATTTTAAACCCCTGGGCCAGTGCTCCTCTGAGTGTTTCTCCAACCTGTCAGCAGCCGGTGGCCACCAGGGGCAACTCTGGGTTAGCCTACCAGAATCTTGGACAATCCGGTGTGCCCTGAGAACGAGATATGTGCAGCTCCTATCGGGATTTGTCGGCACATTCAGGTGGCTTTGCTGGTCTTGTTTTACCATTGTTAAAATGTCTTGTAACCGGGATTCCGAGCCTGATCACGTCTTCCTGGGAGAAGAAATATCCTTCGTTGACCGTGAGAGCTTGTGATGGGCTAAGTTGGGACACCCCTGCAGGGTTTTGAACTTTCGAAAGCCGTGCCCGCGGTTATGGGCAGATGGGAATTTGTTAATATCCGGTTGTAGAGAACTTGACACTTAACTTAATTAAAATGCATCAACCGCGTGTGTAGCCGTGATGGTCTCTTTCCGGCGGAGTCCGGGAAGTGAACACGGTCTCGTGTTATGCTTGAACGTAAGTAGCTTCAGGATCACTTCTTGATCACTTATTAGCTTCTCGATGGTGCTTTGCTTCTCTTCTCGCTCTCTTTTGCGTAAGGTAGCCACCATATATGCTAGTGCTTGCTGCAGCTCCACCTCACTACCCTTTCCTACCCATAAGCTTAAATAGTCTTGATCTCGCGGGTGTGATATTGCTGAGTCCTCGTGACTCACAGATACTTCCAAACCATTGCAGGTGCCGATGATGCCAGTGTAGGTGACGCAACCCAGCTCAAGTGGGAGCTCGTTGAAGATCTTGGTCGTGGTTTTATGTCTTTTCCGGTTGATCCGTAGTGGAGACCAGTTAGAACGATTGGGGATCTAGCATTTGGGGTTGTCTTCTTTTATTTTGGTTCCGTAGTCGGACCTTGACTATATTCTGGATGATGTATGTTTAACTTGTATTTGTGTGAAGTGGCGATTGTAAGCCAACTCTTTATCCCTTTCTGATTGAGTACATGGGATGTGCAAAGATTACCCCTCTTGCGACATGCCTACTATGCGGTTATGCCTCTAAGTCGTGCTCCGACATGTGGGAGATATAGACGCATCGTGGGTGTTACAAGTTGGTATCAGAGCCTTTCCCGACTAAGGAGCCCCCTGCTTGATCGAATCGCTGACGTTGTTGAGTCTAGAAAAATGTTTTGAGTCTTATAGGATTATATATATCGGAGAGTAGGATTACGTTTACTCCTCAGTCCCTTCGTCGCTCTGGTGAGGCCTCCTGACGTAGAGTTTTGACTCTTCTCTTCTCAAATTTCACTAAACAAATTAGGATCACGCGGGTATCTTGGAATCGTTTTGATGGTTTTGTGACAAGAACATTGTTCTTGGTGCCTCCTGCCATTTAGGGGTTGTGGCAGTGTCCCGGGGAGTTGAGCTCCAGGGTGTTGTCGTCACAATTTTATCGTTGCAATTCTGGAATACCTGAGTTCACCAACATCGAAAATCTCCTTTATGTAGTTGTTGGTGAGATAACCTCGACGCCACCCAGTACTGGGGCGGGAGTTTGGGAGTATTGCCATAACTCGTATAACGGATGCTTTTCGAAGGTTGAGGTGAATGATTTCCGAAGGTTTCTTGGTTATGTGTTGAAGGATGGATACAGCTGGATGTAGGTTTGCTAGTTTTGGGTGAGATATTATGCTTCCCTTGTATCCCCAACACCTGATTGCATAACCAGAAAGTTTCGGGAGTTTCATAAGTGGGAATTCAAGTATCACGTAGGATATCTTTCCAACAGAAACATGATACAATATGGGATCTATCATATGTTTGTTTCTGGCTTATTTTGCAAGCCAATCCTTTGTGTTGTTTTGGTTTGTGGTATTCGAGTTGCTTCAATGTCAAGTGTGATTCCATACCTTTTATAAGTGGTGTTCTCACACTTCTATGTGAATACTAATCCTTCATGATAATCGAGATTGTCATGTCAATCCTTTTCAACCGGTGTGCTTCTCTTCAAGTGGATCCGATCTTTTTCAACATCTGCAAGATCGACTCTAAGTATTCTCAACGGTGTTTGTTTCATTCGTTCCAACATGTCTTTGTTTTTCCCGCCCTCCCACCCTTGTTTCTTCAAGGACTTGGATTTCTTAATCAAGTATCCATTTTATTCATGTGAAGTCTCTTCATTCTTTTCTTTCAATGTTCTTATCTGGTGATTCTCAGGAAGATAATAACGGAGCTTCAAGTTCATCATTTTTTGTTCTCTTTTCTTCTTCGGTGGATTCAAGTCAAGCTTTGTTGATCACATCCTTTTTCCTTGTTTCAAATGTTTTTCCCATGCCGGTGCACCTCATAATCATTCCCCGCTTGCTATTCAATTGTTCCGGAGTACTGAACATATCTCGAAGATTCATGTTTCCACTCTGCATTCGTTCAAGCTTCAAGCCATTTAATTTAACCGGCGCATTCTCTCATTTAAATCATTCAATGGTGTTTCTTTTGAGTGGGCCCTAACCCACAGCTCTTTTCCCAGGATCTTACCTGACTCTTCTAATCTTCCCGGAGTTACTCTTGAATTCTTTTCCAAGTTTGACGTAAGAATGAATTATCTTCAGTCATTTGTATTTCTCCAAGATCTGTCAAATTCTTTTCACCGTTGGCTCAACCTTTCTATTCTTCATCCCGGAGTATCTCAACAAATTCATGATGGTGTTTCTCGTCGTCATTCACGGATTTTGAAGACCGAAGAAGAGTTCTCCTCCAAATCTTATCTGTTCTCTCAAAGACTCGTGATTCTAGCTGAGGCCATCCTTTCAGAATTGTTTTCAATTGTGAGAATTGTTTTCACCCATCGGGGGCATTTCATGAGTTGTTTCCATTTCTTTCCTCCGAAGGCCATCTTTTCAAATATTATTCATTCTCAGCTTTCTGCTCTCATTCTCTAAATCTTACCGGTGCTTCATTCAAGTATTCTCTAATCCGTTCGAAATCTATTCGTTCACTTGCATCTAAATTCTCTCAAGCATCTTCGTTCATTTGCTAATTCTTCCTGGTCTTTCTTTGTCTTTTCTTCGTTCATTTTTATTTCTTACGGTGGTTCGTTCAAGAGTTCTCTTCCTTGGTTATTATATCAATTCATTCGATCTTTCAAATCCTAACGGTAGTTCGTTGAAGTCTTTTCTCAATTTTGCGCTATAACTCTCTTAATCTTTTCTACGAGAATAAGTAGTATGCCAAATCTGTTGCTTGTCATCAATCTAAATTGGTGAAGGATATGCATAATGTAATTCTTATTCTTGTTTCATCGAGTAAATTCAATTCCTTATTCCGGAGGTTCATCAAAATTCTTGATTTCATTTGTTCATCTTTCTTTTCCAGAGTTCCAAGTTTTTTTCCGCATTATCTCATCGCAAAGCTCCATCTAAATCATCGCAAGGCTTCACCTTGTGTTTTCAAATTCTCTTTCCTTTCGTTTGATCATTCTTTTATTACCGGAGTTCTTTAGGGAGGCTCTACATATTGGTTCATCAAGGATTTAATTCCTTCTTGAAGTGTTCATTGAGATTCTTTTCAGAGGAGCACAAGTTTCCTTCATCTTGCATTCCTAAGTGCAATTCCTTCTACCCTATCTTTTCAGGTGGTATTATGTCATTCTTGACAATTTCCCTTCGTGTTTCATGATTCGCAAGTTGTGAAGAATGAGGTATTTTAAATCCACTAACCTCTTCGTTGGAAGTTATCTTGGGTTACTTTTCACCTAAAGCTTTCCCTAAGGATTGTTGCTATTTATGGTGCTCATAAATGACCCAAGTGCTTCATTTATCCTCACGGTGAAATAAGTTTCTTGTCTCCTTGTTCATATCAATCCAATCAATTGTTTTTCGTTAGTGGCAGAATTTCACCTCAAGCTTTGAGATGTTTTCCATAAGTCCACGGGAATCATATCTTTTTGTTGTTGGTTTTCCAACAACTCCGTTCAACCCTTCTCCTAAGGATGCCCTTTCAAGCTCTTTTGTGGCAGAAGTTGGCATTTTCTTCTCCATTCTTTTATTTCAATGATCTATCTTCTATTCTTTCTTCCGGAGTCTTTGTGATGTTGCTCTCTTCACTCATCATCTCGAATTGTGAGGATCATGTTCTTCTCGTGCTTATCCTTTTAACCAGAGTGTTGTGCCCTTTGATCAAGTTCTTTTCGCCTTATCAAGTCTTGCATCTCTTTTCAACTGGAGTGCTGTCCGAATTTGTTCTTCCTTGTTCCTCTTTTATAATGGAGTGTTTTAAACTTTGTTCATCTCCATTGTATTTTTTCCTCGAAATGGTGTAACCTTTCAAGGTTCTTTGGTTTCACTTGTTTGTCAAAGAAGCAACTTAGTTTTACCTCTTATCTTCCTCTTCTGTTTTTCCACCGGTGCCATCCTAGATCTCGGGACGAGATCCTTTCGTAGTGGTGGAGTGTTGTAATGCCCCGGATACAACTTTCCATATTCGTATCTCCGACTCTTGCTGAGGGAGCCTTGGATTAGGGGGTATCCGGATAGCCGGACTATATCCTTTGGCCGGACTATTGGACCATGAAGATACAAGATTGAAGACTTCGTCCCGTGTCCGGATAGGACTCTCCTTGGCGTGGAAGGCAAGCTAGGCAATATGGATATGGAGATATCCTCCCTTGTAACCGACTCTGTGTAACCCTAGCCCCCTCCGGTGTCTATATAAACCGGAGGGTTTAGTCCGTAGGAAAACATACAATCATACTATAGGCTAGCTTCTAGGGTTTAGCCTCTATGATCTTGTGGTAGATCAACTCTTGTAATACTCATATCATCAAGAACAATCAAGCAGGACGTAGGGTATTACCTCCATCAAGAGGGCCGAACCTGGGTAAACATCATGTCCCCTGCTTCCTGTTACCATCCAGCTTAGACGCACAGTTCGGGACCCCCTACCCGAGATCCGCCGGTTTTGACACCGACATTGGTGCTTTCATTGAGAGTTCCACTGTGACGTCTTCATAAGGGGGGATGGCTCGTCTTGTTGTCAAGGACAACATCACTTCTAGGGGAGCCCTGGCTGTAGGCCAAACTCCCCGACTAGGCGGCTTTGTCATGACCGCCCGCTCGGCCGTTGCACCGACGATGACTTCTTGGGTCATCAAGAATAGCCTCCACATCGGCTCAAAAATTGCCGAGCAGGTGGATCCAATGGAGCTCTCCTCTTTGAACGAGCTCTTGGATCGCATAACTGCTCTGGGAGTCGCTACAGATTACGATTGGATCGGGCTTAAACCCGACCAAAGGGAGATTAACTCTCCGCCGGTCACCCATCAAATAGTGGTGGTGGAGGAGCAACGCGGCGGTTCTCCCTCTATCCTGAGGACGAACTATGTCCGGATTCCCGAGCTCTCTGAGCCAGATACCCGCTCACGAGAGGACATTGCCCTAACCCTGAACCTAGAATCAGGTCGCATACCGAACCGCGGAGCAACATCCCGAAGCCCGAACTTCCAAGATCGGAAACTCCCCTGCCCCGGGATCTCAGATTGGGTCAAGGTCTGGACTTAAATCCACCCACCGACCCTGATACAAATGATCTTTCCCACATTAGGCAAGCGCCTCAAGAGACAGTACATCACTATTGGGCCAGATTCCTCCTTGTAATGAACGAGGTCAAGGACTGTCGCGAGGAAGACGTAATTTCATTCTTTTGCAACAATTGCACGGAAAAGGGAATCCTTAACGCCATAAGTCACCATGACATAGCACACTTCGCTGACTTGGCGGCCATAGTACGGAAATACTGTGTGATGGAAAGCACCTGGAAAACCCAAACACAATTTTGGGACAATCCGGCTCTGACAAAATCCCCAGTCTGAACTAAAAGGGTGCACTCTCATAAGTCACCCGACTCAATTACAAAGAAGCAAAAGCCCACTACAGGGCGTGGAACCGTATTGGAGGGATGGCTTAACGGGCCCTGCAAAATTCATAGTACGACGGACACCATACCAACACATAGCCTTAGAGCATGTTGGGTACTCCAGCAGGTGGCCAAGAGAAGTGAGGATCTCCTCATCCAAAACACCCCAGAACACCCTCCTACGGATAACAATACAATATTAACAGTCTTCGGGACCTTCGCCTCAAATAATAGGCGTAAGCGAGCACTTCGCAGCCTTGCCGAAGTCTGCCACATAGCAGCAATAAATCCATGGAGCGACACGGCCATTACTTTGAATGCCAGTGATGAACCTAAATTCCAAACAGCCCAAGCACCAGCCGCTTTGGTCCTCAGTCCAATTGTGGACGGCTTTCGGCTCACTAAAGTGCTCATAGACGGCGGCAGTGGATTAAACCTCATTTATGAGGAGACTCTTAAAAAAATGGAAATAGATAGCAACCGTATTGAGCAAAGCACCACGACCTTCCGAGGAATCATCCCCAGTCGGGAGGCACGTTGCACTGGGAAAATCACACTAGATGTGGTATTCGGCACTCCGGAGAATTACAGGTTCGAAGAAATCACATTCCAAGTGGCCCCGTTCGGTAGCGGATACCATGCCCTTCTAGGGCGGGAGGCATTCACGATTTTTCAAGCCACCCCATTACGGGTACATGACGCTCAAAATGCCCGAACCCAATGGAATCATCACTTTAGCTAGTGATTCGGACATAGCACTCCGCATCGAGAACAAAACAGCCGCACTGGCCCTCGAGGTATTATCCGAAGCCCTTGTGGCGGAGGAGTTAACCGCGCTGCGCTCCACAGTGGACAGGGACGACGTGATACTAGACAAAAGATCCAAGTCCACCTCCTTTAAACCAGCAGATGAAATAGTCAAATTCCAAGTCCATCCAACGGACCCCACAAAAACAACGTCCATTGGGGCACAGTTAAACCCCGCCGTAGACACCGCACTACGGGAGTTCCTATGTGAGAATTGGGACATATTCGCCTGGCATCCTTCAAACATGCCAGGAATCCCACGCAGGCTGGCCGAGCATAGCCTTAACATTATAAAAGGATTCAGGCCGGTCAAGCAGACTCTTCTGCGCTTCTCCGAACCTAAGCGACAAGCCATGGGAGAGGAGCTAGCCAAATTATTGGAGGCCAGATTCATTAGAGAAATAAAGCATCCAGACTGGCTAGCAAACCTGGTGATGGTGCCAAAGAAGGAGAAATCCTGGCGCCTATGCGTCGACTTCAAGGACCTTAATAAGGCTTGCCCAAAGGATCCCTTCCCCCTCCCTCACATCGATCAAATTGTCGACGCTACCGCAGGACACGACTCATTGTGCTTCCTCGGCGCATACTCCGGTTACCACCAAATTAAGATGGCGGAGTCCGACCAAGCCGCAACGGCATTTATCACTCCATACGACCCCTTCTGTTTTAACACAATGCCCTTCGGGCTCAAAAACGCCGGCACAACATATCAGCGCATGATTCAGACATGTCTGTAAAAGCAGATCGGCAAAACAGGGGAGGCATACGTCGACGATGTGGTCGTTAAAACCAGACACGTCAACTCCTTAATAGACGACTTGAGGCTCACGTTCGACAATCTCCGAACATACGACATTAAGCTCAATCCGGAAAAATGCGTTTTCGGTATACCCGCCGGGAAGCTCCTGGGCTTTATCATCTCCAGCAGAGGAATTGAAGCAAATCCAGCCAAAATCCGGGCTCTGTCGTAGTTGGCCATCCCAGCTGACCTCAAGCAAATCCAGAAGTTAACTGGATGTGTGGCGGCTTTAAGCCGCTTTATCTCCCGACTAGGAGAAAAGGCACTCCCCCTTTATCGCCTTCTTCGGAGCACCGAACACTTCGAGTGGACGGACGCAGCCACGGCCGGACTGGAAGAAATAAAAGCCATCCTGGCCACCAACCCAATGTTGGTCGAGCCAAATGTTGGCGAACCAATGCTATTATATATAGCAGCAACACACCAAGTTGTAAGCGCAGTGCTCGTCGTCGAACGAGAGATGGACGGACATAAATTCCCACTTCAAAAGCCGGTATATTATGTATCCACCGTCCTCACTCCATGCAAATCACGGTACCCACATTATCAAAAGATAGCATACATGGTATTCATGGCATCCCAGAAATTATGACACTACTTTCAAGAGTGTTCAATTACGGTGGCCTCCGAAGTACCACTCAACGACATAATAAACAACCGCGATGCCACGGGCCAGATTGCCAAATGGGCTATTGAGCTCCTCCCGTTCGACATAACATATAAACCACGGTGAGCCATTAAGTCACAAGTACTGGCCAATTTCGTAGCCGAATGGACAGAAGCCGAACTCCCTAAAGAGTATGGCGCATACTCCAATTGGATCATGCACTTCGATGGCTCTAAAATGCTGGCTGGTCTGGGGGCTGGCATCGTCCTGACGTCCCCCATCGGAGATACAGTGCAATACGTACTCCAAATACTATATACAGACTCCAACAACATAGCCGAATATGAGGCCCTCTTACACGGTCTCCGGATGGCAGTTTCCATGGGCATTCAATGCCTGGAGGTGCGTGGGGACTCGAACCTCACAATATCATAAATAAATGGAGACTTCGATGCCAAGGATCCGAAAATGGCGGCATATCGCAACACCGTCCTCAAAATGTCAGCTCGGTTCAAGGGGCTTCAATTCCACCATGTGACTCGGGAAAACAACCAGGCGGCGGATATCCTCGCCCGTATCGGCACTAAACGCGACCCTGTCCCACTGAACATCCTCCTGGAAAAACTGTTTAAACCATCCGTGGTATGGGAAGGGGACACCGGCAATAATAGTTCGGACCCGGCCACAACCCTAGATACCGAACACTCTGACACAATCGGAGGCTCTGCCATCAAAATAACACCTTCAGTCCACGTAATAATGGTCGTCATCTCCCCGTGGACAGAACCATTCCTGGCCTACCTATCCAGGCAGGAACTACCCGAGGACAAAAATGAGCCACGCTGCATAGTGCGGCGATCTAAAGCCTACGAGGTCCACGAGGGAGAGCTTTATAAGAAAAGCACTACCGGAGTCCTTCAAAGGTGCATCTCCGAAGAGGAAGGGCGGAAGCTTTTGGCAGAAATCCATGTCGGACTTGGCGGCCATCACGCCGCCGCCCGGGCCCTTGTAAGCAAGGCCTTTCGTACAGGTTTTTATTGGCCGACGGCCTGGGCAGATGCGCAGTATCTGGTCCAGCATTGTGTCGGTTGCCAGCTATTTGCAAACCAAAGCCATCTGCCGCCTACCGCTCTCCAAACAATCCCCATTACTTGGCCCTTTGCGGTCTGGGGGCTTGATATGGTCGGACCCCTTAAATGGGGAACCCATAAGAAAAAATACTTACTGGTCATGGTGGATATATTCACCAAATGGATAGAAGCCAAACCTGTCAAAACGACTGAATCCGCACTGGTGATAGACTTCATATCTGGGGTCATACACCGTTATGGCGTCCCCCACAGCATCATCACTGACAACGACATGAACTTTACAGCCGACGAGGTGAAACTTTGGTGCAGCAACATGGGCATCAAGCTCGATTATACTTCTGTCTATCACCCGCAAACTAACGGTCAAGTCGAGCGAGCGAATGGTCTTATTATGAGCGGCATTAAACCTAGATTAGTGCGGTCCTTAAAGGAGTCAAACACGCACTGGGTAGAGGAGCTCGACTCCGTAATATGGGGGATGCGGACCACACTGAATCACACTACCGGATACACACCGTTCTTCATGGTGTACGGCGCAGAGGCGGTTCTGCCTTGCGACATAATTCATGACTCACCTCGAGTGCGCATGTACGAAGAAAAAGAGGCCGAGCTTAATCGGCAGGACAGTTTGGATGCCCTGGAGGAGGAGCGCGATGTGGCAAAGGCCCGTTCCGCATTCTATCAGCAACAGGCTCGAAGGTATCAAAGCAGAGAAGTACGGGCCAAAACCTATAATGTTGGCGAACTAGTTCTACGCCTGCTGGAGGAGAAAAAGAACAAGCTCAAGCCCAAATGGGAGGGTCCCTTCATTATTGACTAGGTTCTCACCGGTGGAGCATACCGTCTGCGGGATGCA
This sequence comes from Triticum dicoccoides, assembly GCF_002162155.2. Classification (NCBI taxonomy): domain Eukaryota; kingdom Viridiplantae; phylum Streptophyta; class Magnoliopsida; order Poales; family Poaceae; genus Triticum; species Triticum dicoccoides. The sequence goes on along the minus strand of NC_041386.1, from coordinate 186,858,756 downwards.
TCAGATAATCGACTTGAGCCAAACCCATGGAATGTAGCCAGACTCCAAAGATTCTACGCCTAGCACTGGACTCTATGTTCGTCTCCTCACCTCCGTCAATTTTTTGCATATCTGTCTTTTCTCTCTTTCTCCCTTCTTACTCTCTTCAAGGCCCTTAAAGGCTATACTTGTGTCCTGGTTACACAATCTTGACGCGCTAATCGCACTCATTATACCTGGGGGCTTCTTATACAAAAGCTTAATCTAACTATTTTCCTGGGCTTTACGTCCCATACATGTGTTATTCTTCCGCATGTACCTTTTTTCGCCATTATATGCATCGATATGACTTAAGTTTTGGCCAAGCTGGGTTGCCTGGCTCTTGTATTTATGCCTTACGTTCCCGTTAATTCAGCTAGGGCATAAGGGGAGCACCTCTGCGATTGTTACTGCCGGGTCATTCGGATGTGTACCTCAGACTGGGTGAAGCCGAAAGCTAGCGTTCTTAAGGGAATATTCGGTCGGTGAATAAAAGATGACTTTTATATAATATGAAACATGCCCCCATATGTTTATATCCTGCGTCTCTTTTCGCAGTTCGGACATGCACATTAGGGCATGCGTACCCAAGGAAAGGAACCCTTAACAGAACTATTCTCCCTGGAAGATGTTTCTTACTACCCATGTAATATAACATAACTAGTTGGGTACTTGTCTGTTCAAGCACTTATGACCCCTACGCCTAGTCTCTATGCATGCCCAGGTTTTTACATAACCGAGCGGGTATTCGGATACACTCCGGATTGTCGGGTCCAGAGGTCGAAGCGAAAAGGTCCGCCATGAGAAATGATTTACAATCCGGCTAGGGATATTACATATGTCACTTGAATTACACAGCCGCTAAGACTGATTCAATTCTTCTTCTATACCATCCAACAGGCTTTCTAGCCTACAGTCATCTTGGGAATACTTTGCGGCTAATTCTACTTGATCATACACTAAAATGACGGGGATCTCTTTCCCATCGGGCCCCATAGGTCCAACCTCGGCCATGTGGTTTGGGTCCGCTTTGGTATATCATGTCTTCACCATAGCCCAGGCTTCCCTTGCTCCTTGTCGGCAGGCTGATATCTTCCATAATCGGAAGTGCCTCCATGCTCCCTTGAGCTTCTCTATAAGCTTCCCCATGCCTCCTGGCGGGGACGCGGATGGCCACAAGGCTTGGGCAATACCCTGCATCACCTGCCGAACTTGCTCGTGCAGTTGTGAGAGCTCTGGTAGAAGATCACCCGAAGACCCGGCCACCTCCTCCGCGGGACGACCCATCAGCATACCTGCAGACATAACGCTGTTAGCCGGCTTCTTCGCCGAACTCCTTTAAAAGTTCATTCAAGCACTTACTTAAAATGTTGCGCCGAAGCCGTTTATTCTCCTTCACGGAGTCCGCAAGATGGGCTCGGACATCTTTCAGTTCCACGCCCAGCCGGATATTGGCGCCTTGGAGATCATTTTTCTCCTGCCTGACTCGCGTCAGCACATGCTCGCCAGCATTTCACTATCGATCCTCACGTGCCGCATCCACCTCCACGGCCTCCGGACTCACTTCGGGGCCACCTGCAACATCTATTGTTAGATTTGCATACATGCCGCATACTACCTGGTACCCATACTCTTTGCAATGGATACAAGTGTTACCAGATGGACCCTTCTCGGACTCCTTCAATGCGGCAACAGCGGCCCCTAGCTGGGCCTTGCACTCGTCCAGCTCTTGAGATAATTGGGAATTCTTCTCTGTAAGAACCTGCGCAAATAATGATTCTTAAATCAGTTGCGTCAACTGTTTCAAGTCTCAGGGGCTACTGATACATATAATTGTCAGATTTGCTTACCCGTATATCCCTTACATACTGGTCCGTGGCTCTGGCTAGACCATTTTGAGCAGCATGGATGTACGCGTCTCCGGATTTGAAGGCATCAAATGCCTCTGGTGAGAAACAAGCGTCACAGAGTACGGCCCGATGACGCCTGTGATTCATGGCGCTCTCCACTTCAGAATTTGTAGCGGATAGTCTGTCCGCATCCTCTGTAGGAGGATCATCCGGCGTCTGCCCCGCGTTAGCTTCCGCTTCCATGTCTGGCCCTGGAGCCCGACTGGTCGAGGCGTGATCGGCATCCTCTCCGGATATAGTCCGGCGAGCATTTTTTCTGCTAAGAAACACGGATGTCATTATATTTTAAGAAAGACGACAACCACGGAGTGAGGTTTTGCGTCATACCTCTGTGCCGGCATCTCCGTCCTGACCGCCTCCTTTTTTGGCCTACCCGGCTTTGGTGCCTCTTGTTGGCGAGTTGCTGCGGGTTCGGCACGGCGTCCCGAATGCCTTCCCTGTAAAACACCATATGTGTACGGTAGGTGAAGTGCATAAAAGTGGATCCTTTTTGGGAGTTGGGACTTTGGTTTTTCTTACGTGCGATGCAGGGAGTAGTCCGGGATAGTCGGCCGTTATGGCCACCATGGCGTCATCACAGCTCAATTGATAGAATTGCCTGTCTACCAGTTCCACGAATATGTCCAGATCCTCTTCGAGTATAGGATCGAGGGCCCGGCCAGGGTCCTTTGGTTGTGGAGGTGGGTTGTTGATCTCCCTTACAGCTTTTCGCAGTTCCTGCCGTGAAATGGCAAGGTGAGTACCTACGATGAAGAATGCAGGAAGGATGGGAGTAAAGAGGTACAACTCACCCAGCTTGGAGGGTTGTACATGGAGAATCCATCCCGTGGCTTGACAGGGATGAACTCCTCTTCCTCTCCCTTGAACAACTTGGACAGAATTTTTGCTAAAGCAGCAGCGGAGTTCGGTTCCTTACGCCCGCAACGGGTGGCAACATCTTCCCCGTTAAAACACCACAGGGGGTGCCCTCGATATTGAAGTGGCTGCACTCCCCGCATTATGCATATTGACATAACCTCGATTATTGTCAATCCTGATTGAGCCAGCACTTTAATCCGGCTCATCAGGTAAAGGACGTCTCCGTTGTATTCCTCCTGTGGGCTTCGTGGGCACCAGCTTCGGCGTTTCTTCAGAGGAGCATTGTTGAACTCGGGAAGAACCCGCCGAACAGGGTCTGGAAGGGGGACGTCCTCCATGTAAAACCACTCCAAAGGCCAGTTTTCGGACGTCTTCTTCGGAGTACCGGACAGGTATCCGGTCTCGGCAATGCGCCATATTTTGGCTCCGCCCACCTGATAAAGTGACCCCTTCTGTGTGCGGGGCACAAGGCAAAATAACCTTTTCCACAGCTTGAAATGAGCCTCGTAGCCCAGAAACAGCTCACAAAGGGCAACATAACCAGCGACGTGTAATATGTAAGCAGGGGTGAAATTATGCAGTTGGAGGCCGTAAAACTCCAGGAGCCTGCGGAGGAACGGATGAATTGGAAATCCGAGTCCCCTTAGAAAGGGACAAAGCATAACCGCTCCCCCTTAGAGGGACTGGGGAAGCTCTCTGCTTGCTCCCCGTCATTATAGGTGGCGAGCCCGGCTCGGACGGGGACCATATACGCTGGAGGGAGAAACCCCTGGGTCTGGAACTCTACTAATCGGATGTGCGGGACAGAACACTTCTCCCAATCACCAGGCTTAGGGCTACTGGAGAAAGAGGAGGAGCTGCGGTGGCCGGCCATGATGGAATGGATTTTTCCGAGCGCGCTCCGATGGATTCTCGCCGTGGGAGGATGGTGTGGATTGGATCTAAGAATCCCCATCCCTTTAATAACAATTTATTTACCTGGCTAGGGGGTGAATGTAAAAACGCCGTTGCTCCTCACATTCGCTCGACGCGTGGAAGATAGCCCTTATTGGGCGCAGAAGCCAAGAAGTCTAACATTTATGGGAGCCGAACACTACTTAGTAGATATTTAGGATTTGGAGAAGAACCCGCATTGCAATGCCGAAGACAGTACTACGCGCCGGACTCGTCATTGTTGAAGCCTGGTTCTGGGGCTACTAAGGGAGTCCTGGATTAGGGGGTCTCCGGACAGCCAGACTATATCCTTTGGCCGAACTATTGGACCATGAAGATACAAGATTGAAGACTTTGTCCCGTGTCCGAATAGGACTCTCCTTGGCGTGGAAGGCAAGCTAGGAAATATAGATATGGACATCTCCTCCCTTGTAACCGACTCTGTGTAACCCTAGCCCCCTCCGATGTCTATATAAATCGGAGGGTTTAGTCCGTAGGACAACATACAATCATACCATAGGCTAGCTTCTAGGGTTTAGCCTCTACGATCTCGTGGTAGATCAACTCTTGTAATACTCATATCATCAAGAACAATCAAGCAAGACGTAGGGTATTACCTCCATCAAGAGGGCCCGAACCTGGGTAAACATCGTGTCCCCTGTTTCCTATTACCATCCGCCTTAGACGCACAGTTCGGGACCCCCTACCCAAGATCCGCCGGTTTTGACACCGACACTTGCCTCTTCTGGAGATGTGTTGTGAGATTCCTTTGTGGTTGGGTTTGTCTTTGTTTTGCATTTTGCTCATGTCATGCATTTCATATCATGTCATCATGTGCATCACATTTGCATACGTGTTCGTCCCATGCATCCAAGCATTTTCCCCGTTATCCGTTTTGCAATCTGGCACTCCTACGTCCTCCGGCGCCCCCTTTTGCCTCTTTTCGTGAGCAGGCGTCAAACTTTCTCGGAATGGACCAAGATTTTCCAAGCGGCCTTCGTACACCACCGGTAGACCGCCTGTCAATTTTCGTGCCATTTGGAGTCCGTTTGATACTCCAACGGTTAACCGGGGAACCGTAAAGGCCTCGTGTGTGTTGTAGCCCAACACCCCTCCAAAGTGGCCCAATAACCCATCCAAAACCCCTCCATCCTCTTGGCCGTTCGACCAAGATCGCGTGGCCGAAAACTACACTCACATTCCTACCTCACCTATAAATAAGTGTCTCCCTCCGAAATCTCGCGGATGAAACCGTAGCCCCTTCTTCACCGCGCTGCCGGACACACCCGTCCGCGCCGGAAATGTCCGCCGGCCACCTCACCCCGACCTATCGCAAGCCTCCACGTCACCCCTAGCCTCTCTCCACCAACCGTCGCGTGCCACCTGGCCTCCTGCCTCCTCCTCGCCGCCGCGGCCCGCCGTTGCAACACCCACAATGCGGTTATATCTCCCATGTGTTGGGGCATGACTTAGAGGCATAGACGCATAGTAGGTGTTACATGTTGGTAATCAGAGCCTTCCCCGACTTAGGAGCCCCCTGCTTGATCGAATCGCTGATGTTGTTGAGTCTAGAAAAATGTTTTGAGTCCTATAGGATTTTATATATCGGAGAGTAGGATTGTTTTTACTCCTCAGTCCCTTCGTCGCTCTGGTGAGGCCTCCTGACATAGAGTTTTGACTCTTCTCTCCTCAAATTTCACAAAAAAAATTAGGATCACGAGGGTATCTTGGAATCGTTCCGATGGTTTTGTGACAAGAACATTGATCTTGGTGCCTCCTGACATTTAGGGGTTGTGGCAGTGTCCCGGGGAGTTGAGCTCCGAGGTGTTGTTGTCACAATTTTATCGTTGCAGTTCTGGAATACCTGAGTTTCGCCGACATTGAAAATCTCTTTTATGCAATTGTTGGTGAGATAACCTCGACGCCACCCAGTACTGGGCGGGAGTTCCGGAGTATTGCCATAACTCGTATAACGGATGCTTTTCGAAGGTTGAGGTAAATGATTTCCAAAGGTTTCTTGGTTATGTGTTAAAGGATGGATACAGCTGGATGTAGGTATTGTTAGTTTGGGTGAGATATTATGCTTCCCCTGTATCCCCAACACCTGATTGCATAACCAGAAAGTTTCGGGAGTTTATAAGTGGGAATTCAAGTATCACGTAGGATATCCTTCCAACAGACACATGATACGATATGGGGTCTATCATATGTTTGTTTCCGGCTTATTCTGCAAGTCAATCCTTTGTTTTGTTTTGAGTTGTGGTATTCGAGTTGCTTCAATGTCAAGTGTTGATTCCATGCCTTTTCCTCAGTGGTGCTCTCATATTTCTATGAGAGTGCTAATCATTTTCGATCATCGAGATGGTCATGCCAATCCTTTTCAACCGGTGTGCTCCTCTTCAAGTGGATACATTCATTTTCAACATCCGTAAGATCAACTCTAAAGTATTCTCAATGGTGTTTGTTTCATTCGTCCCAAGTTGTCTTTGTTTTCTCGCCCTCCCACCATTTTTCTTCGAGGACTCGGATTTCTTAATCAAGTATCCACTTTATTTATGGGAAGTCTCCCCATTCTTTTCCGTCAATATCCTTATCAGGTGATTATCAGGAAGATACTAACGGATCTTCAAGTTTATCATTCTTTGTTCTCTTTCTTCTTTGGTGGATTCAATTCAAGCTTTACCAATCATATCTTTTCCTCGTTGCAAATGCTTTCAAATGACGGTGCACCTCATAATAATTCCCCTCTTCCTATTCAATTGTCCGGGAGTGTTGAAGATATCTCAGGAGATTCGCGTTTCCATTGCTAATTTGTTTATCCTATCTCGAGGTTGTTATCTTACTCAAGCCATTTAATTCAACCGACGCAATCTATCTTTTAATCCGTTCAACGGTGTTACTTTTGAGTGGGCCCTAACCCACAGGTCTTTTCCCAGGATCTTACCTGACTCTTCTAATTTTACCAGAGCTATTCTCAAATCTTTCAAAGTTTGACGTAAGAATGAATTATCATCAGTCAGATGGTTTCTCCAAGATCTTGTAACTCTTTTCATTGTTGGCTCAACCTCTTGGCTTTTCATTCTCCTGGAGTATCTCAACAATTCATGGTGGTGTTTCTCATCGTCATTCTCATCATTTGAAGATCGAAGAAGAGTTTTTCCTCCAAATCTTATCCGTTCTCTGAGAGATGCGTAGTTCAAGCTTGATGCCATCCTCTCATAATTGTTTTCGATTGTGAGAATTCTTTTCACCCATCCAGAGCAATTCAGGAGTATTTTCAGTTTGATTCTCCTGAGCCCATCATTTCAGAAGACTTATTCATTCTCAGCTTTCAGCTCTCATTCTTAGAATCTTACCGGTGTATCGCTCAAGTGTTCCCTAATCAGCTCGTGATCTCTTCGTTCACTTGTATCAGATCCCCTCAAGTATCTTCATTCATTTTCCAAGTCTTCCCGGTGAATTGTGCCTTTGCCACGTTCTTTTTCAATTCTATGGTGCTTTGTTCAAGATTCTCTTCCTTTGTGTTCATATCAATTTATTCGTTGTTTCAATCCTACCGGTGGTTCATTGAAGACCTTCTCAAGTTTAAGCTATACCTCTCTTTAATCCTTTCTACGATAATAAGTAGTATGCCAAATCCATTGCTTGTCATCAATTTAAATTGGTGAAGGATAAGCATAATGTAATTCTTATTCTTGTTTCATCGAGTTTATTCAACTCCTTATTCCGGAGGCTAATCAAATTCTCGTTTTCAATTGTTCATCTTTCTTTTCCTGAGTTCCAAGTTTTCTCGGTTATATCATTTCAAAGCTTCATCTAATCATTGCAAGGCCTCAATCTTATTCTTTTCATCCTTCACTTCTTTTGATCATTCTTTTATTACCGAAGTTCTTCATGGAGGTTCTACATGGTGGTTCATCAAGGATGTAATTCCTTCTCGAAGTGTTCATCGAGATTCTTTTCAGAGGAGCTCAAGTATTCTTCATCTTGCATTCTGAAGTGAAATTCCTTCTACCTTATCTTTTCAGGTGGTGTTATGTCATTCTTGACAATTTCCCTACGTGTTTCATGATTCGCAAGTTGTTAAGAATGAGATATTTAAACCCAACAATCTCTTCATTGGAGTTATCTCGGGTTATATTTCACCTAAAGCTTTCCCTAAGGATTGTTGCTATTTATGGTGCTAATAAATGACCCAAGTCCTTCATTTATCCTCCCGATGAAATAAGTTCCTCGTCTCCTTGTTCGTATCAATCCAATATGTCGTTTTCCGTTAGTGGCGGAATTTCACCTCTAGATTTCGAGATGTTTTCCATAAGCCCACAACAAGCTTACTATTTTCGTTGTTGGTTTCCAACAATTCCGTTATAACCTTCTTGGAAGAGTGCTTTCCCAACTCATTTGTGGTAGAAGTTGTCATTTTTCTTCTCCGTTCTTTTGTTCCGACGATCTACCTTCTATTCCTTCATCCGGAGGCATCCTGATGTTGCTCTTTTCTCTCATCATCTCGAATGGTGAGGATCATGTTCTTTTCGTGCTTATCCATTTGACCAGAGTGTTGTGCCCTTTGCTCAAGTTCTTTTCGCATGATCAAGTCATGCATCTCTTCTCAACCGGAGTGTTGTCCGAAATTGTTCTTCCTTGTTCCTTGTTTATCTCATTTCAACCAGAGTGGTTTCAATTCCTTCTTGTCCTTTGTGCTCGTCATTCTTAGCTTTTCAACCTCCAAGGTTCACTTGGTGTTCCTTGTTCCTATTTTCCAACGGAGTGTTTTCAATTTTGTTCATCTTCGTTGTATTCTTTCATTCAATTTGTTCAACCTCTCAAGGTTCTTTGGTTTCACTCGTTTGTCAAAGAAGCAACTTTGTTTTACCTCTTCATATTTTGTTTTCTCTCCGGTGCCATCCTAGATCTCGGGACGAGATCCTCTTGTAGTGGTGGAGTGTTGTGACACCCCGAGACCGACACTTCAGAAGACTTCCATATTTTCGTGATCACCATGTGTTTCATTTGTGCTTGCTCTTTTATTTTTGCATTGCATCATGTCATCATGCCATCATGTCATTAATCTTTGCAACTCAAATAAATAAACCGTACGGATCTTCGGTCCATTTAAACCGAGGGAATTCCATTTTCGGAATCACCCATAACACACGTGCAAAATATTTTCCATATCTATTCCTCTTCGAGTTTGACCTTCAAACCTTGCCAATATTTCTCATCTCTTTTATTGAGGCTCCTCCAAAAATCTCAGCCCATTTAGAGTCCTTTCGAATGGGTTTCAAAATTCAAACATGTTGAATTAAATTGAACATGTGCAAATCTATTGTTCTCCAAAAATCCTCTTGCCATTTTATTTAAATTCCTCACATTTTTGTGAGTCTAGATATATTACCCTTGTGCGCAAATATGTTCCTAACCCTCTGCTTTTCCTCTCTCTATATCTTTTATGCTAAATGAAACGTGAGGGAGAGAGGGAGAGCCTGTGCCGCCGGCCTCTTAGGCCTGACCAACCAGGCTGACCGACCAACTAGGCCCATCCCTAGGCCCAGCCGCGCCCCTGCTTAACCCTAGCCACCTCTCCCCCGATCCCATCCTCCAGCGCCGCCAGCCTCCCTGTCCCATCCTACCGATCCACTTCCCCACGTCGACGCCGCGCCGTCGCTGGCCTTCGCATCGCCTGCGCCTCCCCAAGCCGCGCTCGTCGCCCGGCATGGCCCGCGAGGCCATCAGCATCGCCGTGCCCCTGCTGCCTCCCTTCCTTGGCGACCTCGACCTCCATGCCTCGCCGGCCTTCCTCAGCAAGCCGCCGCCGTGCCCCGCGACCGCGCCTCCTCGCCAAATCCCCGTCGCTCGAGCGCTCGAGGAGAGGAGCTCCTCGAGCACTCGCGCCCGCAGCCGTCGTCCTCTGCGCCCAGCAGGAGCCCCCGCTGGCTCCAGTCGCCCCCGCCTGCGCCCCTCGCGCCACTGCCTCGCCATGGAGCTCCGCCACCCATCTCTCTTCCTATAGCGCGATGTCGCGTGGATGCTTGCCTCCGACTAGCGCTGCTACTCCTCTTGGTTCGTCCTCCTCCGTGTGGAGCAGCACCACCACGGGTCCTCTGCCCGAGCTGTTACTCACCACCGACCAATGCCGACCCAAGACAGGACCTTGCCAAGTCCACCCCGCTCCGGCCACGACACCACGAGAACAGATCGAAACACCAAGTTCCTCTACGACCCCTGTACGACTACGGGGATTCACCAAGTACCCATCGGATGCGCCACGTTCCACTATTGTTGACCCCGAACATCTACGATACGAACACCTCTACGATCGATGTGGAACCGTCAAGTACAACTACTCTACGTTGATACGGGAACCACTACCGTCGCAAGAACCGAGACCGGCAAGTCCAAAGACCCAGACCGACAAGTACCACGATGTCCGTCAATCGCCAAGTACTCCTTCGGATGCGCAAGTCCCTCGAAGGTCCACCGATGCCTAGCACGACTACAGGACCGGAATGAAGTACCACGATGACCGTTAGCATGTACCACTACACCGCACTGAAACGCAAAGACCGTCCTGGATATAACCAAGTACCACTTCAGTTATGGAACGTGACGAGTACCACGAAACCCATGTCCCGTCAAGCCCGACTACAACGACTACAACATGTACCACTACCGTCGCCACGAGAACGACTACTTCCCACAACGACTCGTGAACGACTACTTCCACTACTACCGTAGCGGAACGACTACTTCCCTCGAGGAACTCTAACTGCCCCAGAAATGCATGCTTCAAAGGTATACCGCTGAGAACGACCGTCCGAGAACGAATGCTTGTGATGTATGAGATGCTTGTGCTTGCTCCGTGCTCGAATTGTCGGTGCACGTTGCCCCTCTTTTGCCTTGTCACCGTCATCGACCCGTGGGAACCCGGTAACCGGGACCACCCCACCATCTTTTGCACGTTCCCGCCACATTTTCTTTTGCACCGATGTCTCAATGAGTTGTCGGAACCGGAACGTTGCCGTGGCACCGTTTCGTTATCGTCGCCGTGGCACCCCTTTCGTTTCCGCCACGATGACAAATGCTTCTTAATGCTTTTATCAATATTTTCATAAAATTTGCCTAAACTTGCATATGTCATCCACATCATGATAACAACATTAAGAAGTTTTAAATTGTTCTTTGCTTCATTTGCTAAATGCATATGGGGATTTACCAGATTTGTTGTTTGTTATATCCGGCCCCATTTAAATTGTTTACATAGTATAGTTTTGTTATGCTTCACCTCTTTCCATGTTAACCAACATATATTCTTGAATACTAATCGGGAGTGAACTAAATAATTGATGTGGTGTTCCGTCAATATGCAACTCGTTGCATATTGGGCTCCACTTAACTTGTAGTTTTGTTTGTGCACTTTGCCTTGCCATGCATATTTAAACCGGACATGCATCATACTTGGTTGTGCATCGTGCCATGTTTATGTGATGGTTGTTTACCATGTTGTTTTCTTTTTTCCGGTGTTGCTTCTTCTTGTTAGTTCCGGTAACATCGCGTTTGTGAGGATCCGTTCGACTACGTCTGTTTGTCTTCTTCATGGACTCGTTCTTCTTCCCTCGGGATCTCAGGCAAGATGACCATACCCTCGAAATCGCTTCTATCTTTGCTTGCTAGTTGCTCTCTCTATTACTATGCCACGATACCTACCACTTGTTTTTATCATGCCTCCCATATTGCCATGTCAAGCCTCTAACCCACCTTTCCTAGCAAACCGTTGTTTGGCTTTGTTACCACTTTGCTCAGCCCCTCTTATAGTGTTGCTAGTTGCAGGTGAAGATGAAGTTTGTTCCATGTTGGAACACGGATATTGTTGGGATATCATGATTATATCTTGTTTACTTGAATGCACCTATATACTTGGTAAAGGGTGGAAGGCTCGGCCTTATGCCTGGTGTTTTTTCCACTCTTGCCACCCTAGTTTCCATCATGCCGGTGTTATGTTCCTTGATTTTGCGTTCCTTACGCGGTTGGGTTATAATGGGAAACCCTTGACAGTTCGCTTTGAATAAAACTCCTCCAGCAAGGCCCAACCTTGGTTTTACCATTTGCCACCTAAGCCTTTTCCCTTGGGTTCTGCAGACTCAAGGGCCATCTTTATTTTAAACCCCTGGGCCAGTGCTCCTCTGAGTGTTGGTCCAAACTAGAGCTCTTTGCAGCGTCACCTCGGGGAAACTTGAGGGTTGGTTTTAGTTGTACGGATTGCTTATCCAGTGTGCCCTGAGAACGAGATATGTGCAGCTCCTATCGGGATTTGCCGGCACATTCGGGTGGCTTTGGTGATCCTATTTTACCATTGTCGAAATGCCTTGTAACCGAGATTCCGAGTCTGATCAGGTCTTCCCGGGAGAAGGAATATCTTTCATTGACCGTGAGAGCTTGTGATGGGCTAAGTTGGGACACCCCTGCAGGGTTTTGAACTTTCGAAAGTCGTGTCCGTGGTTATGGGCAGATGGGAATTTGTTAATATCCGGTTGTAGAGAAATTGACACCTAACTTAATTAAAATGAATCAACCATGTGTGTAGCCGTGATGGTCTCTTCTCGCTGGAGTCCGGGAAGTGAACACGGTTCTTGTGTTATGCTTGAACGTAAGTAGGTTCAGGATCACTTCTTGATCACTTCTACTTCACGACTGTTGCATTACTTCTCTTCTCGCTCTTATTTACGTATGTTAGCCACCATATATGCTTAGTGCTTGCTGCAGCTCCACCTCACTACCCTTTCCTTCCCATAAGCTTAAATAGTCGTGATCTCGTGGGTGTGAGATTGCTGAGTCCTCGTGACTCATAGATACTTCCAAACAGTTGTAGGTGCCGATGATACCAGTGCAGGTGACGCAACCCAGCTCAAGTGGGAGCTCGATGAAGATCTTGTTCGTTGTGTTGTTTTCGTTTCCGGTTGATCAGTAGTGGAGCCCAGTTGGGACGATTGGGGATCTAGCATTTGGGGTTATCTTCTTTTATTTTGGTTCCGTAGTCGGACCTTGATTGTATTCTGGATGATGTATGTTTAACTTTTATTTGTGTGAAGTGGCGATTGTAAGCCAACTCTTTATCCCATTCTTATTCAGTACATGGGATTTTGTGAAGATTACCCCTCTTGCGACAAACCTACTATGTGGCTATGTCTCTAAGTCGTGCCCGGACACATGGGAGATATAGCCGCATTGTGGGTGTTACAACGCGTTATTACCAAAGTTATTCCTACCAACAAAATTCACATCCATAGATTCATTATTATTCTCAATCAAAGTGGACAAAGGCATATCATTAGGATCAAAATAAACACTCTTATTAGCAAACAATTTCATAAGTTCATCCATCTTTCCACTCAAAACATTAATCTCTTCTATCGCATGAACCTTTTTACTAGTGGATCTTTCGGTATGCCATTGAGAATAATTAACCATAATATTATCTACGAGTTTAGTAGCTTCTCCTAAAGTGATTTCCATAAAAGTGCCTCCCGCGGCCGAATCTAAAACATTTCTAGAAGAAAAATTCAACCCGGCATAAAATTTTTGTATAATCATCAATAAATTCAAACCATGTGTGGGACAATTACGTATCATTAATTTCATCCTCTCCCAAGCTTGTGCAACATGCTCATGCTCAAGTTGCTTAAAATTGATAATATTGTTTCTAAGAGAGATGATCTTAGCAGGAGGAAAATACTTAGAGATAAAAGCATCTTTGGACTTACTCCATGAATCAATACTATTTTTATGCAAAGAAGAGAACCAAGTTTTAGCATGATCTCTAAGCAAAAACGGAAATATCTTCAATTTAACAATATCATTATCCACATCTTTCTTTTTTTGCATATCGCACAAATAAACAAAGTTTTTTAGATGGGTAGCGGCATCTTCACTAGGAAGGCCAGAAAATTGATCTTTCATGACAAGATTCAACAAAGCAGTATTAATTTCATAAGATTCTGCATCGGTAATAGGAGCAATCGGAGTGATAATAAAATCATTATTGTTGGTATTGGAAAAGTCACATAATTTAGTATTGTCTTGAGCCATTGTGACAAACAATCAATCCAACACACAAGCACAAAAGAAGCAAGCGAAAGGAAACGAACAGAAAAAGGGCGAATAAAATGGCAAAGGTGAAGTGGGGGAGAGGAAAATGAGGGGCTAATGGCAAATAATGTAATGCGAGGGATAAGAGTTTGTGACGGGTACTTGGTATGTCTTAACTGGAGCATAGATCTCCCCGGCAAGGGTGCCAGAAATCCTTCTTGTTACGTCTTGAGCATGCATTGGTTTTCCCTTGAAGAGGAAAGGGTGATGCATCAAAGTAGCGTAAGTATTCCCCTCAGTTTTTGAGAACCAGGGTATCAATCTGTAGGAGACTACACGCAATTCGCCTAGTACCTGCACAAACAATCAAGAACCTTGCAACCAACGTGATAAAGGGGTTGTCAATCCCTTCACGGCCACTTGCAAAAGTGAGATCTGATAAAGATAATAAGATAAATATTTTTGGTATTTTTGTTGTATAGACTGAAAAGTAAAGATTGCAAAATAAATAGTAAACTAGAATTATAGATCGGAAACTTATATGATGTAAAGTAGACCCGGGGGCCATAGGTTTCACTAGTGGCTTCTCTCAAGATAGCATATATTGCGGTGGGTGAACAAATTACAGCCGAGCAATTCATAGAAAAGCGCATAGTTATGAGAATATCTAGGCATGATCATGAATATAGGCATCACGTCCATGTCAAGTAGACCGAAACGATTCTGCATCTACTACTATTACTCCACACATCGACCGCTATCCAGCATGCATCTAGAGTATTAAGTTCATAAGAACAGAGTAACGCATTAGGCAAGATGACATGATGTAGAGGGATAAACCCAAGCAATATGATATAAACCCCATCTTTTTATCCTTGATGGCAACAATACAATACGTGCCTTGCTGCCCCTGCTGTCACTAGGAAAGGACACTGCAAGATTGAACCCAAAGCTAAGCACTTCTCCCATTGCAACAAATATCAATCTAGTAGGCCAAAGTAAACCAATAATTCGAAGAGACTTGCAAAGATATCAAATCATGCATATAAGAATTCATAGAAGAATCAAATATTTTTCATAGATAATCTTGATCATAAACCCACAATTCATCAGATCTCGACAAACACACCGCAAAGGAATTACATCGAATAGATCTCCAAGAACATCGAGGAGAACTTTGTATTGAGATCCAAAGAGAGAGAAGAAGCCATCTAGCTAATAACTATGGACCCGAAGGTCTATGGTAAACTACTCACACATCATCGGAGAGGCTATGGTGTTGATGTAGAAGCCCTCCATGATCGAATCCCCCTCTGGCAAATCACCGAAAAAGGTCCCTAGATGGGATCTCACGTGGATAGAAGGTTGTGGTGGTGGAATGTGGTTTTGTGGCTCCCTTGGATGTTTTTAGGGTATAAGAGTATATATAGGCGAAAGAAGTAGGTCGGTGGAGCTATGAGAGGCCCATGAGAGTGGGGGCGCGCCTCCCTACCTCATGGCTGCCTTGTTGCTTCCTTGACCTCCACTCCAGGTCTCCTGGATTGCATTGTTCCAAAAAAGATCCTCGCAAAGGTTTGATACGTCTCCAACGTATCTATAATTTTTTATTGCTCCATGCTATATTATCTACTGTTTTGGACATTATTGGGCCTGATTATCCACTTTTATATTATTTTTGGGACTAACCTATTAACCGGAGGCCCAGCCCAGAATTGTTGTTTTTTGCCTGTTTTAGGGTTTCGAAGAAAAGGAATATCAAACGGATTCCAAACGGAATGAAACCTTTGGAAACGTGATTTTCTCATCAGATAAGATCCACGAGACTTGGACCCACCGTCAAGAAAGCCATGAGGCGGTCACGA
>NC_041386.1:186831221-186842793 GCF_002162155.2 Triticum dicoccoides | reverse complement strand
GGGCGCGCCCCCTGCCTCGTGGGCCCCCTGTTGCTCCACCGACGTACTTCTTCCTCCTATATATATCCACGTCCCCCAAACGATCAGATACGGAGCCAAAAACCTAATTCCACCGCTGCAACTTTCTGTATCCACGAGATCCCATCTTGGGGCCTGTTCCAGAGCTTCGTCGGAGGGGGCATCGATCACGGAGGGCTTCTACATCATCATCCAAGCCCCTCCGATGAAGTGTGAGTAGTTCACTTCAGACCTACGGGTCCATAGTTAGTAGCTAGATGGCTTCTTCTCTCTTTTTGGATCTCAATACAATGTTCTCCCCCTCTCTCGTGGAGATCTATTGGATGTAATCTTCTTTTTGCGGTGTGTTTGTTGATACCGATGAATTGTGGGTTTATGATAAAGTCTATCTATGAATAATATTTGAATCTTCTCTTAATTATTTTATGTACGATTGGTTATCTTTGCATGTCTCTTCGAATTATCAGTTTGGTTTGGCCTACTAGATTGATTGTTCTTGCCATGGGAGAAGTGCTTAGATCTGGGTTCGATCTTGCGGTGTCCTTTCCAAGTGACAGAAGGGGCAGCAAGGCACGTATTGTGTCGTTGCCATCGAGGATAACAAGATGGTTTTTTTTATCATATTGCATGAAACTATCCCTCTACATCATGTCATCTTGCTTAAGGCGTTACTCTGTTTTTAACTTAATACTCTAGATGCATGCTGGATAGTGGTCGGCGAGTGGAGTAATAGTAGTAGATGCAGGCAGGAGTCGGTCTACTTGTCTCGGACGTGATGCCTATATACATGATCATACCTAGATATTCTCATAACTATGCTCAATTCTGTCAATTGCTCAATAGTAATTTGTTCACCCACCGTAGAATACTTATGCTCTTGAGAGAAGCCACTAGTGAAACCTATGGCCCCCGGGTCTCTTTCTCATCATATCAATCTCCATCACTTTATTATTTCTTTGCTTTTTACTTTGCCTTTTACTTTTCACTTTGCATCTCTATACCAAAAATACCAAAAATATTATTTATCATCTCTATCAGATCTAACTTTCGTAAGTGACCGTGAAGGGATTGACAACCCCTAAGCATGTTGGTTGCGTTGAGCTATTGTTTTTGTGTAGGTACGAGGGACTCGAGCGTAGCCTCCTACTGGATTGATACCTTGGTTCTCAAAAACTGAGGGAAATACTTACGCTACTTTGCTGCAACATCCTCTCCTTTTCAGGGAAATCCGACGCAGTGCTCAAGAGGTAGCGAGAAGAATTTCTGGCGCTGTTGCCGGGGAGTCTGTGCAAAAGTCAACATACCAAGTACCCATCACAATCCCTATCTCCCGCATTACATTATTTGCCATTTGCCTCTCGTTTTCCTCTCCCCCTAATTCACCCTTGCAGTTTTATTCGCCCTCTCTCTCTATCCTCCCTCTCTATTTGCCTCTTTTGCCCGTTTGATTTTTGTTTGCTTGTGTGTTAGTTTGCTTGTTTGTCGCTATGGCTCAAGATAATACTAAATTGTGTGACTTTACCAATACCAACAACAATGATTTACTTAGCACTCCGATTGCTCCTCTTACCGATGCTAAATCTTGTGAAATTAATACTGCTCTGCTGAATCTTGTCATGAAAGATCCGTTCTCCGACCTTCCTAGTGAAGATGCCGCTACCCATCTTAATAGCTTCGTTGATTTGTGTGACATGCAGAAGAATAAAGATGTCGATAATGATATTGTTAAATTGAAGCTATTTCCTTTTTCACTTAGAGATCGTGCTAAAGCTTGGTTTTCATCTTTGCCTAAAAATAGTATTGATTCAAGGAACAAGTGCAAAGATGCTTTTATCTCTAAGTATTTTCCTCCCGCTAAGATCATCTCTCTTAGAAACGATATTATGAATTTTAAGCAACTTGATCATGAACATGTTGCACAAGCTTGGGAGAGAATGAAATTAATGATACGTAATTGCCCTACTCATGGTTTAAATTTGTGGATGATTATACAAAAATTTTATGCCGGATTGAATTTTGCTTCTAGAAATCTTTTAGATTCGGCCGTGGGAGGCACTTTTATGGAAATCACTTTAGGAGAAGCTACTAAACTCCTAGATAATATTATGGTTAATTATTCTCAATGGCATACTGAAAGATCTACTAATAAAAAGGTGCATGCGATAGAAGAAATTAATGTTTTGAGTGGAAAGATGGATGAACTTATGAAATTATTTGCTAATAAGAGTGTTTATTTAGATCCTAATGATGTTCCCTTGTCTACTTTGATTGAGAATAATAATGAATATATGGATGTGAATTTTGTTGGTAGGAACAATTTTGGTAACAACGCGTATAGAGGAAATTTCAACCCTAGGCCTTATCCAAGTAATCCCTCTAATAATTATGGTAATTCCTACAACAATTCTTATGGAAATTATAATAATATGCCCTCTGATTTTGAATCTAATATTAAAGAATTTATTTCTTCCCAAAAGAATTTTCATGCTATGATTGAAGAAAAATTGCTTAAGATTGATGATTTGGCTAGGAACTTTGATAGAATTTCTCTTGATGTTGATTCTTTGAAACTTAGATCTATTCCACCTAAGCATGATATCAATGAGTCTCTCAAAGCCATCAGAATTTCCATTGACGAGTGCAAAGAAAGAACCGCTAGGATGCGTGCTAACAAAGATGCCTTTATAAAAGCGTGTTCTTCTAGTTCCTATGAAAATAATGATGAAGATCTAAAAGTTATTGATGTGTCCCCTATTAAATCTTTGTTTTGCAATATGAATCTTGATAATGATGGGACTGAATATGATCCACCTTTACCTAGAAGGCGTTCTAAGAACTCGGAATTTGTTGATCTTGATGCTAAATCTGATAAAAGTAGGATTAAAGAAATTAAAACCCTAGATGTTGCTAAACCACTATTATGGATTTCAAGGAATTTAACTATGAAAAATGCTATTTGATTGATTGTATTTCCTTGTTGCAATCCGTGCTAAATTCTCCTCACGCTTATAGTCAAAATAAAGCGTTTACTAAACATATCGTTGATGCCTTGATGCAATCTTATGAAGAAAAACTTGAATTGGAAGTTTCTATCCCTAGAAAACTTTATGATGAGTGGGAACCAACTATTAAAATTAAAATTAAAGTTCATGAGTTTTATGCTTTGGGTTCTAGTGTCTCTACTATTCCCAAAACTTTGTGTGATTTGCTAGATTTCCGTGATTTTGATGATTGCTCTCTAAACTTGCATCTTGCGGATTCCACTATTAAGAAACCTATGGGAAGAATTAATGATGTTCTTATCATTGCAAATAGGAATTATGTGCCCGTAGATTTCATCGTTCTTGATATAGATTGCAATCCTTCTTGCCCTATTATTCTCGGTAGACCTTTCCTTAGAACGGTTGGTGCAATTATTGATATGAAGGAAGGGAATATTAGATTCCAATTTCCATTAAAAAAGGGCACGGAACACTTCCATAGAAATAAAATAAAATTACCATATGAATCTATCATGAGATCCACTTATGGATTGCCTACCAAAGATGGCAATACCTAGATCTATTCTTGCTTGTTATGCCTAGCTAGGGGCGTTAAACGATAGCGCTTGCTGGGAGGCAATCCAATTTTATTTTTATTCCTTGCTTTTTGTTCCTGTTTAGTAATAAATAAATTATTTATCTTCTGTTTTGGTTGTGTTTTTTGTGTTTAATTAGTGTTTGTGCCAAGTAGAACCGTTGGGGAGACTTGGGGGAACTCTTGTTGAACTTTCTGTAAAAAACAGAAACTTTAGCGCTCACGAGAACTGCTGTAATTTTTATTTGGAGAGTGCTATTTAGTTAATTATTTTTGAATATGATTAATAGATAAATTCCTCACGTCCAGCAATTTATTTTAGAATTTTTGGGGTTCCAGATCTTGCGCTAGCTACAGATTACTACAAACTGCTCTGTTTTTGACAGATTCTGTTTTTCGTGTGTTGTTTGCTTATTTTGATGAATCTATGGCTAGTAAAATAGTTTATAATCCATATAGAAGTTGGAATACAGTAGGTATAACACCCATATAAATAAATAATGAGTTCATTACAGTACCTTGAAGTTGTGTTTTGTTTTCTTTCGCTAACGGAGCTCATGAGATTTTCTACTTTAAGTTTTGTGTTGTGAAGTTTTCAAGTTTTGGGTAAAGATTTGATGGATTATGGAACAAGGAGTGGCAAGATCCTAAGCTTGGGGATGCCCATGGCACCCCCAAGATAATCTAAGGACACCTAAAAGCCAAAGCTTGGGTATGCCCCGGAAGGCATCCCCTCTTTCGTCTACTTCTATCGGTAACTTTACTTGGAGCTATATTTTTATTCACCACATGATATGTGTTTTGCTTGGAGCGTCTTTTATGATTTGAGTCGTTGCTTATTAGTTTAACACAATCATCCTTGCTGTACACACCTTTTGAGAGATCCATACATAATTTTGAATTTGATAGAATACTCTATGTGCTTCACTTATATCTTTTGAGTTATATAATTTGCTCTAGTGCTTCACTTATATCTTTTAGAGCACGGTGGTGCATTTGTTTTATAGAAACTATTGATCTCTCATGCTTAAGTTAGATTATTTTGAGAGTCTTAATAGAATGGTAATTTGCTTAATAATAAATATGCTTGGTATTCAAGATTTGTAAAACTTTCTTTTGAGTGCGTTGAATACTAAGAAAAAAATTGATGCTTGATAATTGTTTTGAGATATGAGGATGGTGATATTAGAGTCAAGCTAGTTGAGTAGTTGTGAATTTGAGAAATGCTTGTGTTAAACTTTGTGATTCACGTAGCATTTACGTATGGTGAACCATTATGTGATGAAGTCGGAGCATGATTTATTTATTGATTGTCTTCCTTATGAGTGGCGGTTAGGGACGAGCGATGGTCTTTTCCTACCAATCTATCCCCCTAGGAGCATGCGTGTAATACTTTGCTTTGATAACTTCTAGATTTTTGCAATAAGTATATGAGTTCTTTATGACTAATGTTGAGTCCATTGATTATACGCACTTTCCTTTCTTCCACCATTGCTAGCCTCTCTAATACAACGCACTTTTCGCCGGTATCATACACCCACGAAACACCTTCCTCAAAATAGCCACCATACCTACCTATCATGGCATTTCCATAGCCATTCCGAGATATATTGCCATGCAACTTTCCACCATTCCGTCCATTATGACATGCTTCATCATTGTCATATTTCTAGCATGATCATGTAGTTGACATCGTATTTGTGGCAAAGCCACCGTTCATAATTCTTTCATACATGTCACTCTTGATTCATTGCATATCCCGGCACACCGTCGGAGGCATTCATATAGAGTCATATTTTGTTCTAAGTATTGAGTTGTAATTGTTGAGTTGTAAGAAAAATAAAAAGTGTGATGATCATCATTTTTAGAGCATTGTCCCAAGTGAGGAAAGGATGATGGAGACTATGATTCCCCACAAGTCGGGATGAGACTCCGGAAGAAAAAAAAGGCCAAAAAAAGAGAAGGCCCAAAAAATGGGAGAAAAAGAGAGAAGGGACAATGCTACTATCCTTTTACCACACTTGTGCTTCAAAGTAGCACCATGATCTTCATGATAGAGAGTCTCTCATTCTGTCACTTTCATATACTAGTGGGAATTTTTCATTATAGAACTTGGCTTGTATATTCCAATGATGGGCTTCCTCAAAATGCCCTAGGTTTTCGTGAGAAAGCGAGTTGGATGCACACCCACTTAGTTTATTTTGTTGAGCTTTCATATACTTATAGCTCTAGTGCATCCGTTGCATGGCAATCCCTACTCACTCACATTGATATCTATTGATGGGCATCTCCATAGCCCGTTTATAGGCCTAGTTGATGTGAGACTATCTTCCCTCTTTTTGTCTTCTCCACAACCACCATTCTATTCCACATATAGTGCTATATCCATGGCTCACGCTCATGTATTGCGTGAAGATCAATTTTTTTTTGAAAATGTCAAAAGTATGAAACAATTGCTTGGCTTGTCATCGGGTTGTGCATGATTTAAATACTTTGTGTGGTGAAGATAGAGCATAGCCAGACTATATGATTTTGTAGGGATTGCTTTCTTTGGCCATGTTATTCTGAGAAGACATAATTTATTTGTTAGTATGCTTGAAGTATTATTATTTTTATGTCAACATGAACTTTTGTCTTGAATCTTTTAAATCTGAATATTCATACCACAATTAAGAAGATTTACATTGAAATTATGCCAAGTAGCACTCCGCATCAAAAATTCTGTTTTTATCATTTACCTACTCGAGGACGAGCAGGAATTAAGCTTGACGATGCTTGATACGTCTCCAACGTATCTATAATTTTTCATTGCTCCAAGCTATATTATCTACTGCTTTGAACATTATTGGGATTTATTATCCACTTCTATATTATTTTTGGGACTAACCTATTAACCGAAGGCCCAGCCCAAAATTGCTGTTTTTGCCTGTTTTAGGGTTTCAAAGAAAAGGGATATCAAACGGAGTCCAAACGGAATGAAACCTTCGGAAACGTGATTTTCTCATCAGATAAGATCCAGGAGACTTGGACCCTCCATCAAGAAAGCCACGAGGCGGTCACGAGGCTGGAGGGCGCCCCACCCCCCCAAGGGCGCGCCCCCTGCCTTGTGGGCCCCCTGTTGCTCCACCGACGTACTTCTTCCTCCTATATATATCCGCGTACCCCCAAAAGATCAGATACGGAGCCAAAAACCTAATTCCACCGCCGCAACTTTCTGTATCCACGAGATCCCATCTTGGGGCCTGTTCCAAAGCTCCGCCGGAGGGGGCATCGATCACGGAGGGCTTCTACATCATCATCCAAGCCCCTCCGATGAAGTGTGAGTAGTTTACTTCAGACCTACGGGTCCATAGTTAGTAGCTAGATGGCTTCTTCTCTCTTTTTGGATCTCAATACAATGTTCTCCCCCTCTCTCGTGGAGATCTATTCGATGTAATCTTCTTTTTACGGTGTGTTTGTTAAGATCGATGAATTGTGGGTTTATGATCAAGTCTATCTATGAATAATATTTGAATCTCCTCTGAATTCTTTTATGTATGATTGGTTATCTTAGCAAGTCTCTTCGAATTATCAGTTTGGTTTGGCCTACTAGATTGATTGTTCTTGCCATGGGAGAAGTGCATAGCTTTGGGTTCGATCTTGCGGTGTCATTTCCCAGTGACAGAAGGGGCAGGAAGGCACGTATTGTGTCGTTGCCATCGAGGATAACAAGATGGGGT
The DNA here is from genome assembly GCF_002162155.2 of Triticum dicoccoides. Classification (NCBI taxonomy): domain Eukaryota; kingdom Viridiplantae; phylum Streptophyta; class Magnoliopsida; order Poales; family Poaceae; genus Triticum; species Triticum dicoccoides. Next base: position 186,835,480 of record NC_041386.1, on the reverse strand, counting down.
TTTTATCATATTGCATGAAACTATCCCTCTACATCATGTCATCTTGCTTAAGGCGTTACTCTGTTTTTAACTTAATACTCTAGATGCATGCTGGATAGCGGTCGATGAGTGGAGTAATAGTAGTAGATGCAGGCAAGAGTCGGTCTACTTGTCTCGGACGTGATGCCTGTATACATGATCATACCTAGATATTCTCATAACTATGCTCAATTCTGTCAATTGCTCAACAGTAATTTGTTCACCCACCGTAGAATACTTATGCTCTTCAGAGAAGCCACTAGTGAAACCTATGGCCCCCGGGTCTCTTTCTCATCATATCAATCTCCACCACTTTATTATTGCTTTGCTTTTTTACTTTGCCTTTTACTTTTCACTTTGCATCTCTATACCAAAAATACCAAAAATATTATTTATCATCTCTATCAGATCTCACTTTCGTAAGTGAACGTGAAGCGATTGACGACCCCTAAGCGCATTGGTTGCGTTGAGCTATTGTTTTTGTGTAGGTACGAGGGACTCGAGCGTAGCCTCCTACTGGATTGATACCTTGGTTCTCAAAAACTGAGGGAAATACTTACGCTACTTTGCTGCATCATCCTCTCCTCTTTGGGGAAATCCAACGCAGTGCTCAAGAGGTAGCAAGGTTTCGTTCAGTTTGGATTCTGTTTGATATTCCTTTTCTGCGGAACACTGAAATAGGCAAAAACAGCAACTAGCAGTGGGCCTCCGGTTAATAGGTTAGTCCCAAAAATAATATAAAATATGCATATTAAAGCCCATTAAATATCCAAAACAGATAATATAATAGCATGGAACAATAAAAAATTATAGATACGTTGGAGACATATCAGGGCGCGCCCTCCACCCTCGTGGATAGTGGGTGGCCCCCCTCTGGTGCTTTCTTCGCCCAATATTTTTAATATATTCCAAAACTTACTTTCATGGAGTTTCATGACTTTTGGAGTTGTGCAGAATAGGTCTATAATATTTGCTCCTTTTCCAGCCGAGGATTCCAGCTGCTGGCATTCTCCCTCTTCATGCAAACCTTGTAAAATAAGAGAGAAAAGGCATAAGTATTGTGACATAATGTGTAATAACAGCCCATAATGCAATAAATATCGATATAAAAGCATGGTGCAAAATGGACGTATCAACTCGCCCAAGCTTAGACCTCGCTTGTCCTCAAGCGGAAGCCGGTATCGAAAAATATGTGTCAGGACCCCGACTCGATGTCACATCGATCTAGCCGGTAACACCTCATATCACTTTGCGGCCTCACGCACGGTATCCCCACGGGTATCGCCTTACCTTTGCCCGGGACCGTTTGCGCCTTTTGGCTCACGTATATGATAGTGTCGCTAGCATCCATATGATAAGGAGCCCGGGCTGACATGACTAGTCGTAAACCCAAAGTGGCACAGACTTACAGGGACATGCATCCATGACCCAGCTTCAAACGTGTCGGTCATCAACAAGTGGGTCCGGGCTGTAGCACTGGGCTAGCAGGACTCCGGTAAACCGGGCTGTAGCGGGCTAACAGGACTCCGGTACTCAATGCGTGACATTTCCCCGAAGGGACAGACACCGGAACGAAGAAGGACACATGCCGGCCAGCCTAAGTGTTCCAGAGCAGTAGCAAGCTACCATGGCTCAGCGGTAACACTAGGAGACATTTCCCGGTAAGAGAGGCTACTAAAGATAAACAACTAGATAGTCAGATCCCACACATACTAAGCATTTCAATCATACACACAATATGCTCGATATGTGCAAATACAACAAGGCATCACAACATGACTCTACGATACAAGTACTTTATTTAAGGCTCAGAGAGCCATACATAACATACACAAAGGTACGGGTCACACGACCCAGCATTCAAGTCGTACAGTCATACAAACTAGCAGCGGAAGTAACTTGTCTGAGTACAGACAACTAGAAAAATAGAAGAGGCTTGGAAAGCCTAGCTATACTACGAGGTCCTTCACAAGCTCAGGATCACCACCTGGGCCTTAGCCTACTCATTGATGTCAACGTCTACGTAGAACCCATCAGAAGGGCTTGCAGCGTCTTCTGTAAAAATGTAAATTATAGCAACATGAGTACAAAGGTACTCAGCAAGACTTACATCAGATCCTACATACATGCATATTATCAAGAAGGGTTGGTGGAGTTATTGCAGCAAGCCAGCTTTGACTCTTGGCTAGGCTAACCTACGAGACTCCAACTTGAAATGGTTTGCGCACACGAGTCCGCTACTCACCACTTCAATACACTACTGAGGATTCACCTCCGTCTTCCTGCGGAAGAGCCCTCCTCGGCACTCACACTTATCTTGAGTCTTTTAGTAGTTTCCGTTTACTTGTCTATGAACTGTATAGGCAACCAAGTAGTCCTTTACCGCGGACGCGACTATTCGAATAGATCATGATAACCCTGCAGGGGTGTACTTCTTCATACACGCTCTCACCACTTACCGTCGTTTACACGACATGTACTCGGCAACCTTCAAGCGGAAGCCCAACGTGGGTGTCGGCCTCGACCTACCTAATCACCTAAGCCTCCAGTCCAGGTTTATCGCCTATCCAGGTTCCATCCGTAGGGAGTCCGGCCGAGGTTTCCCATACGGCCCCGAACGATGTGAACAGGGTTCCCGAGATACCTAACGGGTATTCGGTACACCCGGCCACGTACCTACCGCATCACAGCCCACCCCTACGGTCAGCGCTGTCCACGGCCTCCAGTAGGCTACAAACACCAGAAACTACTTGCAACTCCTGGACGGAGAACTAGGGTGAATAAGAAGCCGAGAGGGTCCATTGGTTTCGGGCCCAATGCATGGTAGTAGCTGATTCTTAAATCACACATAGAGATCTCAGTGCTTAAGGTCGGCTTCAATGAAACAACCCACCATGTACTCCTACATGGCCTCTCATCGATACTTTTACCAAATCGTGTTCACCACACCACTCTCATTACCGACATAATCATTTCACTCTAGCCCATCACCCAGATGAACCAGACCTGACACGACTCTAAGCATAGCAGGCATAGCAAGGTAGGAACAACACATACATATGGCTCAATCAACTCCTACACATGCTAGTGGGTTTCATCTAGTTACTGTGGCAATGACAGGTCATGCAGAGGAAGTGGGTTCAACTACCGTAGCACACAGCAGTTTGAAACGCGTTGTCTTAATGCAGTAAAAGAGAGCAGGAGCGAGAACATGGGATTGTATCGATATGATCAAATGGTTGGTTGCTTGCCTGATGGTTCGATGCACTGATACGGTTCTTCGTTAGGGTAATCACGATACTCCTCGGAGGCAGAACCTGCCGCAAAGAACACCGATACACAACCATCACCAAACAATGTGCATCAATATGATGCATGCATGAAACATAGCAATATGAGTGTGTTGGGCTAATGCAACTAAGACCAGAAGGGTTTGAACCAATTTGAATCAAAGATTCAAATTTCAAACTCAAACATGGCCCTTTAAAGTGTTTTTCCTTGTTCTGTATTAAACATCAGGTTAACTTGTTTAATCATGCATGAAAATAGTACAGATGGATAGATTGGATTTTTCTGATCATTTTTCATATATAATTTGTCTGATTTGGAGTTACAGAATAAAAGTTATGAATTTTTAAAGTTTAAACTATATTCTGGAATTTCCTATTTTAGATTAATTCCAGAAAATCAATTATTGCGTCAGCCTGATGTCAGTGTGACGTCAGCAGGTCAACGGAACATGTCCAGGTCAAACCTGACAGTGGGTCCCGCGTGTCAGGGTGATTAATTTAATTAAAGTTTAAATAAAACTAAACCTGTTTAATTAACAGGGCTGGGCCCCACCTATCATTGACTCAGGGGAGTCAACTAGGGCCCACCCGTGGTCAAACCTGGGTCGGCTGCACCGGTGTTTAGCCGCCGGCGGGCCCGACGCGGCGGCGGAAGTGGTTTTGGCTGTTTCGGCCACCAAATGGGTCGCGGAGACCACCGGAGTGGAGCTGAGGACGAGCCGCGGCTCTTGGTGGAGTCCGTTGGGGTCGGGGTGGCCGGAGTTGGCGCCGGCGACGACTTTGGCGGCCACCGGGGTTCGGCCGAAGACGAACTTGACGCTAGAGGGGTCAGTGAGGCGCGGGGAGTAGCTAGCTAGGTGCTACATGACACGGTGAGTATGATGGACACCGTGGAGTGGTCGGAGGGTGACCGGGAGCACGTCGGCGACGAGCTCCACGGCGGTGGGTGCG
>NC_041386.1:186821443-186829375 GCF_002162155.2 Triticum dicoccoides | reverse complement strand
AAAGGGGCTTTACCCAAGCTAGATTGATAGCTGTTGTTGTAAGCGAATTCGGCAAATGGAAGGCACTTCTCCCAATCCATTCCGAATGAGATAACAGAGGCTCGAAGCATGTCTTCTAGAATCTGGTTGACGCGTTCCACTTGACCACTCGACTGAGGGTGGAAAGCGGTGCTAAAGGAGAGACGGGTTCCCATAGCATTTTGGAAACTTTCCCAAAATCGAGAGGTGAAAAGACTTCCTCGATCCGAGTTAATTTCCAAAGGAACACCATGGAGAGACACTATCCGGGAGATGTATAAGTCTGCCAATTGACTAGCGGTTATACTCTCATGAACAGGTAGGAAATGGGCTACTTTGGAAAGACGATCGACAACGACGAAGATAGCATTATTCCCTCTCTTGGTCCTGGGAAAACCGGTAATGAAATCCATACCAATTTTATCCCATTTCCATTCAGGAATAGCTAAGGGTTGAAGGGTGCCAGCAGGCCGTTGATGCTCTGCTTTTACACGATGACAGACGTCGCAATTAGCAATATACTGAGCAATTTCTCTCTTCATCCTAGTCGACCAGAACCTCTGGCGTAGGTCCTGATAAATCTTAGTACTACCGGGATGAATGGTGAGAGGAGACTCATGAGCCTCCTTAAGGATCAATCGCCTCAGGTTTCGCACTTTGGGAACCACTAGTCGATTCCCGAAGTATACGACCCCTTGATCATTAATGGAGAAACAATTCGCAATTCCTTTCTTGATGTTTCTCTTGATGCGGGAGATTCCCGGATCTACCTTCTGTGCCTTGACGATCTGGTCCGTAAGGGTAGGTTTCGCCACCAAGGTGGAAAGAAAACCTTGAGGAACAATGTGAAGGTTAAGCTTCCGAAATTCCTCATGGAGAAGCGGTTGACTTTGTTGTAACATTAGGTTGTTACAATAAGATTTACGACTTAGCGCATCAGCCATGACGTTGGCTTTCCCTGGGGTGTAAGTTATTCCTAAGTCGAAATCTTTGATCAACTCAACCCAACGTCTTTGCCTGAGATTCAAATCCGGTTGGGTGAAAATGTACTTCAGACTTTGGTGATCAGTGAATATTTCGCAACGGTTACCGAGGAGGTAATGTCGCCAGGTCTTAAGTGCATAGACTACGGCTGCAAGCTCTAGATCATGAGTAGGATAATTCTCCTCATGTGGGTGCAATTGCCGTGAAGCGTAAGCAATTACATGTCGATCTTGCATGAGAATGCAACCTAATCCTTGTCGCGAGGCGTCGCAGTAGATAACAAAGTCCTTAGAGAAGTCTGGCGGTACCAGTACGGGAGCAGAAGTCAGGCATCTTTTCAGTTCCTGAAAGCTGTGCTCACATTGTGGAGTCCATTCGAACTTTTTATCTTTCTTGAGGAGTTCGGTTAGAGGTTTAGCAACTTTGGAGAAGTTCTCGACAAAGCGACGACAATAGCTCGCTAAGCCCAGAAAACTCCGAACTTGCTTGACCGATTCAGGTGGAGTCCAATTAAGGACGGCTTGAACTCGCTCAGGGTTAACAGCAATACCTTTACCAGATATTACATGACCCAGATAGGTCACTTCCGACAACCAGAATTCACATTTAGAAAATTTGGCATAAAGGCGATGCTCTCGAAGTTTCTTCAACACTAGCCTTAGATGTTTGGCATGTTCCTCCTCGTTCTTGGAGTAGATGAGTATATCATCGAGATAAACTACGACGAATTTATCCAAATACTCCATGAAGATTGAGTTCATTAACCGAGAAAAGGTGGCTGGAGCGTTGGTTAAACCGAAGGACATGACGGTGTACTCGTATTGGCCATAACGAGTAACAAAGGCCGTTTTAGGAATGTCCCCGTTTCTGATTTTGATTTGATGGTAGCCCAACCTCAAATCCATCTTGGAGAAGACTGAGGATCCAGCGAGCTGATCATACAGGTCGTTGATCCTGGGGAGCGGATATTTGTTCTTGATTGTGACCAAATTGACAGGTCGATAATCTACAACCATCCGGTCCGTACCATCCTTCTTCTTGACGAATAGGACGGGGCAAGCCCACGGAGATGAACTAGGTCGGATGAAACCCTTTTTCAAGGACTCATCGAGTTGTTTATTAAGCTCGGCTAGTTCTAGTGGTGCCATCTTATAGGGTCTTCTAGCAATCGGAACGGTTCCTGGGATGAGGTCTATTACGAACTCAACATCCCTGTCAGGTGGAACACCTGGCAATTCCTCTGGGAAGACATCCGGGAAGTCACGGACTACCGGAACGTCCTCAAGGTATGGCAAAGGGCTGGCGTTAAGAGAATATAATTGTCGCTCGGCTAACCGGGTCAAGACATTGACTATCTTGCCCGAAGGATGAGTGAGTTGGACAGTCCTAGAGAAGCAATCAATTTTGGCATGATGAGCTGACATCCAGTCCATACCCAAAATGATATTAATATCTGAAAATTTGAGAGCTATCAAAGATGCAAGGAAAACAAGTCTGTCAACTTGGATTTCATTTCCATAACTTACCCTGGAGGTCTGCCATCTAGAACCGGGAGTAGAAATTTCCATAGTGGATGGCATGTCACAGAATGCGGTGTTATGCAAACGAGCATAGTTCTCGGATATAAATGAATGAGAGGCTCCTATATCAAAAAGAACAGATGCCGGGTGGCAATTAACAAGGAGCGTACCGAGAACGACATTGGGATCCTCTTGAGCTTCTTCGGCAGAGATACAGTTGACATGGCCACGTGTAGCGGTGGCCGGCTTGGCGTGGAACACTTTCCCTGTCGGCTTGCCACGGCTAACAGCTTTAGCAGATTGGTTGGGGTTGGTCTGGGGACACTCACGCATATAGTGGCCAGATTCCCCACACTTGAAACAAGTCACGGAACTGGTACGTGGAGGAGCATTGTTGGTTGGACCCCCATAGGGCTTGGCTGGTGCAGACTGTTGAACGGGGTGAGGCGCCTGGAAGGATGGCCTCGGTGTGAACCTAGGTGGCAGGGCAGTGTTGGGCACCCACACGCGGCGCTTCTGAGGACCCGCACCGGATGAGGAACCCATGTCACGGCCATGCTTGCGTGTTGCGTCATAATCAGTCTGACCAGTCTCAGCACTGATGGCCTTGTTAACAAGTTTCTGAAAAGATGTGCACTCATGCAGACGGAGGTCGCGGCGAAGCTCAGGACTAAGTCCCTTACGGAACCTTGCTTGCTTCTTGGCATCAGTAGAAACTTCCTCAGTTGCATATCGTGCGAGGTTACTGAACTCCCTGCTGTAAGCATCCACAGAGAGTCGGCCCTGAGAGAAACTGCAAAATTCCTCACGTTTACGGTCCATGAGACCCTCCGGAATGTGATGTTCACGGAAAGCCTCGCTGAATTCAGCCCAAGTAGTGACATGGCCCGCTGGGCTCATAGCTCCATAATTCTCCCACCATAGACTGGCGGGGCCTTCAAGATGATATGCAGCAAAGGTGACCTTGTCAGCCTCAGCTACCAGCGCGGAACGCAGCTTGTGGGAGATACTGCGAAGGCAGTCATCAGCGTCGAGAGGCTCGACGGAGTGGTGGAACGTGGGTGGATGTAACTTGATAAAATCACTGAGTGACAGTACGTTAGTCCTCTGATGGTGTGCTGTGTTCTGTTCAATACGCTCCAACAAACGGTTGGTCTCCCGCTTGTTTCTTTCGGCTTCCATCATAACCTCGGCTAGGGAAGGAGGATGAGGCAGATTTGCATTCCTGACTTCACTGCCTTCGGCCTGCTCTTGAGGAGCAGGGTTAGTGCGCGTGTTGACCATCCTAGGTAAACAAGACAATGATTTAGTCAGGATGATAAAATTCCGACATAGGATACAGAATGTAAGGAATAACTCGGAATGCAAGATGATCATCCGTATGACATGGTAGATACAGAAATTGCTTCTTTATTCCATCGTCATACACACCATACAGGGTTTAGTACAAGACCAAACAAAGTACTATTACGGTGAAAAGAGGATTACATCTCATCGGAGGCATTCCCAGCTCCTATACATTATTTTTCTACACCTCCGGAAGGCGATACAGCTAGGTCATATCCCACGAGTCATGCAGGATGATAAACGACACAGCTAACACGAACTAGTGATACTACCACTAACTCAGACCGATCCGTAGTAGTCCTCGTAGAAGTCACCTCCATAGCCTGGAAGCTCAACATGATCATCCGGAAACAGACGATCTCGCGGAGCTTGTGGACCATAGGGGCTAGGATGAGGTCTTGGACCAACAGACGGTGGCCTGCAGGGACCGGGAGGTGGGGTGATGCCTCCTACATCACGCCAACCCATCACGTCTGGCAGAGCAGATCTCACAGGATAGAGATCGCGCATATCCGAATATCCAGCTTGCACCGCCGGTGCAAACCGAGTCAATGTGGCCCAGTGGTCAGCACGGGTATTGAAGAGCTCTAACCTCAAGGCCCGATTTTCACGGTCCTTATCCTCGAGCATCTCAGCAGTGGTGCGAGTCCGTGAATCCTCCTGGGTAGGGTCAGCATAGATAGCCTGGAGATACCCTTGTGCTCCCGGAAGTGATCCTGGCATATACCGGAAATCAGAGTCCCGAGATAGGCCAGACCTGACTCGCATGATGGTCATCATAGAGTAGGCGGCGTCCTGCACAGCCATCTCAATAGTAACCCCGAGTCCATAGGAGCAGTGAAGGGGCTCGGTGGACCCAGGATAAGATGGAAATATCCTGACAGTGCAGATATACTGGCTTTGATTAAAGTCTCGGAATTGCTCTTCGACCGTGTACTCAGGATACCAACGGTATCCAGCCTCAGTCATTACCCTGACCAACATGGCAGTATGGCCGGGTACATCTAGGCATCGAGTCAGGCGAACCACTTGATTGAGGTCGCGAGTGGCCATCTGAAAGCACAATCATAATGCAAAGGCATTAGAATTTCTAGCAAAATTTTGGCAGCATAACAGTTGTAAATGCTCAAGAAGGATTTTGAGACATTTGACAAAGGATTTCTTACACACTCAACATCATCATATCAAAGTTCTGAATCCATCCTAACAACATAACGTGGTAGTAGAACTGAACTAGGCTTGTATCCATCAACCCTATAAGGTACTACTGATTAGTAACACGTGATCCTGATAGAGAGAATAGATCCTAATTCCTTAACCCCCGGTGGAAGAATAGACTGACTCAGATCAGAATATCATAAGATAAAGGAGTAAAAAGAGCCTTACGTTCCACCCACAAACAATTCCTCTACATATAACTAAAGAATTTCTAGACTCAACATCGACCAGTTTGGCTTGGAGAACCTACAGGCAGTCCGGCTCTGATGCCAACGCTGTCAGGACCCCGACTCGATGTCACATCGATCTAGCCGGTAACACCTCATATCACTTTGCGGCCTCACGCACGGTATCCCCACGGGGGTCGCCTTACCTTTGCCCGGGACCGTTTGCGCCTTTTGGCTCACGTATATGATAGTGTCGCTAGCATCCATATGATAAGGAGCCCGGGCTGACATGAGTAGTCGTAAACCCAAAGTGGCACAGACTTACAGGGACAGGCATCCATGACCCAGCTTCGAACGTGTCGGTCATCAACAAGTGGGTCCGGGCTGTAGCACTGGGCCAGCAGGACTCCGGTAAACCGGGCTGTAGCGGGCTAACAGGACTCCGGTACTCAATGCGTGACATTTCCCCGAAGGGACAGACACCGGAACGAAGAAGGACACATGCCAGCCAGCCTAAGTGTTCCAGAGCAGTAGCAAGCTACCATGGCTCAGCGGTAACACTAGGAGACATTTCCCGGTAAGAGAGGCTACTAAAGATAAACAACTAGATAGTCAGATCCCACACATACCAAGCATTTCAATCATACACACAATATGCTCGATATGTGCAAATACAACAAGGCATCACAACATGACTCTACGACACAAGTACTTTATTTAAGGCTCAGAGAGCCATACATAACATACACAAAGGTACGGGTCACACGACCCAGCATTCAAGTCGTACAGTCATACAAACTAGCAGCGGAAGTAACTTGTCTGAGTACAGACAACTAGAAAAATAGAAGAGGCTTGGAAAGCCTAGCTATACTACGAGGTCCTTCACAAGCTCAGGATCACCACCTGGGCCTTAGCCTACTCATTGATGTCAACGTCTACGTAGAACCCATCAGAAGGGGTTGCAGCGTCTTCTGTAAAAATGTAAATTATAGCAACATGAGTACAAAGGTACTCAGCAAGACTTACATCAGATCCTACATACATGCATATTATCAAGAAGGGTTGGTGGAGTTATTGCAGCAAGCCAGCTTTGACTCTTGGCTAGGCTAACCTACGAGACTCCAACTTGAAATGGTTTGCGCACACGAGTCCGCTACTCACCACTTCAATACACTACCGAGGATTCACCTCCGTCTTCCTGCGGAAGAGCCCTCCTCGGCACTCACACTTATCTTGAGTCTTTTAGTAGTTTCCGTTTACTTGTCTATGAACTGTATAGGCAACCAAGTAGTCCTTTATCGCGGACGCGGCTATTCGAATAGATCATGATAACCCTGCAGGGGTGTACTTCTTCATACACGCTCTCACCACTTACCGTCGTTTACACGACATGTACTCGGCAACCTTCAAGCGGAAGCCCAACGTGGGTGTCGGCCACGACCTACCTAATCACCTAAGCCTCCAGTCCAGGTTTATCGCCTATCCAGGTTCCATCCGTAGGGAGTCCGGCCGAGGTTTCCCATACGGCCCCGAACGATGTGAACAGGGTTCCCGAGATACCTAACGGGTATTCGGTACACCCGGCCACGTACCTACCGCATCACAGCCCACCCCTACGGTCAGCGCTGTCCACGGCCTCCAGTAGGCTACAAACACCAGAAACTACTTGCAACTCCTGGACGGAGAACTAGGGTGAATATGAAGCCGAGAGGGTCCATTGGTTTCGGGCCCAATGCATGGTAGTAGCTGATTCTTAAACCACACATACAGATCTCAGTGCTTAAGGTCGGCTTCAATGAAACAACCCACCATGTACTCCTACATGGCCTCTCATTGATACCTTTACCAAATCGTGTTCACCACACCACTCTCATTACCGACATAATCATTTCACTCTAGCCCATCACCCAGATGAACCAGACCTGACACGACTCTAAGCATAGCAGGCATAGCAAGGTAGGAACAACACATACATATGGCTCAATCAACTCCTACACATGCTAGTGGGTTTCATCTAGTTACTGTGGCAATGACAGGTCCTGCAGAGGAAGTGGGTTCAACTACCGTAGCACACAGCAGTTTGAAACGCGTTGTCTTAATGCAGTAAAAGAGAGCAGGAGCGAGAACATGGGATTGTATCGATATGATCAAATGGTTGGTTGCTTGCCTGATGGTTCGATGCACTGATACGATTCTTCGTTAGGGTAATCACGATACTCCTTGGAGGCAGAACCTGCCGCAAAGAACACCGATACACAACCATCACCAAACAATGTGCATCAATATGATGCATGCATGAAACATAGCAATATGAGTGTGTTGGGCTAATGCAACTAAGACCAGAAGGGTTTGAACCAATTTGAATCAAAGATTCAAATTTCAAACTCAAACATGGCCCTTTAAAGTGTTTTTCCTTGTTCTGTATTAAACATCAGGTTAACTTGTTTAATCATGCATGAAAATAGTACAGATGGATAGATTGGATTTTTCTGATCATTTTTCATATATAATTTGTCTGATTTGGAGTTACAGAATAAAAGTTATGAATTTTTAAAGTTTAAACTATATTCTGGAATTTCCTATATTAGATTAATTCCAGAAAATCAATTATTGCGTCAGCCTGACGTCAGTGTGACGTCAGCAGGTCAACGGAACATGTCCAGGTCAAACCTGACAGT
>NC_041386.1:186807204-186821024 GCF_002162155.2 Triticum dicoccoides | reverse complement strand
GCTCGGGGCTCGGCTTGCTCGATGGAGTGGACAGCGGCGGAGCTCCTGGACACGATGAGAGGACGCACGGGCGGCGGGAAGCACGGCTACGACGAAGGCACGGCGATGGTGGCGTCGGTCATGGCGGGGGAGCGCGAGGGGGAGGAGCTGGAGAGAGGAGGGGGTGTCTGGGGGGTTCGGGGGAGCGAGGGAGGCTGATCCACGACGTCACCGGGCGCGGGGAGCGGCGAGGCGGCGAGCAGGTGCGTGGCGCGCGCTGCGGTCGCCGTCGGGCACCTGCCTGCCTGCCTGGCCGGCAAGCAGCTCGCTGGAGCGGCGCTGGGCTGGGCCGGCAGGTGGGCCGGAAGCAGGCGTCAGGTAAGTTTTTCCATTTCTTTCCGTTTCTGTTTTTTTAATACTTCTGCAACTTTGTTGAATTAAATAAAATACTTAGGCAACTCCTAAAATCACCAAACTACTCCTGGTCCATAGTTGCATTATTTCCAACATGAAACATTTTAGTTTGGAGATATTTGAGCATTTAAATATTTTATATAATTTTAAATGCCCAAATTCAAATATTTATGATTTAATTCAAAAACCCTAAGATGGCCTAGGAAAATGTGCATCACTTTTGGCAGAGGTTCTGAACCAAGACAAAAAATGATGGGCATTTTAGAAGGGCATTTCAGGTTCATTGAAAAAGTTTTTAGTAAACCCTAGTTGGTTTCAGAGGGGACTGGGGGTTCTGTCATCCCCATTTCAGGTTTCTGATGAAAGAGTAAACATGATGCAACACTCTAATGCATGGCTAACTAGGATGTGACAATATGTCCACATGTTTAGAGATAGAGGTGTCGGTAAAATAAAATACGGACATGAGGGCATCATGATCATTCTTAGAATAGCAACATATATATATATATTGTCATATGATTTCTTATGCTGAAGTAACAATCTATTCACAATGTAAAGTATGAATCACAAACTTCATTGAAAAACTAGCAAACTATAATCTCATTCATTGAAGCAATTGCAATTTATCATAACATTGAAAAGAGTCAATATAAGAGCTTTTCAGCAAGTCCACATACTCAACTATCATTTAGTCTTTCACAATTGCTAACACTCACACAATACTTATGGGTATGAAGTTTTTACCTGACACAGAGAAAGATAGGGTCTTATAGTTTTGCCTCCCAACCTTTTACCTCAAGGGTAACATCAACAATAATGCTTTATGAAAATCCACATCTAATTTTATATATATATATATATATATATATATATATATATATATATATATATATATATATATATATATATCAGGATCTTTCCAACACAATGTGCTTGACAAAGGATAAAGTGTAAAAAAGGAAAGGTGAAGATCACCATGAATTTTGTATAAGGTGTAAGACAAAAATAAATAATAGGCCCTTCGCAGAGGGAAGCAGAGGTTGTCATGTGATTTTATGGTTGGATGCACAAAATCTTAATGCAAAAGAACGTCACTTTATATTGCCACTTGTGATAAGGACCTTTATTATGCAGTCCATCGCTTTTATTACTTCCATATCACAAGCTCGTGTAAAGCTTATTTTATCCACACTAATAGATCATACATATTTAGAGAGCATTTTTTATTGCTTGTAACAATGACAACTTACTTGAAGGATCTTACTCAAACCATAGGTAGATATGGTGGACTCTCATGGCAAAACTGGGTTTAAGGATATTTGGAAGAACAAGTAGTATCTCTACTTGGTGCAAAGAATTTGGCTAGCATGAGGGGGAAAGGCAAGCTCAACATGTTGGATGATCCGTGACAATATAATTTATTTCAGATATAAGAAAACATAACCCATTACGTTGTCTTCCTTGTCCAACATCAACTTTTCAGCATGTCATATTTTAATGAGTTCTCACAATCATAAAAGATGTCCAAGATAGTATATTTATATGTGAAAACCTCTCTTTCTTTATTACTTCCTATTAATTGCAACGATGACCAAAACTATGTTTGTCAGCTCTCAACAACTTTTATTCATCATACTCTTTATATGTGAAGTCATTACTCTCCATAAGATCAATATGATCTCTTTATTCCATTTTATTCCTTCCTTTTTTTATTCCCTCAAGATCATAGCAAGATAACCAAGCCCTCGACTCAAGACTAATCTTTATTATATATAGCTCACGGACTCGATTACATAGATAAAGATCAACACAAAAACTCAAAGCTAGATCATACTAAACTTTATTCTACTAGATCAAGATATAACCAAAAGGATCGAACTAAGAAAACGGTAAAGATAGAAGTGTGATGGTGATACGATACCGAGGCACCTTGCCCAAGCATGGCAGTTGCCAAGGGGAGTGCCCATACCCATGTATTTATGTCTCTTTCTTAGGAGGTGGTGATGACGGAGTCGTTGATGATATAGGCTTGTCGTCCATCTTCCAAGGCATAGGCTCACCATCATAGAAGGATGATCGAGTCTCCGGGATCCTCAAATCCGCAGCCAAATTCATCCTCTTGAATCTATATTCATACTCATAGTTTTGGTTTTGCGGGTCATAGATCTGGGCTTGGAGGTGCTCGATTTTCTCGTAAAGCTTGAAGATGGTCTCCCCAATGTTCTTGGCGTCCAGATTGTGGTTGTTGGTGAACTCTGCGATCATCATGTGGTTGGCGTTGAGTCCGCGTTCCACCATCCCCTGGCACTTGAAAACTTGTTGCTCCATTGCTTCAAGTCTTGTCTCCACGCTTCCGGTCCTCCTTGGTCCCTCAACATCGTGGATGTGCAGCACCCCCTCACGCATCTCAATGGTTTGAGGGTGTTGCAGCACCTCCACGAGGTAGGGTTGATGACCTTCTCGAAAAATTTGTCCTTGGGGGCACTTGAAGACATCATGGTGATCTAGTGGTACCGTGGTCAGAAAAACAAAAGCAGAGGATTGATCGTACCATGGTCAAAACCTTCGGGAGATTATATAATGAATTTTTACCGACCAAAAGAAGTATCGTGCAAGAAAACGGAGTCCGGAGGGCACACGAGGTTCCCACAAGGCAGGGGGCATGCCTAGGGGGTAGGGCGCGCCCTCCACCCTCGTGGATGCCTCGTTTCCCTTTCGGACTACTTCTTATTTTCCTATTTTTAAAAAATATTACAAAACAGAGAAAAACTAATATTAGAATTGTTTTGGAGTCGGTTTACTTACCGTACCACAAACCTATTCCTTTTGGGAGTCTGAAATGTTCTGGAAAGTGTCCCTTATGTATTCCTCCGGGGTTACGGTATCAATAACATTGGATTCAACATTTATGGGATTACCTAAGATATAATGTTTGATTCTTTGACTGTTCACCACCTTCGGATTTGTGCCTTTGAAGTTGTTGATTTTTATGGCACCGAAACGATAGACCTCCACAATAACGTAAGGACCTTCCCATTTAGAGAGGAGTTTTCCTACAAAAAATCTTAAACGAGAGTTGTATAACAGAACATAAACACCTACATTAAACTCACACTTTTGTATCCTTTTGTCATGCCATCTTTTAACTTTTTGTTTAAACAGTTTGACATTCTCATAGGCCTAGGTTCCCCACTCATCAAGTGAGCTAATGTCAAATAGTATCTTCTCACCGGCAAGTTTGAAATTATAATTGAGCTCTTTAATGGCCCAATATGCCTTATGTTCTAGTTCGAGAGGTGAGTGACATGCTTTTCCATAAACCATTTTATACGAAGACATACCCATAGGATTTTTATATGCAGTTCTATAGGCCCGTAATGCATGATCAAGTTTCTTGGACCAATTCTTTCTAGATCTATTAACAGTCTTTTGCAAAATTAATTTAATCTCTCTATTACTCAGTTCTACTTGACCAATAGACTGTGGGTGGTATGGAGATGCAATTCTATGATTAACATCATACTTATCAAGCATTTTACAGAAAGCACCATGAATAAAATGTGAACCACCATCAGTCATTAAGTATCTAGGGACTCCAAACCTCGGAGAAATAACTTCTTTAAGCATCTTAATAGAGGTGTTATGATCAGCACTACTAGTTGGAATAGCTACCCACTTAGTAACATAATCAACGTCAACTAAAATATGTGTATACCCATTAGAGGAAGGAAACGGTCCCATATAATCAAAGCCCCAAACATCAAATGGTTCAATAACAAGTGAATAGTTCATAGGCATTTCTTGACGTCTACTAATATTACCAATTCTTTGACATTCATCACAAGACAAGACAAACTTATGGGCATCTTTGAAAAGAGTAGGCCAATAAAAACCGGATTGCAATACCTTATGTGCAGTTCTATCTCTAGCGTGGTGTCCTCCATAAGCCTCGGAGTGACACTTGCGTAGGATATGTTCTTGTTCATGCTCAGGTACACAACATCTAATAACACCATCTACTCCTTCTTTATAAAGGTGTGGGTCAACCCAGAAGTAATGTCTTAAATCATAGAAAACCTTTTTCTTTTGCTGGTATGTGAAATTAGGTGGTATAAATTTAGCAACAATGTAATTAGCATAATCAACATACCATGGAGCAGTATGAGAAGCATTTATGACAGCTAATTGTTCATCGGGAAAGCTATCATCAATAGGGAGTGGGTCATCAAGAACATTTTCTAACCTAGACAAGTTGTCTGCAACGTGGTTCTCAGCTCCCTTCCTATCAATAATATGCAAATCAAATTCTTGTAGCAAGAGAACCCATCTAATAAGTCTAGGTTTAGCATCTTTATTTTCCATAAGGTATTTAATAGCAGCATGATCAGTGTGAACAGTTACTTTAGAATCAACAATATAAGGTCTAAACTTATCACAAGCAAATAGAACTACTAAAATTCTTTTCCGGTAGTAGCATAATTTCTCTGGGCACTGTCTAGAGTTTTACTAGCATATTGGATAACATTTAATTTATTATCAACTCTTTGTCATAGAACAACACCTACAACATAATCACTAGCATCACACATAATTTCAAAGGGTAAATTCCAATCAAGTGGCTGAACAATAGGTGTAGAAATCAAGGCCTTCTTAAGTATTTCAAATGCTTGTACATAATCATCATCAAAGACAAAAGGAACATCTTTTTGTAAGAGATTAGTCAGAGGCCTAGAAATTTTTGAGAAGTCTTTAATGAACCTCCTATAAAAACCGGCATGACCAAGGAAACTTCTTATACCTTTAATGTACTTAGGACACGACATCTTTTCAATAGCATTAACTTTAGCTTTATCAACTTCAATACCTCTTTCAGAAATTTTATGCCCCAAGACAATACCTTCATTAACCATAAAGTGGCACTTCTCCCAATTCAAGACAAGATTAGTTTCTACACATCTCTACAAAACTCAATCAAGGTTGCTTAAGCAATCATCAAAAGAAGTTCCATATACGGAGAAATCATCCATGAAAACCTCAACAATCAAGCCATCATGGCTCTCTCCCACCTCTCCTCTCCCACCACCCACCAAGCTCCATGGCAATTCCTAGGGTAGTTCATCATGGAAGGCCTATTGCATTAGGATTTTGCACTTGGCCTTGCCTTGGCCGATCATGTGAGACGAAGGTTTGGTTCCACAATCCATTTCTCTCCATATCGAGACTCCAAGGAATTCTTTTTGGTGGTCTCTTTCTCCTCGCCTTCTTTCACTCTATCCATGGATTCGGTTGGTATTGCTCTCCAATGCTGCATTGGGGGTATTAGATCTGGTTTAAAAGTGCATCAAATCAATTCTCGTTCTTTTCGTTCTCGGTTGCCAATAACAAAGTGGGACATTTCATCCACCGTTTGAGGGATCGTGTCTGGCCAGATTTTCTTTGTCACTTCCATCTTTATAATGGACATTTTGCCAAAGCTCTGATTGATGATTCTTGTTGGCATGCTGATGAAGAACTAAATGATATATCATGTAGATGCACTATGGCTGTTAAATCTTCTCTCAAGTTCTTACACTCGGATTCCACCTTAAGCTCATGTTCTGAGAAAGTGTTGTGTAAGTTTGGCTTGATTCTGATTTCGTCCATGCGGTTTTCTAACCAGAATGCAGCTGAACCATCCACCTCCATTTTGGAACAAATTCAACATGATAAAATGCCTTCTCATGATGTTTCTGTGGATCATGGTTACATGGATAATTCTTTGGCTAATTCGTCTCGTCGAGCAGCTAGCTCGGTTACCGCCAGCAATGATCGTGCCGCATTAATTGCGCACTTTTTGAATCAGGCTCAATCTGAGGAATTGCAGCAGGGTAATTACATTAAATTGGGTACTTTTAAATGCCCTCTATCTGCCCTGTATCCCTTGCTACCTCAATGTTTCCTGAAGTCTGCGTTCAAATATACCCACTCGCATGTTTCTTGGCCCGCCACTCTCTCGGCCTTCATAAAGCTGATCTGGCATAGGCCCACTATTTTGAAGCTGAAATTTTGGATTTGTCCTCTAATTGGGTGGTTTTATGCTCTCGTGGCCTACAATGGGGACACCACAAGGTTTCTTGCCAAGCCAGACTAATTTGTATTAACTGCTCCTCGCCTGGTCATAAGGCCGTTGATTGCCCCTTATTTGCTAAGTCCCAATCTCACCATATTATGCAACCCACAATTGGTAACAAGTATCCTCTGGCCGAACAAATTGATCCTTCTGTTAATATGCAAAAACATCACAAATGCAAGCCTACCGTCCGATGCCCTATGTGCGGGTTCTATGGCCACGTGGAGCAATCCTGCCGCAAACGTCGTTTTAACGAGAAGTGGCAGTGGAGGCCAAAGACTTCTCAGTCTTCCCTCTTTACACCTCACGGTACGCCTTTCGCCTCGGTTTCTACCACACTGCAGCCCTGCCCAGTTGCGTCACTTCACCAGCCACCACCATCACTGCCCTCCGCCGCTCCACTATCCATGGCGAACTACCCGCTCAACCCGGTGCCTTTCCTCCCGCCGGGCTTCACCGTTGAGCCCGGCCCGACAGATCGTCTCATGCGTAGCGGCATGGTCGTTGGACCCATCCTGCCACTCAATCACGATTTCCTCGACGTCGCTGAAGCCAGTGCCTACGTCCCCCCTGCATGGCCGCGCGGCCATTTGCAACATGGTTCAAGGTTTGCTTCATGAATCTCAGCTCTTTACCACCGAATCCAGCGACCACCCTTTTGGCATTGGCATATTTGGATTCATGGACTCTTTCATGCGAGACACTGCAGTTGCTACCCCACTCGAGCTTGAAGAAGAAGATCTCTTGATTACTTTTGTGCCACACAACAAAGCCCTCAATCGCCACACTACTTCTTTTGGCCCTGAGGTATGGCTGATGTTCTTCAGGTTTCCTTACGACTACCAGACTGACTATTACATCAAAAAGCCCTGGGTGGATACGGCTCTCTTGTCAGTTGGTACAACCCAAGGCAGGACATGAGGTACATGCTGATCAAAGCCCGTATCTTGCGTCTCCGTATGATCTCAAAGAGCTTCGTCATCTGGCAATTGGGTGGTGCGCGTGACTACTGGACTGTCCAGATCACCATCCCGCGGAGCAATGACTGGAATGGGCTGCTGCATGAAGTGCTCCCTCCCGGCGAAGAACAACCGCCACCTGACAGTAATCCTCACCCGCAGGTTGGACTTGAGCTGACCGCCGAACAACTCTATCAACAACAGGTACACAACGGGCTGGTGCAGAATGGCGCGCCCAATGCTGGGAATGTCAATCAGGGCTATGGGCCTCCTCAGAACAATGTTGGTTGGGGGGAATGACAAATTGCTCCTCCGCTGCCACCCCCCACATCTTGTGAATTATCAAGCTTGGTTGGCAGCTCAAGGCCTCACTTTTCAGCATGGTATTGTTCCTGAGGATAACATCTCTAATAATGCAATGCAGTCTTGGAACAACACCATCTCCTCTTCTGATGATATCTCTGCTCCTTCTGAAGACGCTCTGCTTTTGTACCCTGTCGCTGCTCCTATTCTACCACTGTATGAAGCTCAAGATGTAATCACTGTTTCTGTCGGTCTGCATAACCAAGGCATTTAGTTTGGCCTCTCTGCCCAAGGCTCAGACCTGATCAACCTCCTCTTGTCTGACCCGATTCCTAGGCAGCAATTGAACAGCTTCATCTTCCATGCTCTGCGCCCAACAATTTCTACCATTGGACCTTGGAGCACTGGATAAGGTATGCATTCTGCCAACTTGGAGGTTTCAGTCTTGATTTCCTCTGGTGGCAACGGCATCACTTTTTCTCAACTGCCACCATCTCTAGCTTCTGTGGTTCTGGAAGAAATTAATGAAAGTACTTAGCAGTCTGCACAGCTTCTGCAGCCAATAACCTCTAACACTGCTCAAGCTGAAGATGTTTCTCTATCTGATGTTCTGCCTCTCGATGATGCACGCAACAACCCGCCTCATTCAGGTGACTCCAACCCTAGGATCAACCAGGACGTGCTTGGCCTTGCTGCTGTTAACTCCATCTCTTAACCTGCTGGCCTTGGCGTGCCTCGTGGATGTCGTGCCCGTGCACCTGCACCCATTTTCACTGCTGAAGTTCAACGGAGCAACCGATCCAACAAATACAATGGCTTCAAGATCAACCAAGTGAATGACACCCTCCCTACCATTCCTAGGGTTAAACCACGGCTGGTTGCATTGATTGGCTCCTCCTCCTCTGCCTAAGAGACGCTTTCTGAGGAAGTTCCTCCCACACCTATCCATGTTCTTCAGGAGATAGGAATAAACAAATGTGTTGTCCCTGCTACTGAACTTTTTGAAGAACTCCTCAATGCGGCTCCTGCACCAACTTCTGCTTCGGCCTCTCGCTCAGGTACTTTGAATACTGATGATCTGCCTGGCGAGGATGACCTTTCCAGGGCCTAGTTCGCTTACATATCATGCCCATTTTGCATAGTTCGGAGGTTCTCTATTGGAACATCCATGGCATCAACTCTGACGATAAGCAGTTAGCTGTTAATAATGCCATCTGAACTATCCTTTATTAAATCATTTGAATGGGAGGTTGTTCGGTCGTTTGCATTCAAGAGACAAAGAGATCCTCTTTTGAGTTATCCTTTATTAAATCATGTTGCCCTAGACAATTTGATCAATTTGCTTATGTTCCATCTCAAGGTGCCTCGAGGTGTTTAATTACTATATGGAAAAGCTGTATGTTCACTGGTGATGTGGTGTTTTCTCTGGTTTTGCCCTGGTCATTAACTTTACAAGCACATTGTCCTCTCATTCTTGGACGCTAGTTAATGTGTACGGTCCCTGTTTAGGTGATGCTCATGCTACGTTCACCAATTGGCTCTATGATATGGATATACCTAACACGCAAGATTGGCTTCTAGTTGGTGATTTTAATTACATTCGTGCGCCTGGCAATTGAAAGAAACCAGGGGGTGTCCAAATTACATGTGTACTTTTAATGACATTATCCGTAAGCAAAGCCTTATTGAATTACCTATAAAAGGTCGATCATATACATGGAGCAATATGCAACAAGACCCGCTCGTTGAACAGCTAGATTGGTTCTTCACTTTGCTGCACTGGACCAATGTTTGTCCCAATACTCTGGTCAAGCCTCTTGGTAAGCCTGTCTCTGATCATGTGCCCTACATTATTTCCATCCAAACATGCATCCCTCGTAGCAAGGTTTTCCGTTTTGAGCCATTTTGTATTTTACACCCTGGCTTCATGGATCTTGTCCAAGAGGTTTGGAGCAGACCAGTTAGAGCCCCAAACGCTGCGACCATTCTTTGTCGTAAATTCAATGTGCTTCGTCACGCACTAAAGATTTGGAGCAAAAACCTCTCCTGTCTTTCAGTAGCCATTGCCAACTGCAATGAGACCCTTGCACAACTTGATGAATTAGAAAACAACAGAAATCTAACAATACCGGAGATTAATATTCGGAATATCATCAAGAAACACTTGTTGTGCCTACTTAAATATCAAAACCAGTACTGGAAGAAACACTGCACCATTAGACGGATCAAGTTCGGAGATGAAAATACAAATTTTTTCAGGCTATTTCTACTAAAAGATACCGTTGCAACAACATCGCAAGCTTCAGAAAGGAAAATGGCTCCCTTGTTGACACTCACACAGGCAAAGAAGCGCTCCTATTCCAAACTTACACTGATCGCCTAGGTACCTCGAGACTAGCAGAAATGAAATTCGACCTCCCTAGAATTTTGCAGCATCATGATGATTTATACCAGCTAACTGAACCATTTACCCACAATGAGATTGATCCAGTTATAAATAAATGTCGGCAGATCGAGCACCCGGCCCTGATGGTTTTAGTGGGGCTTTTCTCAAAGCATGCTGGCCTATCATCAAACAAGACTTATAATCTTTGTGATGCTTTTCATCAAGGGGACTTTGATCTCACAAGCATAAATGATGGCTTGATAACCTTAATCCCAAAATCCAACTCACCTGAAACTGTTAATGACTACCGCCCGATTACCCTCCTCAATTGTTGTCTTAAAATGATCACTAAGCTGCTTGCCAACCACCTACAACGTGTCATTCCAAAGATCATACACAAGAACCAGTATGGTTCCATTAAGGGGAGAACGATACAAGATTGCCTTGCTTGGGTCTTCCAATATATTCACCAATGCCATGCCTCTAAGAAGGAAATTATCTTGCTGAAACTTGATTTTGCCAAAGCCTTTGATACAATTCAGCACGCTCCTATGTCGAACATCATGAAACAGTTGGGCTTCAATGACAAGTGGCTTTCTTGGATCAGATGCATCTTCTCCACCGGGAGATCGTAGGTTTTATTAAATGGTGTACCCGGCCGTCAATTCCACTGCCGCACTGGTGTGAGACAGGGCGACCTATTGTCCCCCTTGATCTTCATGATTGCAGCTGATCTCCTCCAGGCAGCCATCGACGACACGTTTAGGCAAGGAAAAACTCAGCTGCCCTTCCCTTGCGTCGGCCAAATGGACTACCCCATAATCCAATATGCCAACGACATGATCTTGGCTATGCCTGCATGCCCTCATCAAGCTACTGTCATCAAAGAAATCATCGTGTACTATGCATCCTCCATCGGCCTTCGAATCAATTTCCACAAATCCACGCTCATCCCAATCAACCTATCGCATGAAACTGCCCTGACATTTGCGAGCTTCTTTGGGTGCTCAGTTGGTTCAATGTCGTTTACCTACCTTAGGCTTCCTCTTGGCACGACCAAACCGACTATCCTGGACCTTATGCCGCTCGTGTGCAGTGCTGAACACCGTCTCACCTCTACAATCGCAATGATGTCCTATGGTAGTAAACTTTCTTGGCCTAATGCTACCGTCACATCTCTCCTCATTTATGCCATGTGCACGCTCAAGTTCTCTTCCAAGCTGATTGAAATGCTCGACAAAATTAGAAGAAGATGCCTTTGAACCAAAAAGATGGAGCATGGGGGACAAATGCAACTCCCTTGCTGCCTGGGATATGGTTTCCAAACCCAAAAAGCATGGTGGCTTGGGTGTTATCAACATAAAGTTGTGAAATGATGCTCTGCTCATGACATTCCTACACAAGTTTTACAACAAGCTCGACGTCCCATGGGTGCATCTTATTTGAGACACGTATAATACAAACACAGTTTCTCATGCAATGAATCCTATTGGCTCATTCTAGTGGCGTGACATCCTAAAGCTCACCCCTATCTTCTGAGGCATCACACAGGTTCGAGTGGTTTGGGGCACAACTGCTCTGGTTTGGAAAGATCTTTGGGCTGGAGACGTACTGGAAAGCTTGCATGTAGCGACCCGACCCGAATGGATCAAGTCTCTGTGCTTAGATGTCATCCCTGGATCAGTATGCTGACACACACACTACTCAAAGGATTTATAACAGAGGTAAATCACATGTATAAAGTAACATAAGTACTATTACCTCAATCCTTATAGCGGAAGCAACAAGGTTGTGGATTCCCATCAACACCAGCGGCAAAGTTGAGTGTAGAAATCGTAACCCTATCGTATCACTTACTCGTCGTAAGATACTCCTGCAACATGAGACATTGCAGCCACAGAGGGTCAGTACATTGAATGTACTGGCAAATTCACACCATAGAGAATGATGAACAATGGCTATCACTACATGCATATTTGGCTGGTGGAAAAGCTCTATGGTTATCAGGTTTTTGCGTAAAGCCAATTTTTCCCTACTGCAAAGGAATAAATTTATTTAACTATCATGGCGGTTGTGAAACATCGAGAATGGTTGACAGCATTCTCAATCCCAATTAAGAATAATTAAAACCCAACAACATTAATTAGAAGTAACATGTTGAGATTCACTTGATATTCAAGTACTAGATACTCAAGTTGTCCATAACCGGGGACACGGCTAATCATGATTAGTTTGTACACTCTGCAGAGGTTTGCGCACTTTTCCCCACATGACTCGATCGCCTCCGTTTGTTTTCTCGCACTTCATGGTGTTTGAAAAACGGATGACCGAGACATAGTCTTTCAGAAGCGCTTGCACCATACATGTGGGGTAGACCGTACCACCTATAACCCCTACATCTGCTAGTCCACCCCGTAAGAGTTCGCACAACTTAGTCAACTATGCCAGAGCTCATAGTAGCATGTGGCTGCACACGGAAGTTTCTAGCATGAATTATCTTATGATCCCTTTGAGCTTGGGTGGCGGTCCAAAAAAACAGGCAAGTCCTGATAGACATCAGGTGCCTCAATCCACCCAGATGTGTGTTTAAGTTGCCACCTTAGATAAACCATTAAAATTATCAACTCACATCTATCATGGATATCACTCACCCAATCCACGTCTACTAGCATAGCATGGCATAATAAGCAAACGTAGAAGTAACTCCCAAAGGTTTCATAATAATACAGGTAATAGGTACTACCTCATCTACTTCCCATCCCACAATTTAATTAGATCCTAATCATGCAATGTGTGAGGATTGATCTAATGCAATAAAACATGGGTTGTAGAAAAGGTATGATCAAAGTGTGAACTTGCCTGCAATGTTGATGAAGATAATTCGCACTCAAAATCTCTTGATAGAACTACTCGTCTCACTCCGGTCAATCTATCGTAAGTAAGCAATAGTAACCACACAATAAGTACTCATCTAATGCACAAGTAAAACTCGAACAAGAGAACGAACCAGATAGTTCAACTTAAGAACTCCGGTTGCAAAGAAAGAACGAACCAAACAAACGATGGAAAACAAACGGCGGAAGAAAACAACTCGGTTCTAGCAAGTTGAAACTAGGTCAAATTTTACCGTAGCAAAAGCTTGTTCAAGTTGATTAGACGGAACGGCGGTTTTGAGACGAAACTCCAGGCGCTTGAATCACCTGATTCCGATAAACGGGCGAGAAGATAAACTAGAACGAAGATCAGATCTGAGATCGCGTTCGCGGAATAAATCCGACAAAAAGGAAGAGACGAACGGTTAAACGAACGGGCGTCGTTAACCGGGAATAATCGGTGATCACGTTCGTTGAGACGAACGGTCCGAAAGAAGAACGAAAACCGATCTAGGGTTTTCGAAAAAGAAACCGAAAAAGAAAACGGAAAACCGATCTAGGGTTTCGGAAAAGAAACCGAAACGAAGAATCGGAGAGAAAAACCGGAAAAGAAAACCGGAACGGTTTCTTTTAAAAGAACCGAACCGCGGGGAAGAAAAAGAGAGGCGCGGGGCTACCTCCGGCGAGGCGGGGCGAACGGCTCCGGCGGCGGCGGCTAGGGCGGCGGCGGCGATGCACAAGGGCGGCGGCGCGGGTGAGGGGCGGCGCAGGTGCGGCGCGGGTGAGGGGCAGCA
>NC_041386.1:186774530-186806865 GCF_002162155.2 Triticum dicoccoides | reverse complement strand
AAGGGCGGCGGTGTGGGTGAGGGGCGGCGCGGCTATGGCGGCGGCGGCGTGGGCAAGGTGCGGCGGCGGCGGCGGTGAGGGGCGCGGCGTGGGTGAGGAGCGCGGGGTGGGGCGCGGCTTGGGAAGACGCGGGGTGGGGTGGGGCTTGGGGTTTGATGTGAGGAGAGGGGGTTTGATTTGATGTGTTGGAGGGGGGTGCTTGGGTATTTATATTGGGGAGGGGTGAGGAGACTTGGGGTAGGGGACAAGAAATAGACTAGGAATAGGAAAAGGAAAACGAAACAATGAAAAGGGCTAGCCTAGAGTCCTTTTTGGACTCGGCTAAGAGCAAGAGGCGAGGCGGCGGCCTCCTGGCGCTTGGCGCCTGGCGCACGCGCGCTGTTGGGGGCGGCGGCTGGCTGGGCCTTGGCCCGGCTGGCCTGGCGCTGGAGCTGCTCTCTTTTTTTAATGGTTTCGCGCGCAGAAAAGAAAGAAAAGAAAATCTAAACGAACTCCAAAAATTCTAAAGTAAATTTTCCCCGACTCCTAAAAATGAGCCGAACAAAAAGAACTTTTCTACGAACCTAAAATGCAATTTTCGAAAACATGCATTTTCCCCTATCCAAATAAAAAGCAAATAAACTCCGGCAAACAAAATTTGATCTATTTATTAAATCTTCATTTTTCCTCAATTTTGGGAAAGTCATATTATTCCCTCTCTCATATTTTGATATTGGAAAAATAATTGAAGATAAAATAAAATAAATCAAATGATCCTCTTTTCAAATTCGAGAAAGCTCTCAAATATGAAAATAACGAAATCTCCAACTCTCTCCGAAGGTCCTTGAGTTGCGTGAAATTCCTAGGATCGACCAAAATGCAAGAAAATACGATATGCATGATGATCTAATGTATAACATTCCAAATTGAAAATTTGGGATGTTACATTGCATCCCCATGCATTCTCCTTCGCTATGCATGAAGATGGGTCTGTCAAGGATTTCTTGGAGAGCATGGCGTTGCTAGAGGCCTTTCACCTACCGCTCTCCCCACAAGCCTTGAACGAGGTGCGAGACATCCAGCGGCTCTCCTCGCACATGCATCCATCCACGTCCGACAGCGATGTCTGGTACTATACCTGGGGCAAAACCATTTACCGACCAGCCGACTACTACAGGTTCTACTTTCGAGACGCGAACGCCTATCCAGCTTTCTCTCTTCTCAGGCGCTCTCACTGCATCATGGGGATCAAGGTTTTTGGCTGGCTTCTCATGAATGATAAACTAAACACATGTAACATGCTCAAGCGCCAACACTATGATATAGGAAATGATCATATTTGTTTGCTTTGTGGCACCCATGACGAGGAGACGGTAGATCATATGATTTTCACTTGCCCATTCAGTCGATCCTGCTGGCAAAAACTTGGAATTAATTGGCCCTCTTTCACCTACCGCCTCCAACTTCTTCAACAAGGTAAAGATTCTTGGGGACGCCCGCTCTTATTCAACATCTTCCTGGTGGCTTCTTGGAGTCTATGGAAGGAAAGAAACAATAAACATTTCAGAAGAATTGCTCCAAGCACCGATTGTTGGTTGGGAAGATTTACGGACGATTTCGGCCTCCTCAACATAGGACTAGGGGTGCTCACCCTGCCTTTATTTCTTCTTTTATTTTTGACTTACACTAATAGTAGCGCCTTCTCCTTCCATACCTAACCCAAACTTGTCTGGGTTGGGGGGAACTTGCTTGTAAAAATGTAAATAGTGTAACACCCCCATACATATATATATATGAAAACACAGTAGGAGCCTTTCCTACTATCCTTTTTTTTCAAAGAAAACCTCAACAATCTTTTCACAAAAGTCATAGAATACAGCAATCATACATCTTTGAAAGGTAGCAGGTGCATTACATAAAACAAAAGGCATACGTCCATAAGCAAAGGTACCGAAAGGGCAAGTAAAAGTGGTGTTTTCCTGATCTTCTTTTGACACAGGTATTTGAGATAAATCAAAATAACCATCTAGAAAGCAAAAAATGTGTATGTTTGGATAATCTTTCTAGCATTTAATTAATAAAAGGTAAAGGGTAATGATCCTTTCTAGTAGCTTTATTTAGTTTGCGGAAGTCAATTACCATTCTATAACATGCAACAATTCTTTGTGGGATCAATTCATCTTTATCATTAGGAACAACAGTAAAACCTCCCTTCTTAGGGACACAATGGACAGGACTTACCCACTGACTATCAATAACAGGATAAATTATACCTGCCACCAGAAGTTTAGTATTTCATTTCTTACCACTTCTTTCATCTTAGGATTTAACCGTCATTGGTGATCAACAACCGGTTGAGCGTCTTTCTCCAATTTTATTTTGTGCTAGCATAGAGTGGCACTAATACCCTTAAGATCATCAAGAGTATATCCAATAGCAGCACGGTGCTTCTTCAGAGTTTTCAATAATTTCTGTTCTTCCCGCTCTGAAAGGTTAGCACTAATAATAACAAGATATATCTTCTTTTCATCAACATAAGCATATTTAAGAGTGTCAGGTAATGGTTTAGCTCAAAGACGGGATCGCCCTTGAGTGGAGGAGGATCCCCTATAATTTCAACAGGCAAGTTGTGTTTCAAAATAGGTCCCTTTTTAAAGAATACTTCATCTATTTCCCTTCTTTCATTCATAAACATATCATTTTCATGGTCTAGCAAATATTGTTCTAAAGGATCATTGGGAGGCGCAACAATAGAAGCAAGAGCAACAATTTCATCTTTACTAGGCAATTCTTTATCATGGGGTTGTCTATGAAATTTAGCAAAATTAAAATCATGAGACATATCCCCTAAACCAACAGTAAAAATATCCTTTTCGCAGTCTATGTTAGCATTAACAGTATTCAAGAAGGGTCTACCAAATATAATGGGGCAAAAGTCATCTTGTGGGGAAGCAAGAACAAGAAAATCTGTAGGATATTTAATTTTCCCACAGAAGACTTCAACATCTCTAACAATCCCAACTAGTGAAATAGTATCTCTATTGGCAAGCTTAATAGTCATCAATATCTTCTATCTCAGCAGGTGCAATATCATGCATAATTTCTTTAAATAAAGTATAAGATATTGCACTGACACTAGAAGCATATCACATAAGCCATGATAATAGTGATCTCCTATTTTAACAGATACAACAGGTATGCCAATAACAGGTCTATGTTTATTTTTAGTATCGGGTCTAGCAATTCTAGCAGCTTCATCACAGAAGTAAATAACATGTCCATCAATATTATCGACCAAGAGATCCTTAACCATAGCAATACTAGGCTCAACTTTAATTTGCTCAGAGGGTGTAGGTGTTCTAGCATTACTCTTACGAACCACAGTTGAAGCTTTAGCATGATCCATTATTCTAACAGGGAAAGGTGGTTTCTCAATATAAGCGGTAGGAACAATAGGATCAACATTATAAGTGATAGTCTTTTGTTGAACTTTAATAGGTTCAACTACTTTTACTTCAATCGGAAGATGATATTTAAACCACTTCTTCTTAGGGAGATCAACAAGAGTGGCAAATGATTCACAGAAAGAAGCTACTATCTAAGAGTCAAGTCCATATTTAGTGCTAAATTCATGGAAAGCATCGGTATCCATAAAATATTTCCCCTTAGGTGTTATACCTGACTCCTTACCTTCTCGAGTTCTCAATCTTCAGAGTTGTGTTTAATACTTCCAATAAACCCATCCGAATTCAATAGTCTTCATCATAAAAGAACCAGTACAAGAAGTATCGAGCATGGAGTTATTGAGGGAAAGCCAAGCATAAAATTTTTGAATAATAATTTCTCTTGAGAGCTCATGATTGGGGCATGAATATAACATTGACTTAAGCCTCCCCCAAGCTTGAGCAATACTTTCTCCTTCACGAGGCCAAAAATTATATATATAATTACGATCATGATGAACCAGATGCATAGGATAAAACTTCTGATGAAATTCCAATTTCAATCGGTTTTAGTTCCATGATCCAATATCATCACATATCCTAAACCATGTCAATGCCTTTCCGTTAAAAGATAAAGTGAAGACCTTCTTCTTGATAACATCCTCAAGCATACCTGCAAGCTTAAATAATCCACAAACTTCATCCACATAGATTAAGTGCATATCGGGATGTAATGTTCCATCTCCTGAAAAAGGATTAACTAGCAGTTTGTCTATCATACCCGAAGGAATTTCAAAGTAAAATTTTTTAGTAGGTTCAGTAGGTTGAGGAGCAACTCTTTGCTCTACTGGTCGGGGTGAAGATACCCCGAACAAGCCCCTCAAAGGATTATTTTCCATAGTAACAAGTGATAGTAAATTTCAGCATACTATATAAATTTTTCCTTACCAAATTCCACCTACCAAAGGCACTTCACTCCCCGGCAACGGCGCCAGAAAAGAGTCTTGATGAACCACAAGTATAGGGGATCTATCCTAGTCCTTTTGATAATTAAGAATGTCAAACCCAACGAGGAGCAGAAGGAAATGTCAAGCAGATTTCAGTAAGGTATTCTCTGCAAGCACTGAAATTGTCGGTAACAGATAGTTTTATGATAAGGTAATTCGTAATGGGTAACAAGTAACAAAAGTAAACAAGGTGCAGAAAGGTGGCCCAATCCTTTTTGTAGCAAAGGACAAGACTGGACAAACTCTTATATAAAGGAAAGCGCTCCCGAGGACACATGGGAATTATCGTCAAGCTAGTTTTCATCATGCTCATATGATTCGCGTTCGTTACTTTGATAAGTTGATATGTGGGTGGACCGGTGCTTGGGTACTGCCCTTCCTTGGACAAGAATCCCACTTATTATTAACCCACTGACAAGCATCCGCAACTACGAAAGAAGAATTAAGGTAAACCTAATCAGAACATGAAACATATGGATCCAAATCAACCCCTTACAAAGCAACGCATAAACTAGGGTTTAAGCTTCTGTCACTCTAGCATCCCATCATCTACTTATTACTTCCCAATGCCTTCCCCTAGGCCCAAACAATGGTGAAGTGTCATGTAGTCGATGTTCACATAACACCACTAGAGGAAAGACAACATACATCTCATCAAAATATCGAACGAATACCAAATTCACATGACTACTTATAACAAGACTTCTCCCATGTCCCCAGGAACAAATGTAACTACTCACAAATCATATTCATGTTCATAATCAGAGGGGTATTAATGTGCATAAAGGATCTGAACATATAATCTTCCACCGAATAAACCAACTAGCATCAACTACAAGGAGTAATCAACACTACTAGCAACCCACAAGTACCAATCTGAGGTTTTGAGAAAAAGATCGGATACAAGAGATGAACTAGGGTTTGAGAGGAGATGGTGCTTGTGAAGATGTTGATGGAGATTAACCCCCTCCCGGTGATAGGATCAATGGTGATGATGATGGTGACGATTTCCCCCTCCCGGAGGGATGTTTCCCCGACAGAATAGCTCTGCCAGAGCCCTAGATTGGTTCCACCAAGGTTCCGCCTCGAGACGGCAGTGCTTCGTCCTGAAAGCTTCCTTCTGATTTTTTCCAGGGCAAAAGACACCTTATACCAGAAGATGGGCATCGGTGGGCTTCCAGGTGGCCCACGAGGCAGGAGGGCACGCCCTCCACCCTCGTGGACAGTGGGTGGCCCCCCTCTAGTGCTTTCTTCGCCAAATATTTTTAATACATTCCAAAACTGACTTTCATGGACTTCAGGACTTTTGGAGTTGTGTAGAATAGGTCTCCAATATTTGCTCGTTTTCCAGCCCAGGATTGCAGCTGCCGGCATTCTCCCTCTTCATGTAAACCTTGTAAAATAAGAGAGAAAAGGCATAAGTATTGTGACATAATGTGTAATGATAGCCCATAATACAATAAATATCGATATAAAAGCATGATGCAAAATGGACGTATCAATAGCTTACGCGGTCTTTATGGCATCCCGAAAACTATGGCACTATTTTCAAGAGTGTTCGATCATGGTAGCATCCGAAATACAACTCAACAACATCATAAACAACAGGGACGCCACCGGCGGCATAGCTAAATGGGCCATTGAGCTCTTACCAGTCGAAATAACATACAATTCGTGCGGAGCTATTAAATCTCAGGTGCTGGGCGACTTCGTTGCCGAGTGGACGGAAGCCGATCTCCCTAAAGAGTACAGTTCTTACTCCAACTAGATCATGTACTTCGACGGCTCTAAAATGCTAGTCGGACTGGGGGTTGGTGTCATTTTGACATCCCCTCCAGGGGACATAGTCCGCTACATGCTGCAAATCATGTATACGGACTCCAATAACGCAGCCGAATACGAGGCCCATGTACATGGTCTCCGCATGGTTGTCTCCATGGGCATACAGCGCCTCAAGGTGCGCGGCGATTCGAACCTTGCAATATCTCAGGTAAATGGAGAGTTCGATGCAAAAGATCCAAAGATGGTGACATATCGAAACGCCATATTAAAAATATCGGCTCGGTTTGAGGGGCTTGAATTTCATCACGTCACTCGAGACAGTAATCAGGCAGCAGACATACTCGCTGGAATGGGTGCCAAGAGCGGCCCAGCCCACCCAACACCTTAGTGGAAAGGCTCTGACCACGCCCGTGGTTTGGTAGGACGAGAGCAGAGACGCTAGTGTGGACCTGACCACACCCCCATCAGCCGAACACAATACTGATATCATTGGGGGTTCGGATCCCGAAGTAACACCCTCTGCTCATGAGATCATGGCTATTGTTGGTCCATGGACTGAACCCTTCCTGGCCTACCTTAATAGGCAGGAGCTTTCAGATGATCAAAATGAGACCTGTCGCATTGTTCGGCGCTCAAAAGCCTACAAAGTTCATGAGGGTGAACGGTACAAGAAAAGCACTACATGAGTCCACCAAAGGTGCATCTCCGAAGAGGAGTGGTGGCAACTCTTGGCCGAAATACATGCTGGTCTGGGCGGCCATCACGCCGCAGCTCGGGCCCTCGTAAGCAAGGCCTTCCAAACAGGTTTTGTCTGGCCAACAGCCCGAGCATATGCACAAGCACTTGTCCAACGTTGTGTGGGATGTCAGCTTTTTGCCAATCAAAGTCATATGCCTCCCACTACCTTAAGAACAATCCCCATCACTTGGCCCTTTGCGGTCTGGGGGCTCGATATGGTCGGATCCCTTAAATAGGGAAGCCACAAAAAGAAATATTTACTGGTTATGGTGGAAAAATTCACTAAGTGGATCAAGGCCAAACCAGTCAAAACGGCTAAAGCAGGGCCAATGATTGACTTTATATCCGGCTTGGTACACCGCTATGGTGTCCTGCACAGCATCATCACAGATAATGGCTCCAATTTTACAGGCGAGGTCAAAAACTGGTGTGCCAACTTGGGCATTAAACTTGGCTATGCATCCGTCTATCACCCTCAAACTAATGGTCAAGTTGAACGGGCCAATGGCCTGATAATGAGCAGCATTAAACCCAGAATGGTGTGTTCCCTACGGGAGTCAGATAAGCACTGGGTTGAGGAACTCGATTCCGTACTCTGGGGGATGTGGACTACGCCTAATCGAACAACCTGATACACACCCATCTTCATGGTGTACGACGTAGAAGTTGTCTTTCCCTACGACAATATTCATGACTCACCTCGAGCGCGCATGCGAGAAGCCGAGCTTGATCGACAGGACGACCTAGACGTCCTTGAAGAGGAGCGTGATATTGCACAAGCCCGTTCCGCATTTTCTCAACAATAGGCGAGGCGATACCAAAGCAGAGAAGTGTGGGCCAAAACTTATAACGTTGGCGAACTCGTCTTACACCTCCCAGAGAAGAAGAAGGATAAGCTCAAACTAAGATGGGAGGGCCCCTTCATCATGGACGAAGTTCTCATAGGAGGAGCCTACTGCCTTCGAAATGCATCAGGCAATCGCCTTGAGCTGAACCCATGGAACACTGCTCGGCTCCGACGATTCTATGGATAGTTCGGTCGCATCATTTTTTATTCTCTGACTAGGTTTTCTTTTTTCTCCTCTCCTTTTTTCCTTTTCTTCCTAGGGTATGTTCGGATCTAATGAACTGTTAGGGGTACACATCCTTAAATGTACACACCCCACTATAACTGGGGGCTTCTTTGGCGAAGCTTATTACTACAAGCTTGTTGCTTGCATTGTTTACTTCATTTGTTCTATACATCTTTTTCCATTATATGCACCTCTATGACTTAAGTTTTTGCCAAGTTGGGTTGCCTCGCTCCTGTGTTTGCACCCTACGTTCCCGATTGTTCGGCTAGGGTGTAAAGGGAGTACCTCTGTCATTGTTACAACCGGGTAATCCGAATCTGTACCTCAGACGGGTAAAGCCGAAAGCTAGCGTTCTTAAGGGGATAATTGGTTGGAAAATAATGACAGATTATGTACTTTTACTCTAACAACTAGGGTATAGGCTGCCTGTAATCCTATAGTTCGGATCAAAGCCTAGGCATGCATAATTAAGCATGCCGACCCAAGGAAAGGAACCCTTAACGAAACTATTCTCCCTGGAAGACGTTTCTTACGTTAAATTGTAATATAAAATAACTCGCCAATTTTTTTTTGTCTATTTGAGCACTATGACCGGATTGCCTGGTTTCCGGACATAATGAATGTTTATCACACTGTAGGAGTCCTGGATTAGGGGATCCTCAGGTGTTCGAGCTATTGATATGGGCCGGACTGATGGGCCGTGAAGATACAAGCAGAAGACTTTCCCCCTGTGTCCGGGTAGGACTCCCGTATGCATGGATGGCAATATTGGTGTCTGGATATGTTATTTCATTTCTCCACAAACCAACTCTGTACAACCCTAGGTCCCTCCGATGTTTATATAAACCGAAGGGTTTAGTCCGTAGAGGCTATCGGAATTCTCATAGGCTAGACACCTAGGGTTTAGCCATTACGATCTCGAGGTAGACCAACTCCCATAACCCCTATGCTCATCGAGTACAATCAAACATGACGTAGGGTTTTACCTCCATCAAGAGGGCCCGAACCTGGTAACCATAATGTCCCACTTGTCCCTTGTTACCCTTGATCCTCATACGCATGGTTCGGGACCCCCTACCCGAGATCGGCCCATTTTGACACCGACACTGGTGCTTTCATCGAGAGTTCCGCTGTGCCGTCAACAGATGCATTGATGGCTTAGTTTGTCATCAGCGACGATGCTGTTTCCAGGGAGACTTTTCTCCCTAGTCAATGATACATCTCCAACGTATCTATAATTTTTGATTGCTCCATGCTATATTATCTTCTGTTTTGGATTTTATGGGCTTTATTATACACTTTTATATTATTTTTGGGACTAACCTATTAACCCAGAGCCCAGTGCCACTTTCTGTTTTTACCTTGTTTTAGGGTTTCAAAGAAAAGGAAAACCAAACGGAGTCCAATTGACCTGAAACTTCATGGAACCCATTTTTGGAAGGAAAGAAGCCCAAAAGACTTGAAGTGCACGTAAGGGAAGCTTCGAGGAGGCCACGAGGTAGGGGGCGCGCCCACCCCCCTAGGGCGCGCCCTCCACCCTTGTGGGCCCCTCGTGGCCCCCCTGACGTACTTCTTCCGCCTATATATCTCCATATACCCTAAAAACATACGGGAGCACAATAGATCGGTAGTTCTGCCGCCAGAAGCCTCCGTAGCCACAAAAAGCCAATCTAGACCCGTTTCGGCACCCTGCCGGAGGGGGCAATCCCTCTCTGGTGGCCATCTTCATCATCCCGGTGCTCTCCATGACGAGGAGGGATTAGTTCTCCCTCGGGGCTGAGGGTATGTAGCAGTAGCTATGTGTTTGATCTCTCTCTCTCTCGTGTTCTTGAGGTGATACGATCGTGATGTATCGCGAGCTTTGCTATTATATTTGGATCCTATGATGATTCTTCCCCCCTCTACTCTCTTGTAATGAATTGAGTTTTCCCTTTATAGTTATCTCACCGGATTGAGCCTTTAAAGATTTGAGAACACTTGATGTATGTCTTGCCGTGCATATCTGTGGTGACAATGGGATATCACGTGATTCACTTGATGTATGTTTTGGTGATCAACTTGCAGGTTCCGCCCATGAACCTATGCATAGGGGTTGACACACGTTTTCATCGTGATTTTCCGGTAGAAACTTTGGGGCACTCTTTGAGGTTCTATGTGTTGGTTGAATAGATGAATCTGAGATTGTGTGATATATATCGTATAATCATATTCACGGATACTTGAGGTGACATTGCAGTATCTAGGTTACATTAGGGTTTTGATTGATTTGTGTCTTAAGGTGTTATTCTAGTATAACTCTAGGGCTGTTTGTGACACTTACAGGAATAGCCCAACGGATTGATTGGAAATAATAACTTTGAGGTGGTTTCTTACCCTACCATAATCTCTTCATTTGTTCCTCGCTATTACTGACTTTGGAGTGACTCTTTGTTGCATGTTGAGGGATAGTTGCGTGATCCAATTATGTTAGTATTGTTGAGGGAACTTGCACTAGCGAAAGTATGAACCCTAGGCCTTGTTTCAACGCATTGCAATACCATTTACGCTCACTTTTATCATTAGTTACCTTGCTGTTTTTATATTTTCAGATTACAAAAACTATTATCTACCATCCATATACCACTTGTATCACCATCTCTTCGCCGAACTAGTGCACCTATACAATTTAACATTGTATTGGGTGTGTTGGGGACACAAGAGACTCTTTGTTATTTGGTTGCAGGGTTGCTTGAGAGAGACCATCTTCATCCTACGGCTCCTACAGATTAATAAACCTTAGGTCATCCACTTGAGGGAAATTTTCTACTGTCCTACAAACCTCTGCACTT
The DNA here is from genome assembly GCF_002162155.2 of Triticum dicoccoides. Classification (NCBI taxonomy): domain Eukaryota; kingdom Viridiplantae; phylum Streptophyta; class Magnoliopsida; order Poales; family Poaceae; genus Triticum; species Triticum dicoccoides. The sequence goes on along the minus strand of NC_041386.1, from coordinate 186,796,015 downwards.
GGAGTCCCAACAACGTATACAAGAAGAAGGTTGTGTAGTAGACATCAAGCTCTTTTCTCGCGCCATTGCCGAGGAGGTTAGCGCTTGAAGGTATATCTTTAGATATTGCAATCGAGTCTTTTAGTTTCTTGTTTTATCACTAGTTTAGTTTATAAAAGAAAACTATAAAAAAATGGAATTGTGTTTGTCTCATACGCTTCACCTTTTTAATATCTTTCGTAAGTATGATGGTAAGGAAAATTGTGCTCAAGTGCTAGAAGAAGAAATCTATAAAATGTTTGGCACTAAATATGTGAATGATGAGCATGATTGCAATGTTGTTAGTATGAATTCTTTGAATATCCATGATACTAATGATGATTGCACTAGTGATGATGAAAATGTCTCCTATAAACATGTCAATTTTTGTGGAGTACATTGGGTTTGTACGAACACACCAAATAGGGAAGATAGATATTGCAAGAGGCATAAGTACTTAGAAACTAAATTGTGGCAAGAAAGGTTAGATGAATGTGCTGAAAATTTAAATTATATTGGCCATACTTGTGAGCTTTGTAATGAACATGATCATTTCAATACCCAATGCAAATTGTTTCATGATCGTATCGTGTCCAAAAATTGTGATGACTTGATTTCCCTTGCACATCATAATGAACTTAGTTTGCTTATGAGTTACGAAGAAATGAAACGTATAGCTAATTATCTTCTAGAATTTGCTCATTATAAACTTCTTGGATTTGATCTAGAGGAAATTTATATGTATTGTGCGGTGAATTGTATTGAAAATCCTTATATTGCCAACTACATAAAGAAAAGAAAACAAATAGAGGATGAAGAGATTACTAATGAAAGGGAAGAGACTTCCCAATATCCTCCTATTATTTCTTATGATGAATCAGGTAACGAGGAGGAGCCTCCTATTCAGCCAATCTCATTAATAAGGATCTCCAAAAAGAGGATTAAACCCACACATGATGTGGTGAAGAAGAAGAAAATAAAAAGGAAGAGAGGTAAAAAGATATCTCTCCCAAATAGTGCTGCTCCTATTACTATTGTGCCTCATGAAAATATGATTGTGGAAGATAATGATACTTCTTATGATCTTGAAAATCTTTTTGGCACTTGCTTGGAAGAATATGATAATTGCTATACTATTGGTGCTATCCGTACTATTAATGATGTGAGTGATTATGCTTATGATATGAAAAGGCCCAAGCATGGGGATTCTATGTTTGATGAAGATGATGTTTTTGAGAATATATTTGCTGCAATTAATGTTTGTCCCAAGCTTGGGGAAGCTATGATTAATGAAGATGATATTTTTAGTCTCCCAAGTTTTGATATGCAAGTTTATAATGATGATAGCAAGCCTCCTACTTATGATGACTATTGTGATGATACTTATGCTATAAAAAGTAGTGATTATATTTATAAAACTTGTCATGATTATGATTACCCCTTCTCTGAACATTACTCTTTTAATGTGGAAACAATTTATAGTATTCGAGTTTACTATGATACTCCCACTATTCCGAATGAGAAGAATTTTGCTTATGTGGAGAGTAATAAATTTTCTATGCTTGTAGATCATGAAAATAATGCTTTAGGTTCTGGTTATATTGTTGAATTCATTCATGATGCTACTGAAAATTATTATGAGGGAGGAATATATGCTTGTAGGAATTCCAATAATATCAAGTTCCTCTCTATGTGCTTAAAATTTTGAAGTTTTGCTTGCTTTACCTTCCTATGCAAGTTGATTCTTGTTCCCACAAGTTGTTTTCTCAAAAAATCCCTATGCATAGGAAGTGGGTTAGACTTAAATGTGCTAGTCATATTCTTCATGATGCTCCCTTTATATTTCAATTCTTATCCTTTATGTGAGCATCATTGAAATCATCATGCCTAGCTAGGGGCGGTAAACGATAGCGCTTTTGGGGAGGCAACCCAATATTATTTTTGATCCTTGTTTTTTTTCCTGTTTAGTAATAAATAATTCATCTATACTCTGTTTAGATGTGGTTTTATGCTTTTAATTAGTGTTTGTGCCAAGTACAACCTTTGGGAAGACTTGGGGAAAGTCTTGTTGATCATGTTGTAAAAAAACAGAAACTTTAGCGCTCACGAGAATTGCTGCCATTTTTATTTGGAAAGTGCTATTTAGTTAATTATTTTTTCATATAATTAATAGATAAATTACTCAGGTCCAGCAGTTTATTTTAGAATTTTATGAGTTACAGAAGTATACGTTTGATCCAGATTACTACAGAGTGTTATGTTTTTTACAGATTCTGCTTTTCGTGTGTTGTTTGCTTATTTTAATGAATCTATGGCTAGTAAATGAGTTTATAAACCCTAGAGAAGTTGGAATACAGTAGGTGTAAAACAAATATAAATAAATAATGAGTTCATTACAGTACCTTGAAGTGGTGATTTATTATACGAACGGAGCTTATGAGTTTTTTGTTAAGTTTTGGGTTGTGAAGTTTTCAAGTTTTGGGTAAGGATTCGATGGACTATGGAATAAGGAGTGGCAAGAGCCTAAGATTGGGGATTCACAAGGGACCCCAAGGTAATATTAAAGGATATACAAGAGCCTAAGCTTGGGGATGCCCCGGAAGGCATCCCCTCTTTCGTCTTCGTTCATCGGTAACTTTACTTGGAGCTATATTTTTATTCACCAGATGATATGTGTTTTGCTTGGAGCGTCAATTTATTTTGTTAGGATTTGCTTGCTGTTTGAATCAAATACCAAGATCTGAAATTATTAAATGTTAGAGAGTCTTCACATAGTTGCATAATTATTCGACTACTCACTGATCTTCACTTAAATCTTTCGGAGTAGTTTGTCATTTGCTCTAGTGCTTCACTTATATCTTTTAGAGCATGATGGTAGTTTTATTTTGAAGAAATAGATGAACTCTCATGCTTCACTTAGATTATTTTGAGAGTATCAAATATCATGGTAATTTGCTTAAAACCCTAATATGCTAGGTATTCAAGAATAATAAAATTCTCTTATGAGTGTGTTGAATACTATGAGAAGTTTGATACTTGATAATTGATTTGAGATATGGAGATGTTGATATTAGAGTCATGCTAGTTGAGTGGTTATGAATTTGAGAAATACTTGTGTTGAAGTTTGTGATTCCCGTAGCATGCACGTATGGTGAACCGTTATGTGATGAAGTCGGAGCATGATTTATTTATTGATTGTCTTCCTTATGAGTGGCGGTCGGGGACGAGCGATGGCCTTTTCCTACCAATCTATCCCCCTAGGAGCATGCGCGTAATACTTTGCTTTGATAACTTGTAGATTTTTGCAATAAGTATATGAGTTCTTTATGACTAATGTTGAGTCCATGGATTATACGCACTCTCACCCTTCCACCTTTGCTAGCCTCTCTAATACCGCACACCTTTCGCCGGTATCATACACCCACCGTATACCTTCCTCAAAACAGCCACCATACCTACCTATTATGGCATTTCCATAGCCATTCCGAGATATATTGCCATGCAACTTTCCACCGTTCCGTTTATTATGACATGCTTCATCATTGTCATATTGCTTTGCATGATCATGTAGTAGACATTGTATTTGTGGCAAAGCCACCGTTCATAATTCTTTCATACATGTCACTCATGAATCATTGCACATCCCGGTACACCGCCGGAGGCATTTATATAGAGTCATATCTTGTTCTAAGAATCGAGTTGTAATTCTTGAGTTGTAAGTAAATAAAAGTGTGATGATCATCATTATTAGAGCATTGTTCCAGTGAGGAAAGGATGATGGAGACTATGATTCCCCCATAAGTCGGGATGAGACTCCGGACGAAAAATAAAAAAAAGAGAAAAAAAGAGGCCATAGAAAAAGAGAAAAGGCCCAAATAAAAAAATAAAAAATGAGAGAAAAAGATAGAAGGGGCAATGCTACTATCCTTTTTCCATACTTGTGCTTCAAAGTAGCACCATGATCTTCATGATAGAGAGTCGCCTATGTTGTCACTTTCATATACTAGTGGGAATCTTTCATTATAGAACTTGGCTTGTATATTACAATGATGGGCTTCCTCAAAATTCCCTAGGTCTTCGTTAGCAAGCGAGTTGGATGCACACCCACTTAGTTCTTTTTGTTGAGCTTTCATATACTTATAGCTCTAGTGCATCCGTTGCATGGCAATCCCTACGCACTCACATTGATATCTATTGATGGGCATCTCCATAGCCTGTTGATACGCCTAGTTGATGTGAGACTATCTTCTCCTTTTTGTCTTCTCCACAACCACCATTCTACTACACCTATAGTGCTATGTCCATGGCTCACGCTCATGTATTGCGTGAAGATTGAAAAAGTTTGAGAACATAAAAAGTATGAAACAATTGCTTGGCTTGTCATCGGGGTTGTGCATGATTTAAATATTTCGTGTGGTGAAGATGGAGCATAGCCAGACTATATGATTTTGTAGGGATAGCCTTCTTTGGCCATGTTATTTTTAGAAGACATGATTGCTTTGCTAGTATGCTTGAAGTATTATTATTTTTATGTCAATATGAACTTTTGTCTTGAATCTTATGGATCTGAATATTCATGCCACAATTAAGAAGAATTACATTGAAATTATGCCAAGTAGCACCCCACATCAAAAATTTTGTTTTCATCATTTACCTACTTGAGGACGAGCAGGAATTAAGCTTGGGGATGCTGATACGTCTCCAACGTATCTATAATTTTTGATTGCTCCATGCCATGTTATGTTCTGTTTTGGATGTTTATGGGCTTTATTATACACTTATATATTATTTTTGGGACTAACCTATTAAACCAGAGCCAAGTGCCAGTTTTTTGTTTTTACCTTGTTTTAGGGTTTCGAAGAAAAGGAAAACCAAACGGAGTCCAATTGACCTGAAACTTCACTGAACCCATTTTTGGAAGGAAAGAAGCCGAGAAGACTTGAAGTGCACGTAAGGGAAGCTTTGAGGAGGCCACGAGGTAGGGGGCGCGCCCTCTACCCTCGTGGGCCCCTCGTGGCCCCCCTTGACGTACTTCTTCTGCCTATATATCTCCATATAGCATAAAAACATCCGGGAGCACAATAGATCAGGAGTTCTGCCGCCAGAAGCCTCCGTAGCCACCGAAAGCCAATCTAGACCCGTTCTGGCACCCTGCCGAAGGGGGAAATCCCTCTCCGGTGGCCATCTTCATCATCCTGGTGCTCTCCATGACGAGGAGGGAGTAGTTCTCCCTCGGGGCTGAGGGTATGTACCAGTAGCTATGTGTTTCATCTCTCTCTCTCTCTCTCTCGTGTTCTTTCGGTGATACGATCATGATGTATCACGTGCTTTGCTATTATATTTGGATCCTATGATGTTTCTTCCCCCTCTACTCTCTTGTAATGAATTGAGTTTTCCCTTTGAAGTTATCTTATCGGATTGAGTCTTTAAAGATTTGAGAACACTTGATGTATGTCTTGCCGTGCATATCTGTGATGACAATGGGATATCACATGATTCACTTGATGTATGTTTTGGTGATCAACTTGCAGGTTCCGCCCATGAACCTATGCATAGGGGTTGACACACGTTTTCGTCGTGATTTTCCGATAGAAACTTTGGGGCACTCTTTGAGGTTCTATGTGTTGGTTGAATAGATGAATCTGAGATTGTATGATATATATCGTATAATCATATTCACGGATACTTGAGGTGACATTGCAGTATCTAGGTTACATTAGGGTTTTGATTGATTTGTGTCTTAAGGTGTTATTCTAGTATAACTCTAGGGCTGTTTGTGACACTTACAGGAATAGCCCAACGGATTGATTGGAAATAATAACTTTGAGGTGGTTTCTTACCCTACCATAATCTCTTCATTTGTTCTTCGCTATTACTGACTTTGGAGTGACTCTTTGTTGCATGTTGAGGGATAGTTGTGTGATCCAATTATGTTAGTATTGTTGAGGGAACTTGCACTAGCGAAAGTATGAACCCTAGGCCTTGTTTCAACGCATTGCAATACCATTTACGCTCACTTTTATCATTAGTTACCTTGCTGTTTTTATATTTTTTCAGATTACAAAAACTATTATCTACCATCCATATACCACTTGTATCACCATCTCTTCGCCGAACTAGTGCACCTATACAATTTAACATTGTATTGGGTGTGTTGGGGACACAAGAGACTCTTTGTTATTTGGTTGCAGGGTTGCTTGAGAGAGAGACCATCTTCATCCTACGGCTCCTACAGATTAATAAACCTTAGGTCATCCACTTGAGGGAAATTTTCTACTGTCCTACAAACCTCTGCACTTGGAGGCCCAACAACGTCTACAAGAAGAAGGTTGTGTAGTAGACATCAAGCTCTTTTCTGGCGCCGTTGCCGGTGAGGTTAGCTCTTGAAGGTATATCTTTAGATCTTGCAATCGAGTCTTTTAGTTTCTTGTTTTATCACTACTTTAGTTTATAAAAGAAAACTATAAAAAAATGGAATTGCGTTTCTCTCTTACGCTTCACCTTTTTAATATCTTTCATAAGTATGATGGTAAGGAAAATTGTGCTCAAGTGCTAGAACAAGACATCTATAAAATGTTTGGCACTAAATATGTGAATTATAAGCATGATTGCAATGTTGTTAGTACGATTTCTTTGAATATCCATGATACTAATGATGATTGCACTAGTAATGATGAAAATGTCTCCTAAAAACATGTCAATTTTTGTGGAGTACATTGGGTTTGTACGAACACACCAAATAGGGAAGATAGATATTGCAAGAGGCATAAGTACTTAGAAACTAAATTGTTGCAAGAAAGGTTAGATGAATGTGCTGAGAATTTAAATTATATTGGCCATACTTGTGAGCTTTGTAATGAACATGATCATTTCAATACCCAATGCAAATTGTTTCATGATCGTATCGTGTCCAAAAATTATGATGACTTGATTTCCCTTGCACATAATAATGAACTTAGTTTTCTTATGAGTTACGAAGAAATGAAACGTATAACTAATTATCTTCCAGAATTTGCCCGTTATAAACTTCTTGGATTTGATCTAGAGGAAATTTATATGTATTGTGCGGTGAATTGTATTGAAAATCCTTATATTGCCAACTACATAAAGAAAAGAAAACAAATAGAGGATGAAGAGATTACTAATGAAAGGGAAGAGACTTCCCAATATCCTCCTATCATTTCTTATGATGAATCAAGTAACGAGGAGGAGCCTCCTATTCAACCAATCTCATTAATAAGGAGCTCCAAAAAGAGGATTGAACCCACACATGATGTGGTGAAGAAGAAGAAAAGAAAAATGAAGAGAGGTAAAAAGATATCTCTCCCAAATAGTGCTGCTCCTATTACTATTGTGCCTCATGAAAATATGATTGTGGAATATAATGATACTTCTTATGATCTTGAAAATCTTTTTGGCACTTGCTTGGAAGAATATGATAATTGTTGTACTATTGGTGCTATCGATACTATTAATGATGAGAGGGATTATGCTTATGATATGAAAAGGCCCAAGCTTGGGGATGCTATGTTTGATGAAGATGATGTTTTTGAGAATATATTTGCTGCAAGTAATGTTTGTCCCAAGCTTGGGGAAGCTATGATTAATGAAGATGATATTTTTAGTCTCCCAAGTTTTGATATGCAAGTTCATAATGATGATAGCATGCCTCCTACTTATGATGATTATTGTGATGATACTTATGCTATAAAAAGTAGTGATTATATTTATAAAACTTGTCATGATTATGATTACCCCTTCTCTGAACATTACTCTTTTAATGTGGAAACAATATATAGTATTCGAGTTTCCTATGATACTCCCACTATTCCGAATGAGAAGAATTTTGCTTATGTGGAGAGTAATAAATTTTCTATGCTTGTAGATCATGAAAAGAATGCTTTAGGTGCTGGTTATATTGTTGAATTCATAAATGATGCTACTGAAAATTATTACGAGGGAGGAATATATGCTTGTAGGAATTGCAATAATATCAAGTTTCCTCTCTATGTGCTTAAAATTTTGAAGTTTTGCTTGCTTTACCTTCCTATGCAAGTTGATTCTTGTTCCCACAAGTTGTTTGCTCACAAAATCCCTATGCATAGAAAGTGGGTTAGACTTAAATGTGCTAGTCATATTCTTCATGATGCTCTCTTTATGTTTCAATTCTTATCCTTTATGTGAGCATCATTGAAATCATCATGCCTAGCTAGGGGCGTTAAACGATAGCGCTTGTTGGGAGGCAACCCAATATTATTTTTGATCCTTGTTTTTTCCTGTTTAGTAATAAATAATTCATCTAGCCTCTGTTTAGATGTGGTTTTATGCTTTTAATTAGTGTTTGTGCCAAGTAGAACATTTGGGAAGACTTGGGGAAAGTCTTGTTGATTATGCTGTAAAAAAACAGAAACTTTAGCGCTCATGAGAGTTGCTTCCATTTTTATTTGTAAACTTCTATTTAGTTAATTATTTTTTCAGATCATTAATAGATAAATTACTCAGGTCCAGCAATTTATTTGAGAATTTTATGAGTTCCAGAAGTATACGTTTGATCCACATTACTACAAACTGTTCTGTTTTTGACAGATTCTGTTTTTCGTGTGTTGTTTGCTTATTTTAATGAATCTATGGCTAGTAAAAGAGTTTATAAACCATAGAGAAGTTGGAATACAGTAGGTATAACACCAATATAAATAAATAATGAGTTCATTACAGTACCTTGAAATGGTGATTTATTATACTAACGGAGCTTACGAGTTTTCTGTTGTGAAGTTTTCAACTTTTGGGTGAGGATTCGATGGAGTATGGAATAAGGAGTGGCAAGAGCCTATGCTTGGGGATACCAAGGCAGCCCAAGGTAATATTAAATGATAGCCAAGAGCCTAAGCTTGGGGATGCCCCGGAAGGCATCCCCTCTTTCGTCTTCGTTCATCGGTAACTTTACTTGGAGCTATATTTTTATTCACCACATGATATGTGTTTTGCTTGGAGCGTGAATTTATTTTGTTAGGATTTGCTTGCTGTTTGAATGAAATACCAAGATCTGAAATTATTAAATGTTAGAGAGTCTTCACATAGTTGCATAATTATTCGACTACTCATTGATCTTCACTTAAATCTTTTGGAGTAGTTTGTCATTTGCTCTAGTGCTTAACTTATATATTTTAGAGCATGATGGTAGTTTTATTTTGAAGAAATAGATGAACTCCCATACTTCACTTAGATTATTTTGAGAGTCTTAAATATCATGGTAATTTGCTTAAAACCCTAATATGCTAGGTATTCAAGAATAATAAAATTCTCTTATGAGTGTGTTGAATACTATGAGAAGTTTGATACTTGATAATTGTTTGGAGATATGGAGATGGTGATATTAGGGTCATGCTAGTTGAGTGGTTATGAATTTGAGAAATACTTGTGTTGAAGTTTGTGATTCCCATAGCATGCACATATGGTGAACCGTTATGTGATGAAGTCGGAGCATGATTTATTTATTGACTGTCTTCCTTATGAGTGGCGGTCGGGGACGAGCGATGGTCTTTTCCTACCAATTTATCCCCCTAGGAGCATGCGCGTAATACTTTGTTTTGATAACTTGTAGATTTTTGCAATAAGTATATGAGTTCTTTATGACTAATGTTGAGTCCATGGATTATACGCACTCTCACCCTTCCACCTTTGCTAGCCTCTCTAATACCGCTCACCTTTCGCCAGTATCATACACCCATCATATACCTTCCTCAAAACAGCCACCATACCTACCTATTATGGCATTTCCATAGCCATTCCGAGATATGTCGCCATGCAACTTTCCACCGTTCCGTTTAATATGACACGCTTCATCATTGTCATATTGCTTTGCATGATCATGTAGTTGACATTGTATTTGTGTGAAAGCCACCATTTATAATTCTTTCATACATGTCACTCATGAATCATTGCACATCCCGGTACACCGCCGGAGGCATTTATATAGAGTCATATCTTGTTCTAAGAATCGAGTTGTAATTCTTGAGTTGTAAGTAAATAAAAGTGTGATGATCATCATTATTAGAGCATTGTTCCAGTGAGGAAAGGATGATGGAGACTATGATTCCCCCATAAGTCGGGATGAGACTCCGGACAAACAATAATAAAAAAGAGGCCATAAAAAAGAGAAAAGGCCAAAATAAAAAAAATAAAAAAATTAGAGAAAAAGAGAGAAGGGGCAATGCTACTATCCTTTTACCACACTTGTGCTTCAAAGTAGCACCATGATCTTTATGATAGAGAGTCTCCTATGTTGTCACTTTCATATACTAGTGGGAATCTTTCATTATAGAACTTGGCTTGTATATTACAATGATGGGCTTCCTCAAAATGCCCTAGGCCTTCGTGAGCAAGTGAGTTGGATGCACACCCACTTAGTTCTTTTTGTTGAGCTTTCATGTACTTATAGCTCTAGTGCATCCGTTGCATGGCAATACCAACTCACTCACATTGATATCTATTGATGGGCATCTCCATAGCCCGTTGATACGCCTAGTTGATGTGAGACTATCTTCTCCTTTTTGTCTTCTCCACAACCACCATTCTACTCCACCTATAGTGCTATGTCCATGGCTCACGATCATGTATTGCGTGAAGATTGAAAAAGTTTGAGAACATAAAAAGTATGAAACAATTGCTTGGCTTGTCATCGGGGTTGTGCATGATTTAAATATTTTGTGTGGTGAAGATGGAGCATAGCCAGACTATATGATTTTGTAGGGATAGCTTTCTTTGGCCATGTTATTTTGAGAAGACATGATTGCTTTGCTAGTATGCTTGAAGTATTATTATTTTTATGTCAATATGAACTTTTATCTTGAATCTTACGGATCTGAATATTCATGCCACAATTAAGAAGAATTACATTGAAATTATGCCAAGTAGCACTCCGCATCAAAAAATTTGTTTTCATCATTTACCTACTCGAGGATGAGTAGGAATTAAGCTTGGGGATGCTGATACGTCTCCAACGTATCTATAATTTTTGATTGCTCCATGCCATATTATCTTCTGTTTTGGATGTTTATGGGCTTTATTATACACTTATATATTATTTTTGGGACTAACCTATTAAACCAGAGCCAAGTGCCAGTTTTCTGTTTTTACCTTGTTTTAGGGTTTCGAAGAAAAGGAAAACCAAACGGAGTCCAATTGACCTAAAACTTCACGGAACCCATTTTTGGAAGGAAAGAAGCCCAGAAGACTTGAAGTGCACGTAAGGGAAGCTTTGAGGAGGCCACGACGTAGGGGGGCACGCCCACCCCTCTAGGGCGCGCCCTCCACCCTCGTGGGCCCCTCGTGGCCCCTTGACGTACTTCTGCCGCCTATATATCTCCATATACCCTAAAAACATCCGGGAGCACAATAGATCGGGAGTTCTGCCGCCAGAAGCCTCCGTAGCCACCGAAAGACAATCTAGACCCGTTCCGGCACCCTTCCGTAGGGGGCAATCCCTCTCCGGTGGCCATATTCATCATCCCGGTGCTCTCCATGACGAGGAGGGAGTAGTTCTCCCTCGGGGCTAAGGGTATGTACCAGTAGCTATGTGTTTGATCTCTCTCTCTCTCTCTCGTGTTCTTGAGGTGATACGATCTTGATGTATCGCGAGCTTTGCTATTATATTTGGATCCTATGATGTTTCTTCCCTCCTCTACTCTCTTGTAATGAATTGAGTTTTCCCTTTGAAGTTATCTTATCAGATTGAGTCTTTAAAGATTTGAGAACACTTGATGTATGTCTTGCCGTGCATATCTGTGGTGACAATGGGATATCACGTGATTCACTTGATGTATGTTTTGGTGATCAACTTGCGGGTTCCGCCCATGAACCTATGCATAGAGGTTGGCACACGTTTTCATCGTGATTCTCCGGTAGAAACTTTGGGGCACTCTTTGAGGTTCTATGTGTTGGTTGAATAGATGAATCTGAGATTGTGTGATGCATATCGTATAATCATACCCACGGATACTTGAGGTGACATTGGAGTATCTAGGTGACATTAGGGTTTTGATTGATTTGTGTCTTAAGGTGTTATTCTAGTGTGAACTCTAGGGCTGTTTGTGACACTTATAGAATAGCCCAACGGATTGATTGGAAAGAATAACTTTGAGGTGGTTTCGTACCCTACCATAATCTCTTCATTTGTTCTCCGCTATTAGTGACTTTGGAGTGACTCTTTGTTGCATGTTGAGGGATAGTTATGTGATCCAATTATGTTAGTATTGTTGAGGGAACTTGCACTAGCGAAAGTATGAACCCTAGGCCTTGTTTCAACGCATTGCAATTCCATTTACACTCACTTTTTTCATTAGTTACCTTGCTATTTTTATATTTTCAGATTACAAAAACTATTATCTACCATCCATATACCACTTGTATCACCATCTCTTCGCCGAACTAGTGCACCTATACAATTTACCATTGTATTGGGTGTTTTGGGGACACAAGAGACTCTTTGTTATTTGGTTGCAGGGTTGCTTGAGAGAGACCATCTTCATCCTACGCCTCCTACGGATTGATAAACCTTAGGTCATCCACTTAAGGGAAATTTGCTACTGTCCTACCAACCTCTGCACTTGGAGGCCCAACAACATCTAGAAGAAGAAGGTTGTGTAGTAGACATCAGTCAACTCTTTGTGTTTAGTGGATTCGCTCTGCGTGCCAATTCAACTGGTCACCTCGAGTAGATCGACACCTACACCCCTGGTCACCAGATCAGGTTTGGAAGCTTGAACTACATCGCTGATATCCGAGGAAACTTGATCTTCGAAGGGTTCTCGGCCTCGGCCGCCGCTCCTCATCTACATGAAGGAAGCCCATCGGATCCACCTTAAGATTTTGCTCAGGGATCGTCCTTCGTACCCATCCTGGCCTCAAATCCAGAGCGGGCCACTCTGTCTGAATAAACCCTGCCGGACTCTCCCCTATTATGGAATTACTTGCCGAAGACCGAGAGGTGATCTTGCTGTCAGCAGGCCAAAAGTCCATTAGGACCCTCCCTATCATCGCGAAGCCGGACTCATCTCTGGATGTCAACTCCGAACTGTCGAGGTCTGCGTCTATCGAGCTCGGTCAAATTACCGGACCTAGCTCCACAGATCCTTAGTCACCTGTCCAGCTTTCGCTCCTAAATGAGGTGCTGACCTAATGCGATCTCTTGCCATTACGGAAGTATCACTTACGAACTACGCCCAACCTAAACTAGGGGCTGAGAGCAGGGAATTTTACGTCCCACCCACCACCCACTTGATAGCCACTATCGAGGACCTAACCGACATGCCAGACTACTCCTTCGAAGACATCGACGGCATGGACGACGATGTCGGAGCCGAATCAGGCCAAAACCGCCTATCACTTGGCTTTGGACAACCACCTCTACATACGACGTGTACATGGTGGATATGCCTGAAAAGAAGGACGACGATGGCACTTAGGAACCGATCGAGGAAAAGCTCGTCGAGGCACCACCAAACCACCAACGTCAATGGCGCCGCTCATGATCGCATCGAGAAAAGGAAAGTAATACCGGCACCGGAGATAACAACACTCCATACAATGCCGAAGACTCCGACCACCCTGTCGAGCCTGCGTTTGAGTAGGATGAAAGGGAGGAAGGACAATACAGTCCCGAACACGCCGATCATGAGGATTCCGAAGACAGTAATTACTTACCCTAACTCCGAAGAGGATGTTAGCCTCGGCAATGAAGATTTCATCGTGCCAGAGGTGTTGGAGATATGCCCTAGAGGCAATCATGTATGATGATATTTCCTATGGGTTTATGAATAAAGATAGTCCTTGGACATTATCAATGATGTGTATCAGCAAGTACGTGACTTGTTTGTGGGACTATACATTGTATGATGACTGTCCTAAAAGGTCCCTAGTCGAAAGGGCAATGTGGACACGCGGCCAACTAGACTAGCATTTGACACGGTCGATGGCTTGGTCTCACTAGCCATGAGCATTGGATGTTAAACGGATAATATGGGCTTGGAAGGATCTGGTCGGATTCGACGTAGTCGGATCCGAGTCGAGATAAGGTCCGAGTCGGACAGACCCAACTATGAGACGGAGCAATATGTCATCTGTGAGTCTCTAGTACGACATATGTTCTATGTCCTAATACCTGAGCTGACGTATGTACTCGGGATGGTGACAGACTTGCTTTGGGCCGACCAAATGCTACTCCGTAACTGGGTAGTTATAAAGGTAGGTTTCGGGTTTGTCCAGAACCATGCTGCGAGACGTGGTCGAGCAAGATGGGATTTGCCCCTCCGGTCAGGAGAGATATACTCTGGGCCCCTCGTGTGATCCGACCAGGATAAGCATGGCCATGCCACAAGGATTATGAGATAATCCGGTTTGTGGTCGGCATCACTGGAACAAGAAAGAGGTCGGGCTAGCACAAGGATGACAGACTTGCCTTGAGGCTGACAACATATATCGTGTGGCAAAAGGAACGGAAGTATGATGTACAGGTTCGCCTAACCAGCTTCATAGTCCGTTTGGTGTTCGACATGCCTTGCTAGAGGCTGCTACCAACTGTGCAGTTCAGAGGTGATCCGAACTGCGACCAAGCAGGCTTGAACCTAAGGGGTCACGCGCTTGAGGGAAGGAACCTATGAGGTCGGATCCGACAACACTGGTTGGCCGAGTAGACTTATGGGCTTTAGGGTCCGTGCGAGGCCCAAGTGTTGAGCCTGCAACGGACGCCTATATAAAGTGGAGGTGCCGCACACTCACGCCATTGATCGCTCCAGCGCTCCACTCGCCACTGGTTGTGTGATCGGACCTAGCAGTCTGCCGCACGATGTTCCTCCTGCATGCACGAATACCTTAGAGGCGATGCACTTGCGCCACTCTGGCGAACCTGTACGTGGGAACCGACTACCAGTTGTATGAGGGAGATCGGACGAGGAGGAGATGATCCACGCGGACACGCTACCCCAACTCTTCTTCCGCTGCACGGCACTGCGCGTCTAGTGGTAACAAATTGTGATCCATCTCCCGTAGCATGTTCTTGGTTGTTCTGCACGTAGGAAAATTTTAATTTGCAGTTAGCGCACCCTATAGTAGAACCCAACAATGGTATAAGAGCCTTTGCTATAGGACTGTAGCGCAGGAGCTCGTTTGCCGCGATGAGCGCAGCTCGAGCCTCCATGGGTGCGCGGAGCGCGCGGGACGAAGAACCAAACGGGGTGAGCGAGGGAGTAGCGGTGCGGCCGTCTTGCCGCATGGACGGATACTGAGATGACGCTTGCCGCTCGTCCCCCGCCGGGCCGGTGGCGGCGTTGACGGCAGGTGACGGGGAACGACGAGGACGCCCGCCGACAGGAGCCATCCGGGCGACGCGGGAAGCGAGAGCGCCCCGGTGCTCGGCGCGGGCCCGACGAGCGTCAGACATGGACGCGATGGTCGGAGGAGAACGGGGTGGTGGAAGACGAATTCCGGTGCACCCCTACCTGGCGCGCCAAATGTCGGATTTCGGGTTCCGGCAGACCCTTGAGGTTCGAACACTGGGGTGCGCGCGGAGATTTCGCCTTCTACCTACCTGCACCCCTCCGCCTCGCTAAGATCTAAGCTATGGAAAGAACAGCACAAGAGACACAGGGTTTATACTGGTTCGGGCCACCATTGTGGTGTAATACCCTACTTGAGTGTGTGCTGTGGTGGATTGCCTCTTGGGCTGATGATGATGAGCAATACAAGGAAGAACAGCCTCGCGAGGGTCTGTTCTTGGTTGGGGGGATGAACTGCTAGGGGGAGTTCAGTCACCCTTCTCTCTCTCTCTTCTCGATTGTGATCCTAGCTAGTTTTTGGATTGGCCCATTCTCCATACCTCTACCCTATGGGTGGCTAGTCCTATTTATAGGCAAAGGCCCTGGGCCTCTTCCCAAAATATTGAGCGGGAAGGGCGCCAACAATTGTCCATTTTGAAGGGAAACATCTGGTACACTTATCCTGACTAAAGTTGGTCCTCGCCTGCCAAAGACTCTGGTGGTGACGCTGGCTTGGGCTCCACAATGACTTCCTCCCTGCCGTTGGACTGGTCTTGGTCTCGTTGGACCGAAACAGGTGCCTTTGCTTGATGCTCTCGCCTGCGCTTGCTCCCTTTGCACCAAAGAGGAAAGGAGGACACTGCGCGGGCTGGCGCCCGCCTGGCGCCCTTGGTCGTCATGGCTTGCGTCACAGGCACCTCATGAGGTACCCCGCCTTGATCTCTCCGCCTCCTCGTGAGCCAGCCTGATGAGGCCGTGCCTGAGGAAGCTCCGTGTCGTCCGCCCCATGAGGCTTGGCCCCAAGCGAGGGTCTTGGGTCTGTGTTGATGAAGACGGGCCGTGCTGGGCCCCCTTTGAGCCACGCCGTAGGCCGCAGGCAGGCAAGTATGGGGACCCCCGTTCCCAGAACGCCGACACTCATCCACAATAAGTCAAAACAAACAAGTCATTCATCATCATTCCCTTGCGTCCGCCATGGCCAGCGTGAGTTCTGGGTCGAGAGATTGCCACCAGGGAGAGGCGAGCCTGGAAGCGGGAGCACGACAGATGTCCCGCATCACCACGAAAGCAGCCAACATGTCCTGCCACACGGCCGTAGTAGCAGAGAGGTCCCGCCGCGTCGCCGAAGCAGCACGGAGGACCCGTCGTGCCGCCGATGTAGCAGACTGGTCCAGCCGCGCCGCGGAAGCAGAGGAGATGTCCCACCGCGCCGCGAATGCATTAGAGATGTCCTCCCACGCCGCAGGGGCCTGGGAAATTGCCTCGCGGGCAGGCGATGGCTCTTACAGGCGCATGCGTGCCCTCGTCCTTAGGCAGATGGATCTGATCTCCAGGTGGGCGAGGTTGCAGGATGACCTGCAAGCCTCGTTTGAATAGTCTACCGATGTCATCCGGAAAATAAATGAGAGCAATGCAAAGCTTCGGGCCGAGCGCGACCTGCTGAGGGCGAAGATCGTCGGAAGTGCGGAACAGCAGGAGCAGACCACTGCCTTGTTGAAGAGGATCGACGTCATCATCGAGAAACATATGGACGAGAATGCCATGTTGCGCATCCAGCGCAGAAGGCTGGTCGAGGAATCCGTGGATGCTCTCAACCAGCATCTTGAGGACAAGAAAGAGCTCGTCGCTGCCTGCCACAGATACTAGTTCGTGCTGTGGCTTCCTTCTTCTTTTGCCCTTGTGTATATCGAGCTTTGCCGCATGTGGCTTCTTTAATTATGTTTATAAATATGTAAGACAATTATTATCCAATGTCATCGTCCTTATATTCATCATGCTTGCTATAAGTCGCAGTCAATACTATATTGGTCCATCGGATCTTACATCAAGATCCGTGCAAAACTTTCTTTTTTCAGATTTTCATTTTTCTCTCTTAAATCTCAGTCCAGTGAGACATATAGCCACGCCGTAGAACAGGTGCTTGGACGCCATTAATGGAGACGTTGGGAGGGAGGTGCACGGCGGGTAGCAGTCAAAAGGGCTCTCCTCCAGATGAGCATGCGCAGGGGTCTGATCGCACGCCTCTCGTACTCAAATAGCTACCCCACACAGCACCTCCTAGCCAACAAAAAAGGGGAGGCGTGGCCGCACATAATTGGTAAGTCGAACGCCCACAGTTTCAATAATACTTGCGTTTCTGAATTGTAACGTGATAGCACTTGTTCCAAAATGACTTTGTTGATTGTTAATGTGTGCGGCTTCGCAAATCGGATAGAAAATTTACCATAGTATGTTGGTGCCATGTCATGAGACCATGCCAAGTTTCATGATTTTCAGACGTGTTTTGGAATTACAGGAATTAAAAAACCAAGTTTCTGAATCTTTCCGACTGAGCCACGACGCCCAGATGTTTGAATTTCACTCCCATCTCTTGCATGGGACCTAGAAATTCACCCAAGGACACACACGTGATTTTTCAAACAACTTTGGTGCACTGGAGCATGTGCTTGCAGTTCAAATTTGAAGTATGCACATTAAATGCCCAAAAACTCAATTAATGTATAAAAAAGGCGAAACAAGCCCAGAATAATTCCAAAATTTAGCACGGTACTTCTATTTGGTCTAATATGGCTGTGTAAAAATATTAATACGGGAGAAGGGAGTGTACGTATGTCGTTTCACACACGGAGGTGACATGTTCCCTCTCGAAACCACGAGCCTTCTTGAGGGAAGCTCCGGTTTGCAAGAATCTTACACCAAAGCTTGTCCCAAGTCGGCCAAAAAAATTACCGTCGCATGTTTGTGTCATGTCATGACAGCATGCCAAGTTTCATGATTTTCAAGCGTGTTTTGGAATTACAGGAATTAAAAAACCAAGTTTCTCAATCTTTCCAAATGAGCCACGACGCCCAGATGTTTGAATTTCACTCCCATCTCTTGCATGGGACCTAGAAATTCACCCAAGGACACACATGTGATTTTTCAAACAACTTTGGTGCACTGGAGCACGTGCTTGTAGTTCAAATTTGAATTATACACATTAAATGCGCATAAACTCAATTAATGTATAAAAAAGGCCAAACGAACAAAGAATAATTCCAAAATTTAGCATGATGCTTCTATTTGGTCTAATCTGCCTGTGTGAAAAATTAAGGCGGGGGAAGGCAGTGTAAGTATGTCGTTTCGCACATGGAGGTGACATGTTCCCTCTCGGAACCAGGAGCCTTCTTGAGGGAAGCTCCAGTTTGCAAGAAGCTTACACCAAAGCTTGTCCCAATTCGGCCCAAAAATTTACTGCAGCATGTTGGTGCCATGTCATGACACCATGCCAACTTTCATGATTTTCAACCGTGTTTTGGATTTACAGGAATTAAAAAACCAAGTTTCTCAATCATTCCAGCTGAGCCACGACACCGAGATGTTTGAATTTTATTCCCATTTCTTGCATGGGACCTATAAATTCACCCAAAGACACACATGTCATTTTTCAGCAAACTTTGGTGCATTGGAGCATGTGCTTGTAGTTCAATTTTGAATTATGCACATTAAATGCCCAGAAACACAATTAATGCATAAAAATGCCAAACGAACCCAGAATAATTCCAAATTTAAACACGACACTCATGTAATAGTTGCATGTTCACTGTACGTAAATGTTCTAGCAATTCAAACACCATCCTTTCTCTCCGTAACACCATTTTGTCTTTCAAAACATAATGAAAAAATCTGGTATACCAAAAACAGTTTACCAGAAAGAATTGTGTGGGATGTGATATAAAATATCTTGGCGCACCGTCTTGTCTGGCTTACGCAGGAAGCTTCATCGTCTATAGTCCACCGCCCCCGCTTGAACCACATTTGCGCGCCAGTTTCTCGCAACACCGAGTGAAATTTTTTTACCACCATGGAAATATCTATCTCCCTGCCCCTCCCTCCTACCAAGAGCCACATTTCCACTGTTCCTCCTTGATTTCCAAGTTCAAACCTTCACTGATGCTTACTGGCAGCTCAGCCTCCTCACTGGAGACCCTTCTTCTTGTAGCACCGCCTCCTCGCCGGTTACCCTTCTTCTTGCAGTGCTGCCTCCTCGCCGGCGAACCTTCTTCTTGCTACGCGGCCTCGTCGATATGGTCCGGTAATCCACACCCCACACACACCATCCTCCTCCTTACCCGTCCCACATAGCCCGACTGATGGACTGACACCTTCCACTGAAATCACTGCCCCCCTCCTCCAATTAAGTGCCGTCCACAACCATTTTACGGCAGTATATCATGGAGCTGAGTAGCATGCGGCCGCACGCGCGAACGAGGTCGCTATGGCTGACATGCGTGTCCACCGCTAGATCTTGGAGGAGCACCTCGTCTTCAGGCCACCGTCGACACCACCGTGCGGTTGTCTACTTTAAAATACAGTTTGTGATGTTTTCTCGAGGCCACCGCCAGTGCCTTCTAGTGATTTGTCCCCTATAATGTTAATATGCAATATGATGTTCCGTTAACAGTTTGGCCCTCTAAAATGTAATGTTCAGTTAACACTTTGGTCCAACAGTTGCTACATTTCGTAGTACTGTTCTCAAGCATTCTTTGTTTTGTTAACTGTCTTATCTTCTAGTACATGTTTCTATTCTGCAATGTCATGCTCAGTTAACTATTTTGGTTCATTTGGTCTGCTGTCCGTTTAACTGTTTGGTTCAGTTCTGCAATTTGATTTTCATTTTCTATGGGTACAATTTTGTATTGTTATGCATGTGACACCAATCGAATTTGGCTGTACTCAATACATATTCTACTGATAGTATGGAAACTCTCAATTAACCTGATCAAGATCTTCCTTATGTGTGTTGTAGGGAACACTACTAGGAAAAGGGCTATAGATGGAAATGACACTAATGGCACACGAGACATGTGGTGCGCCATTACTATATACTAATGGCGCACCATCTGTTGGTTCCACACTAATGGCGCACCAGGCACACGGTGCGCCACTAGTAACAAAATGTTTTTTTTCATTTTTTCAAACATACTAATGGTGCACCAGCCATATAGTGCGCCAGTACTGTATTTTTTTTACTTTTTTGCAAAACTACTAATGGTGCACCGTTGCATAGTGCTCCATTACTAGTTTAAACTAGTAATGGCGCACTGTGCCACGGTGCGCCATTAGTATATTTTTTTTTCTTTTTTGCAAAACTACTAATGGCGCATGTCTGTGTGGTGTGCCATTAGTATGTTGGGTTACTAATGGCGCATGTGCCTGTGGTGCGCCATTAGCACCCCCCCGCCCCCTCCTTCCGCTCCGACAACCCCCGCGCCCCACCTCGCCGTCTCGGTCCTCGCCGCCGATGGCCTGCCGCCACGACTGCCAGCTCGACAACGCGGCGCACCCAGCCGTCCGAAGCCTCTGCTGCCCCGCAGCCAGCACAGGAGCCCAGCAGCGCCTCCCTCCTTCGAGCAGCCGCTCCCACCAGCAGCGCCTCCCGCCTAGCAGCGCCTCCTCCCGGAGCTACGCCAGCGACCAATCCATAGGTAGGTAGCCACCACTCCTACGTCCCCCCTTCTTCCTCCTCCCTCTTCCCTCACCCCTCCCTCCTTCCTCTTGCATCCTCTGTCTGTTCATTTTTCCTCTGATTTTTGCATTGGATGAGTACGTGCGCTAGATTGGGTATTGTGAGAATATAACGATGGCCATTTCCTGATGAATACTTGCTGCACGATTTTTTCCGGTGCATGTTAAAGTTTACTTGTGAAAGGATTTTGCATGATAGGTGTTTGTGATAATGGTTCAGATAGGCACGTTTTGAATTCATGAGGACACTCGATCTCGATCCCCCTCCATCTCGATCTCGATTCCTCCTCCATCTCGATCTCGATCCCCCTTCATCTTGATTGCTATCCCCCTCCATCTCGATCTCGATCCCACCCGCACCCTCCCCCGCTAGCTCCACTGCCGCCGCCGACCCACCGCACCCTCCCCCGCTCCACCGCCACTGACGAG
>NC_041386.1:186773913-186774520 GCF_002162155.2 Triticum dicoccoides | reverse complement strand
CGCTCCACCGCCGCCGACGAGCACCCCCCGCACCCTCCCCCGCTCCATCGCCGCCGCCGATGATATTTTCAAATAACAAATTTGATGATATTTTTAAAAAAATTATTACTGTTTTTATAAAAATATATATTAGTATTTCATATTCATATTCATTTTTTAAAATAATAATAAAAAAGTGTAGACTACAATTGTTGTTAAACAACAATTATTACTGTTTTTATAAAAAAATATTACTGTTTCATATTCATATTCATTTTTTAAAAAGTAAAAAAAGAAATTCTTACTTATGGCGCATGGGTGGCTGGTGCGCCATTGCTATCTAAAAAAGAGTATACTTATGGCGCACTGTCCCACTGGTGCGCCATTGCTATGAAAAAACATTCTAATGGCGCACCGCCTGGGGGTGCGCCATTAGTAATCTTCCCCATCCATACACTTCGTCCCTCCCTCGTCCCTCCCTCTCGCCAGACACTTCCCTCTCCCTCCACCGCGCCGCTCCCTCCCTCGTCCCTCCCTCCACTGCGCCGCCGCCGCCACTGCCCCGACCCACTGCGCCGCAGCCGCCCACGCGCCCCCGCTGCCTCCCTCTCCCCTTCCTCCCATCGAG